>NC_064614.1:573276608-573581691 GCF_023898315.1 Schistocerca nitens | reverse complement strand
TGAACTGGTGTCAACCAGTTATTAGCAGTGATACTACAGGTACGCATACCTCTATCCCGTCTCCACTCATGGCACAGCATCGACGTCAGAGGATCACTTGGGAGATAGAGCGGCGCTCAGTAGCCTTCAGCGAATAAAACAATTTCTGCCTGCACGCAAGTGATGGTCGTTTGCACGTACGATGTAAACCTGGTGAGCGCTAGCCCATAGAATGCATTCGTCCAAGACACGCTAGCCCCACCCCAGCCTAATGTTCTGGAATACTATGAGCTACAACTCTCGTTCATCTTTGGTGTTTCTGGAGGGGACGCTGATCAGCGCTCGGTGCGTGCAGAATGTTGTTAGACCCATTCTTTTGCCCTCCTTGGAACAGGGACGTGATGTCTCGTTTCAGCAAGATAAGTCTCGCCCACAAACTACCCATGACATTCAACGTGCTCTGCAAGATGTGCAGCATCTTCCCTGGCCAGCACGATCTCCATTCTTGTCTCTAATTGAACACTTGTGGATGATGTGGGGCGACAAGCGGCTCGTGCGACTCCTCCGACGACAACTGCTACATAACTACGTGAACAGGTCGAGCGGACGGGGTATGACGTGTCCCAGGACAGTATTCGCCATCAGTACGATCGACTGAATGCCAGAGTCAGTGCCTGCATTGCCGCCCATGGGTGTTCCAGCATTGGTCGATACATGCTACCTCAGAATCGCTTGTGCTATTAATCTGTGAATGTAATTATTTCATGTACTCCATATGCACTGTAGTAACAACAAATTTTGAGTGAACTGGAAATCTCTAAAGGGTGTACCAATTTTTTTTTCGGCTGTGTATTATAATTGAAGTATACCTCGGAATCTATGGACTGAAACAAGTACAAAAAACCTTTGTTAGAAATTTTGGACGTAAATTATAACCTCAAAAAATAATTTTTTTCAAGTAAGTAATGTGGCGTACCTTATACTTGAAGTTAATGTGGTGGATCCGTTTTGTGGTAAGTGAGCATTAACTGCCTGCGAATTATTATTACTGCTTCCTGGTGTTTTTGTGCCAGTAAGATGGCTAACTTTCCATGAGTCCCACTTCGAACTGAACCCCTATGACCAGTGAAGAGGTGCCTGCAGACACCTCCAATAATAATGGGATAGCAACCTAACTGTTGCCCGCCATACGGCCTGACAACCAGGAGTGACGGACTGGGGTGCCTTTTCATTTCATAACAGGACCCCATTGGTCGTCACTCGCAGAAGCCTTACAACACAGCGGTAAGTCGACGATAGTCGACGCCCCGTTTTGTTGGCCTTCGTGGCAAGCCACCCTGGTCTACATTTCAGCAAGATAACGCTCGTCTGCACAAGGCGAGCGGTTCTACCGCTTGTCTTCGTGCCCGCCAGACCCTACCTTGGCCAGCAAGGAGACCATCTTTACGCCAGTGGCTGTGCACGATACTTTCTTGCTTTCCGCAAAGCCTTGGCAGGCATCCTCAACTTGAAAATGGCACCTGTATCTTTTGTGAAAGACGCCTGCGACCGTTTGCATGAGTAAATATCACTACAAAATTTCTGATTATTGGTTAACTTTAAGTTGAAAGTTTGAATAACTTAACTGGAATGGTAACGGAAATAAGACGTTGCTGTGAGACAAGGAATTTTATATAACAACATTTTATTTAATAAAATCATGAAAATAACTCCTTGATCACTCACTTCACTTAATGGTACGGTTATATTGAATGCTGGCCCGTCATCAGTAATACCAAAAAAATAGCAATTTTCTGCAACCTGACTATATGTCCTAAGTAAGATGACTATAGGAGCCATCACGCAGAGCGTCTGTACTCACCAGACTCTCAGCAGGGAATGCCTAACCGTCTCTCCTCGTCCGGGGTCCACACGCAGTGGCCGGAAGGGCTCAGAGAGTCTGCACAGCGGCTATTTCCCAACCTAACGGGGCCTGTTAACCCGCGGGGAACTTATGTCTCTCTGGTCAAGTGCAGTCGCACTCTACTTGATACAATGGCTGGCTAAAGTGCATCTCCACATTCAGAGAACCCACAGCAGAGAAGCCAACGCAAACGTCAGCAGACGACCTGAATTCACATTTGCAGAATATACTAAGAGTGATAATATAACATAATTCCGGATTAAAATTCCCTGAGTGTCGGAAGGGCACCCGGGTGTGTTTTGAGCATGTGACTCTTGTAACAAGCCATGTAGTGGCTCACATGGAGCCGTTACAATTGTTATAAGTTTTTGTTACACACTATCGCAATTTCGGCCGTAGGCCCTTATAAAGTCCTGATATTACGGCTTTAAGCCGTGTCAACGTAATGTAAGCTGACACATTCGTATGTCGTTGTCAATCTTTTTAATGTACACATACGAATGTGTCACCTTATATTACGTTGACATGGCTCACAGCCGTAATATCAGCACTTGATAATGGCCTGTGGCCGAAATCGCAATAGTGTGTAATAAAAACTTATAACAGTCACTGTCGTAAAGATGATCTCCTTCAAAAAGTTTTTTTATGACAGTGAATCCTAGCTACAACAAGTTGGCCAGCAAGGTCGCCAGATCTCTCGCAAACTGAGAGCGTTCGGAATACTACAGACAGGGCCCACCAAGCAGCTCGATATTTTGTAGATCTAACAGGCCAATTGTGGGCAGGATCCGGCACGATGTCCCTCACGAGGACATCCAACAGTTCTATCAATCAATACCAAGCCGAGTAAATCATACAATTTTTCTGAGACTGTAATCATTTGTTTGTCTGAACATTGGCGTCACTTCCGTCCCATTCGGATAATTCGATGGTGGTGCGTTGATTTATATATATATATATATATATATATATATATATATATATATATATATATATATATGAGCAAAGTCGAAGAACTTCCTTTGTCAGTCTTGTCCGTCGGCCACTGTTCTCCCGTCCGGTGATGCTGTCGCCCCGTACTGCGCCGCTCGCCGCTGCGTGTACAGACAGTAGCAGGCGGTGGCTGCAGCCACGCCGCGCACCACCCCCGCCCCCCCCCCTCCCCTCCCCATCTAGCACCGAGCAACGCGACGCAGATAGCAGTTCGATTCCATTCTCTCCGCTGCTGCAGCTGCGACGGCAGGTGCAGACGGTTCGCTATTGTTCGCTTCGCTCGGCACACACACTCTCTCTCTCTCTCTCTCACTATACGCAAACACGTTAACCTTTTTTTTTTTCCTTCTATGGGGTGCTCACAAAAGCTTTCGCTGCTGTACAGTGCAGCGCACCTGCTTCTATGCATCTGCGACCTCACCCGTCGAATGTGATCGGCGTTCCAATCGGTAACACTATGTTTTTCTCCTTCTCGGTGTTCTTCCGCTATCATTGCGTAGTCCGCATCTGGCGATTCTATGTCAGTATAGGGTCTCGCACTTGCTTCTTTCTGATGCCAAAATGCCCCCTTGATCAATGCAGAAGAATGTCGCCCATGCTGTGTATAAACACTACAGTTTGGATAGACTGTGTCTCTGATATTGATCTTGGAAACCATTCCGGTAGTCGCATTAACAAATATTTCACATTTTGTGTTCTTGTTCCACTGAAATGTTTTCTGTGGATTTGTGTGCTTTCCAAGAACTGTGTGACCACGAATGCTGCCGGCCGGTGTGGCCGAGCGGTTAAAGGCGCTACAGCCTGGAACCGCGCAGCCGCTACGGTTTTAGGTTCGAATCCTGCCTCGGGCATGGATGTATGTGAGGTCCTTAGGTTAGTTAGGTTTAAGTAGTTCTAAGTTCTAGGGGACTGATGACCTCAGATGTTAAGTCCCATAGTGCTCAGAGCCATTTGAACCATTTTTGAACCACGAATGCCATGTTTATGATATTCCCTGTGTATTGTTTTCCTCAGTTTAGTGTTCTCTATACATACAGGGCCGAGTCATCTACCCCTTCCGCCGTCGTTTTGTGTTGCCCACAACACTATAGCTGGCCTTCATAAACCACACACATAATTTTCATACACTCTCGCTCGCTACACGCAAACCGTTAGTTCTACGAAATTTAATGTAGAGGAACCTAATGCAGTTAAATGTTGCACTGGGATATGTTTTCACTGGAAGCCACGGTTTTTTAGTTATTCAAGAAAAACGTATAAAATCGACTTTCAAACGCACCTCCACCCCACACTTATCCCTCGACAGTCAGGACTTCCAGAACGTAGTTCGCATCGCTCCTTCTTATCACTGTACAAAAATTTTCGAGTGCACGAACTATTC
Source organism: Schistocerca nitens (assembly GCF_023898315.1). NCBI lineage: Eukaryota > Metazoa > Arthropoda > Insecta > Orthoptera > Acrididae > Schistocerca > Schistocerca nitens. The sequence goes on along the minus strand of NC_064614.1, from coordinate 573,577,435 downwards.
CCAATATTAGACGTTTTTTGGTTTCTATTGATTGGGGTATTACGCCACCACCTTAGTCGTGGTATCCAGAGAAAAGGTATCCCAAAACAAAATTTAACTATATTAAATATTCTACAAAGGGGTTCTATTCCTTTTTTCTGTAGGACTAATAGTCTGCGCCCAGCGAGCAAGAGAATATGAACATTTTGCACATGGTTTATGAAGGTCAGGACTAACATTGCATGCTGCATAAAACGACAGCGGTAAAGGCAGCTGAATCACCTATATACTCAGCTCGGCAGGAACATTTTTGGCAGTCAGCTTTCTACTGATAGATAACAATCAGTTCTGAATATATCATTACGGTTAGCATTACTTCTGGTGTTTGGTAGATGAAGTTTTCCCATAGATTCTCTATGCTGTCATGATGATAGAAACAATAGCGCTACATAATCATAGTGCAATAGATTTGTGAGTGCTGTCATGTGTGCATCAAATGTGTGTATCAATTAGTGGGATAGGCCTTGTTGCCCAGTGGAAACGTTTCAATGGCACAAGACGAAAATAAAAATCAATGTCAAACACGTGTAAAACAAGATGTACGAGGAGAAGTCATAAAATTTTAATTATTGCCTTTCAGAAATTAAGTACAGGACAGGAAACTTGCTGACATGCACGTGTGAATGCCTTCCACGTAATGGATTCTTCTGCCAAGGAAAGAGGAGTGAGTGACTGGTTACTATTTCATAGGATTACACTAGGACTGGGGGGGGGGGGGGGGTAAAAAGTAGTAGCAGCATGTCTGTGTCTTGCGCAGAGTGAGCTATGGCGTTAATGGGAGTAAAACACACCCCCATGGATAGCTGTACTCCTTTAGCAAGTTACCCATTGCACACCTTTGCACTCCAACGTATCACGTTGTCCGAGGACCCTGCGTCTTCGCCTTTTTTGGTGGTGGTGAATCTCCGTGTTTCCACTGTCTGATTTGTTCCTTTGTCTCGATGTCGCAGCGATAAACCCAGCATTCGTCCACGACAGTTACGGGGCTGGACTGGCTAACCACTGCTACAACTTTTCCACCAATGCCTTATTTTGACAGGTTTTCTGAATGGGTGTGAGAAGTTGCGGAACGATCTCTATCACACGACGGTGCACTGTTACCGTACACTTCCCCCAACTCAGCATGGATCGTTGCTGTGTTCTTCTTTAAATGCAGAAAGACAGCTTACACTACACTCGTTCGTCCTCTGTTAGAATATTGCTGCGCGGTGTGGGATCCTTATCAGGTGGGATTGACGGAGGACATCGAAAGGGTGCAAAAAAGGGCAGCTGGTTTTGTATTATCACGTAATAGGGGAGAGAGTGTGGCAGATATGATACGCGAATTGGGATGGAAGTCATTAAAGCAAAGACGTTTTTCGTCGCGGCGAGATCTATTTACGAAATTTCAGTCACCAACTTTCTCTTCCGAATGCGAAAATATTTTTTTGAGCCCAACTTACATAGGTAGGAATGATCATCAAAATAAAATAAGAGAAATCAGAGCTCGAACAGAAAGGTTTAAGTGTTCGTTTTCCCGCGCGCTGTTCGGGAGTGGAATGGTAGAGAGATAGTATGATTGTGGTTCGATGAACCCTCTGCGAAGCACTTAAATGTGAATTGCAGAGTAATCATGTAGATGTAGATGTAGATGAAAACGGTATCATCGCACGATACTCCAATTCACCAACGGGCGGCGCCATTTTGTTTTGGCTGCTCTAACGGCGGCATGCTACGGTACTGAGGAGCGGGACTTACAGTCTTTAGAAAGTGTGCAGATGCACCTGAAAACAAAAAAAATATTGGCTATGGAGTGCTCCCTCCTGTAAATATACTACTTAAATCAAGTTAATTGCCATCTTTAATGTACACTTCTCCAACACCGATAACTCTAATTATCTTGGATCGCCAGCCTCGCTATAAAAGGTTCATCCCTTGAGACATGTGGAATTATTCTGAACAGAAATCATCGGCCCATCTGACCATCTCCCCCCCCCCCCACACACACACACACTTTTTCTCTTTTCCTCCCTCCCTCCTTTTTTCCCCCTCATCGGACCGGGTCCTCCCCCCGCCCCCATCTGCCGCCGTGTCGCCTCTATAGTGCTGTTTACAGCTTGTCAGTGTTGTTCGTCCCCTGTCAGTGTTGCGAACAGCCACCAAACTGTCGCTCGTTGTGTTTTTTATCTCGTGCGAACAGAAACCAGATTGTCGCCATGGCTTTTTTAATTGTGCCTGTCTACTTACTGTGTCTCTTCATCCGCATCGTCAACGCCGTGTTTTTATATTTTAAATTCCACAACTTTCGGCCATTTTTCAGTTTTTTACAAGAATCGAAATGCAATAAAGGAGAAAAAATCTGGCTATTGCAAAGATACAGCGTTCGTACGTAAGGATCGTCGAACGAAGAGAAACCAGTTCAGCAATACGGACACTGTATATAAACACAGTTTAACATAACACCAAGATTACGGTAGCCACTGAAAAAGAAATAACGGTACATAGGACATATAACATTTACGGGGGCATAAATCACCTGTTAAAGGGACGAGGCAATATAAATTAAAAGTGATTAGGGTTTTATTAATATCCTTTACGAACCGTTTCTAAAGGTTTCATCTAGTCTATGTATTTATATTGTCTAATAAACTATGATAAATAAGGTTTAATGTAGCCTCTGTTACATCCCTAGACACTTCAATCCTTCCTGACAACTAGTAAAACTCACAAACTATCCGTCCTCCAGCCTTGGACCGCTCGGAATTACTTGCTTCCACACGTAAATGAAACTACAGAAAGTTTACCACGGCGCTTTACCTTTGACAATGAGCGCTGCGCCTCTCCGTTCTGCTCTGCTCCTTGCCGAACCGCTACCCTCGTCCTCGTAGCTGCTTCCAGCTCCTCGCCCACTCTTTTCACTCCTGTACCCTGCTACACAAATCTAGGCCTCTGCCCTCTTTTGACTGGCTGTCTCATAAGCAACCACAGAGATGACGTGTCGTTGGTCACTCAGTTCCCCGTTACCCCAGCGCCTTTCTTGCTCCTTCCCTGTATAACGATGGCCCGGGAGCCACAGCTATTGCTGTCCACGGCTGCCCACACATCTCCATTCTGAGTATGCAAAATAGCCTCAGAGTTCCCACAGCCACTATGGTTCCGCAGTGATTCCGAAGATAGCAAGGCGTCTTGACAAATATTTCGGACAACTGTATGAATTCTGTGTCCAACGTTCCCAGGGCTCTCGTCACCGAGCAAGCGGTCAGTCGCCTTCTCGATCGCCAGAAACCGTTATCCAGTCAGCTATTTTTCTCGCTGCCGAAGCAGCAGGTTTCCCTCCCTCTCCCTTTAATTAAAATATCACCAGCATCGAGCTTAACTACGTCTCCAAACTCTAGTCCTACTAAATAAGTTGTCACAGTTACGTAAATTCATGTTTTAGAGGTTATAATTAAAACTTTATAACCGCTTTGGTAATTATTGTCGCAGTCTGTGCGTCGTGTAGAGTCCATATAGCTGAGATGCGCTGTAATTGGCGTTTGACTTCTAAGTGTGCTGAAAGATGGTAAAAGATGTTGTTCACCGAAATAATTGGTTCATTCGAGAAAATTCGATTTCTGGTATAAATAAAAGCGATCTCCTTCCAGAAGGCAGTTCAACTGCGTCTGTACTTTCCCTTTTCTTGTAATTGCATAACAAATCCGTTGTCAGTACCAAGCGTTGGCATTCATTGACAACCGTCCTGTATATTAATCGAATTACTACGTGACAATACGGTTTTTCCCAGCCGCTTTCAGATCGCAAATCTTACCTCCATTATTTCTTCCGGCGATCAAAACAACATGAGATAACCAGCAGGTTAGCAGGTTTGTGCGATATCACATCGGGCCATTATACACTTCCGACGGTTCGTTGTACAGTAACCGCTGCAGAAACCGACCGATACAATTGTGGTAATTCCGGAGTGAGTCCTGAGTCGGAAAGTTGCACGTACGTCTGATTTGCTGGAGACAAGCAGTCGACCAAATATCTCTTGTGGCTTGCCTTTTATGCCTTCATAAAATAAGCTCTCTCTTAAAGACTGCTCGGTAAACAAGCACTAGTGGGGAAGAACAACTGCACTTAATAAATTTTACCACAGTAAGGACCTTCAATGCTTCAATCGCAGCCACTCAGCTGCCACACACGCTTGAAGTGTGTCGTAAAAATTTCTGCATGTAATTTCTCTTTAATTTACTTTGCTCCTATCTACGTCACGAAAAATATCGTCCACATCAAAGACAAAATTAAAAAGAATGGCACAGCACTTAAGAAGAAAACAAGGGAGCTGTCAAATTTTGGCGAAGTTTGGTGACTTAACTAAAATTACTATTCCGCCGTAATATTATTGACGCAGCCTTTACTTTAGAAATATTTAAGTGTCATACAAGTCGTACAGCTTATATTTTCTAAACTGCTAAAATTGGTATCGGACTTAAGCAAATGACATGCAAAGAAGCAGTAAAAATCTGTCATTCTTACCATGTCTCATGTCATCAGTCTTCTGAATGATTTGATGCGGCCCGCCACGAATTTCTCGGTCGTGCCAACCGCTTCATCTCAGGGTGGTCGCCAATATATAACGAGATAGTTGTCGACAGCTATGAGATGTTTTTAATAGTTGGTTGGTTGGTTTTGGGGGAGGAGACCAGACAGCGTGGTCATCGGTCTCATCGGATTAGGGAAGGATGGGGAAGGAAGTCGGCCGTGCCCTTTCAGAGGAACCATCCCGGCATTTTCCTGGAGTGATTTAGGGAAATCACGGAAAACCTAAATCAGGATGGCCGGATGTGGGATTGAACCGTCGTCCTCCCGAATGCGAGTCCAGTGTCTTACCACTGCGCCACCTCGCTCGGTGTTTTTAATAGTATATCGGACTAATTTACCGCTGCAAAAAAGAAAGAAAGGAAAAACGCTTACAATATTGTTTGGATATCGAAGACAGGGCAGAGAAAAAGATGGCGAAAAGCTTGATACTAACACACCTTTCTAGAAATTGAGAATACAGTGCGGTATTTACACATAAGTGATGCGAAACGGATTTACAAATGTAACTGTCTAGTTATTCCTGATTCAAATGCTTAGTCGTGAGTGGTGCAACATCACACGAAAATAACACAGCAAAGGCATAAAAATACATGTTAAAAATGAACATCTGAGCTGTTAATATAACATGGTCAGCAGATTACGGGATGAACTTGCATTGTATTTCTTGAGTGATTACACGATTACAAGAGCACATGAACGCCCCTGTCCCTCTCCCCCTTTCTCTCTCTCTCTCTCTCTCTGTTTGTGTGTGTGTGTGTGTGTGTGAGTGTGTGTGTGTGTGTGTGTGTGTGTGTGTGTGTGCCACACACACATACACACATAGGTAACTGGTAGCACAGAACGTATTCTGGCAGAGAAATATCGTCACATGGATGGTGTTTGCCTCCAACAATTAGAAGTCGCAGAGACGAGTCCTCTACCCCATCTTGATACTTGCTTAACGGAACGCAATCCACCGTTCAAGAACTACATTGCATGCACAGCCATTTGAATACCATTCGCACCCTTCGAGAAATAATCCACTTCCCCCGTGGAGTGGTAGATATAAAAAGCAAATCACAATATTCGATCTTTACGGGATATCAAGCCGCTAGAGACAGTGAGATTGGGGCTCTTGGAAATTATTGGATATTCTTGCTAGGCGTAAGGGAAATCAGAACAGGTGGAGTTTCGTCGACATACCAAGGACAAGCTAATCTACGAGAAAATAGGTAACACACTAATGCGTGCTTCCGTCTGTCCTTGATGCTGTATCAGCACTCCTGGCAAGGTGCTATACGAGAGCACCCTGATGAGTGAACGTGACCGTTTTCGGAATTCTAATATGATTTTAATTTATTGTATTTTTTATTTCATTACAATCGGGTAGTATATTTCAGAAGTATGGGATGCTTAAGAATGTCAACACGCACTCATACACATGTAGAGAGAGAAAGAGAGGGAAGGAGATAAAGAGATAGAGACAAACAGGTAAATAGAAAGCGAAATGAAACGAAATGATCATACTGCATTATTGGCCGGGCGACCTCGTCCGCGGTTGTCCGGCCGCAAGGTGTACATTCTGAAGGTCTTCTCACGATAGCTAGGCAACCAGAGATACACATATGTGAGAGTGGCTGCCTATCTACAGGGGAAAATGCAGCGCTCAGAATACTGGATCAACGAATGTGTGCTCACCGTTACATAATGTGCGAGTGTTTTTCACAAATAATGGTGGAATAATGGGCAAATAGCCTTCTGGTGTGTATGTTGGTACCCCACACGAAATATTTCATCTACCCATAAAAAGAAATTCGTAAGTCAGCAACGTGTCTAAAACAATCACACGGCAGTTTGAAAGCTCCGATCATCACCAGCGACAAAATCTCCATGGACCCATAGGAGAAATATGTACGTCACATAAAAAACACTCCTTATCTTCTGTGACCAGTATAAAATTTTGTGTACGTAGTTTTTTATACCCTACTGATGTCCAAGGAGATACAACTATTTGTGAAAATAAGAAGTGAAGAGAATAATCCAATTAAATATATCTTTGTAGTGAACTGAAGGTGGAGGAGGGAGAATGGAAAGGGATTTCTGATGTCAGCTGCATCGGGACATTACGCGGAAACAGCGGCGACGAGTGAAAATGAGTATTAAACCGGGATTCAAACCCGGGATCTCCCATTTATTAGGCAAGTGCGTTAACGACTGCGCCATCAGGGATACAGGAGTATTATCGCAACTGCGTAGACTGTCTCAGCACATCTCACGCCAATCCACATTCCCACCGAGCGCCATCTGTCCGCAGTAGAGGTCCTCCATATTCGCTACTCTAGGATTCCCGCAGGAAGTCGGACACCCTTGTGTTTCTGCACTGAAGAAGATGGGTCCATTGCTCATCCAAGCAATTCAATTGTATGAATGAGCAGTGTCTGTTGTTTCGGACATATCCAAAGGAACAGACATAACGCATTCATATAATATACTTTTAGGATGTCCATCGGCAGTTGTTGGCTGCTAATACGAACAGATGAGCTTTATTTTGCCCCTCGTAGGGCTGACTTGCAAAATCTGAGTTTTGCCAAGCTTTGTCAGTCAACAGCAGTCAGAGCCATTGAAAATATGGAAGTAAGTACCAACCAGCATGGTTTGTGGGCGGGTCGCGCAGTGGTCGACTGCAGTGCGGCTGCCGCTGGCGAGCGCAGTACGCGGGAGCTGCGTGGGTCCTCAGCGGGTAAGTGTAGATGTGAAGGCGCCCAGCGAGAAGGCATGGCAGATGGTTACTGTCTAACGGGACAATCAGCTGGACGATGTGGACAGAAGTTCTTGCATCAAAGAAGCGGAGGCAGCCTAGTGGAGTCTGGTATTTAGGCTTGTGGTGGCCTGCTGTCGATACGTGGCGTCGGTTCCGATCTGGGCGAGTGGACGGCGCTTGGCTTCGTGGGTACAAAGAACGTGCTGCTGCCAGAATACAAATTGTTACTAGCAGCGACGTGCGTTCGGCTACGACTGTTAAAGGAGGTTGTTCCGGTATTGTTCAGTGCAAAGCTTTGTCGTCCAGACGACATAGTCTGTCTTGGTCAATCTCAAGTAAGCAAGATGTCACACTGCTAGTACGACGAGGAAGTTGTAGGGCCTAGTGTTTAAACTCTGAGAATGTGTATTTTATTACTTATTATGTTCCAAGAAACATTAATCTGCTTTGCTGCTGGTGTTGACTAAATTGCTGTGTCATTTATTTTAGGCTGTGGTCAGCAGTGTGTTACTTCGCAGGTGTATTCTGTCGATAATGGTCTGTTCTCCTGATAATTAATTGTAGATATATTGGAATAATGTTTTTTGACGTAAGATTTGATTTCAGTGGTTGTTCTTGTCATATTTTTACGGATGCTCCATTATTTATGATATATTGTTTGTCCCTTCTTATTATAAAGCTAAAGATATTCTGATAAATTGAGAGTTGGGTTATTTGCTTATGGTCATCTTGTGCACAAGCTCGGATTTGTTGAGTTTTCATTATTAACTTTACAGAGAAATTGTTAAGGACTTGCGCCAACACATCCCACAGCCAATTTCCACCCCCACTTTTTCCTGCGCCACTACTGGAAGCGGAACATAGTCGTATGTTTTGTTGTTAGTACGTAAGGTGGTGATTTATTTCTGTGTCTTTTGCTGTCTTGTTGCAAGAATGGCGGTCGTAGAAGTCCCCGGTGTGAATTGGTTGAGGAAGGACGATGTGGTCTTCGATATTTTTATTCACAACAGGATCTTGCAGGTTCGATGCCCGAGCTGACCCAGGCCAGGCAGTGCACGAGCTAGGGCGGTTAGCATCGGTGGAGTGATTGTGCTACAATACCGTTAACTTCAAATGAAACTGAGTTGTTTATTAACTGTTTTGAAAGTTGAGGTTATCTCCAAGTGGCTGTGGTCGTTCATCATTTGAACTAGCTGAATGATTTAACCTAGTTCAAAATGGTTCAAATGGCTCTGAGCACTATGGGACTTAACATCTGTGGTCATCAGTCCCCTAGAACTTAGAACTACTTACACCTAACTAACGTAAGGACATCCCACACATCCACGCCCGAGGCGGGATTCGAACCTGCGACCGTAGCGGTCGCGCGGTTCCAGACTGAAGCGCTTAGAACCGCTCTGCCACACCGGCCGGCCTAACCTTGTTCACCAAGGATAGAGTAAATAACCACGTATCAGAGGGACTGCAGTCAAGGAATGTGCAAATAGCATTGACATTGAATGGTGTCAGTTGTGCATAATAGTGATTCTCCATATGGCTATGAGGCGGTTAAAAAACACTCATTATGCGTGTAAATAGGGAGTGGAAACTGGAAATTATGTGGTAAGTTCTATGGGACGAAACGGCTGAGGTCGTCGGTCTCTAGGCTTACACACTACTTAATCTAACATAAACTAACTAACGCTAAGGACAACACACACACCCATGCCCGAGGGAGGACTCGAACCTTTGACGGGGGGAACCGCTTGAACCATGGCAAGGCGTCTCAGGGCGCACGGCTACCCCGCGTGACTAAATAGGGTGTGAAGGAGCCATTTGCAGAATACATAAATTGCGTAAAATTGCCACCAAAGCATTTTGTCATTCATACTCTGAGGCAGATGTAGTATCAAGTAGTGTGAAGGGAATCAGTACACTAGGCTGATGACATAATGTTTGCACAGCTGCCCTAAACATTCTAAGATTTTGAAGATCTGGGTTGTAAAATTGATGCTATTACGTATGCTGATCATGGCGGTGGGGAGGGGGAGGGGGGGAGGGGGAGGGACAGGAGGCGAGAAAACTAGCGGTCATAAAGAAAACTGTTCATGGGCTCAAGGCGCGAGCCCCACTAGTTGTTTTCTCCCATAGGGCCAAAGGGCACGTTAGCTGGGATTGTCCACAGAGAACAATGGACACCAGTAAGTCAAGATCACGGTATCAAAAGTGTGCGGCTCACAGGATCATCTCGGTCGTTCCTCTAGGTGGTAACAGGACCATGCTAGCTCAACAACGAAGTCTGACTCCGTTTGCGTGTCGCGAAATTAATAATGAGCCGCTCTTAATTACAGGTTACTAAGGACTATCGACAGATTTATTTTTGTAATCCGATGTCCTTCGGATGATTGACTTAATCCCTAATTGCGGACATGAGTATTTTACGTTTGTATTCTTTAAAATAGGACCTTCTCATTTTGCCAGTGTAATTAATTACCAGTGGCGTCTGTCAAGAAGAAGGAAGAAGCGGATGATAGAGAACAGCTAGATCATTTTTCCCCGGACCAGAAAGAACAGTTGAATGAGATGTGCAACGAGTTCACGTATGACTTGATAGACAGGCGGGAGCTAACTAACTTTACTGAATATGGACCTGGGCTGAGGAAAACTGTTCCTGTCAGAGAGCCACCTCACTGTTTGTGTCTACCTCAGATGAAACAATGAAAGATACTCATAGAGGAAATGTTAGGTCATAGGGTCATATGTCCCTCTAAATCTCCATATTCTGCACCGATATTTTTGGTACCCAAGCCATCGGGAAAATAGAGACTAGCGGTGGATGATAGGAAGTTGAACAAGGAGGTCCTTTGTGCTTACCGTTACCTGATTTTAGTACTTGCTTCGACTGGTTCTGTGGCACCCCAATATTTATCAACTTGTATCTGAATCAGGCATAGTATCAAGTTCCGTTGGATTAGAGATTTAAACACATTATAGCCTTCGGCACTAACTGAAATCTTTTTGGGTTAAATTGTGTTCCGTTTGGTCTTGCTACAGATGCTGCTGTCCTGTTCCAGTTGCTAGTTTTGTTACTTTTTGAAATTAAGTTTAAGTTTAATATCATATCTGGATAACTTAATTATTTTAGTGGGAACCAGGAAGAATATGTTCATCATTTCCGGGAAGCTTTTACTCGGCTTAGAAAGCGGGTGTTAACTGTTAAACCTGACAGGGTCTCAATTGATTTCCCGGAAATCTTTTTGCGGCATATGCTTCCCCAGGGGAAGTTCGAATGGACAACGCTCTTACTCAGGCTATAAGGCTGTGTCCACTTCCCAGAAATTCTAAGAACGTAGCTAATTTTATCAGTACAGTAATTTTTTTTAGAAAGTTTAGCCTTAACTTTTTCTCAGCTAGCCATACTGTTGAAAGAACTGCGAAAAAAGGGACGACACTTCGAGTGTGTTTAGTCGTAGCAGGCGATTTTTGAAACACTGATGAACGCCCTAGTATGCACTCCCTTGTTGGCTGTTCCTGATTCGACAAACCGTTCATCGTTCAAATTGATGCCTCCATCTCTGGTGCGGCAGCTATGCTTCTGTAAGAAGAGTTATAAGGCAGACAGTGTTGTACCTGTCTCAGAGGTTATCTTCTGTGGAGAATAAGTGCTTTGTTTATGATCTGGAAGCCCTGAATTTGTAGTTTTCTCTGGACATGTTTCGGTTCTACTTAGAATGTTAACTGTTCCAAGTAGAAATAAATAACCAGGCTTTAAGCTGAGTATTGGCCAGACCTAGGCGTACAAGAAAACAGTAAAGGTAGACTATCTGGGTCTTGGCATTTCAGTTTGAAGCGAGACATATAAGGGGGACTGATAACGTGATTGCGGATGGATTGAGTAGGACGTCCCAAGGCAGCGTTGAGGATTATGGCAAAGAAAAGTTAGAGGAGCAATTCTATGAGGATCAGATAATTAATTTGATATTGGGAGACCTTTTCTCGTTGTTTAAAAGAATCACGAGCTGCCAGGAAGAAGAAGGTAAGTTGTTAAGTTACATATAGGACAGGCTTTCTATTGTGTGGAGGTTAGACCCTATACATTAAGGAATAGTATCGCGTATTGTAAGGTTACGGGTAGTCACCGACCTCACATAGCGGTTCCCGATGTGTTGGTACCTATGTTGTTAGCGTATAACCAAGAGTCGCCAGTTGGTGGACATCTGGGAGTATGCATGACACGTGTGATGATTGTGGAAGAGACGCACGGAAATACAGGGTTTGTACATTATGACCATGCTGCAGACATACAAAATCATGAAGCTGCCTGAAAATACCAAGCAGAGGAAGTTAGTTCCAAAACCTGCTGCGAAACAACTAGAAGGAATATGTGTTGATTTTGCGGGCCACTTGTCTCACTCTCGCTCAGAAAATAAGTACACAATATTGTGGCGTCTTCCATTAGTTTGCATGGCTGTTTCCCACGCATACCATGAAGGTGCAGGTGGCTATTTTCTGGTTGAAGTGGGTGTTTGGAACGTTCGGTCCGTTTCAAACCTTACTGTCTGATAATGCGATGTCACTTATGTCCAGGGCCTGTAAACTTGTTTCGGACGAGAGGTCAAACATTCAACGACCGCTCGCTATTATCACAACCCCTAGTTTGCAGAGGGGTTAATCGCTATCTGCGAGCAGCTATAGTTGCTTGTCATCACGTAGACCATTCTCGTTGAGAGAATATGGGCCGGCCGCAGTGGCCGAGCCGTTCTAGGCGCTTCACTCTGGAACCACGTGACCGCTACAGACGCAGGTTCGAATCCTGCCTCGGGCATGGATGTGTGTAATGTCTTTAGGTTAGTTAGGTTTAAGTAGTTCTAAGCTCTAGGGGACTGATGACCTCAGATGTTAAGTCCCATAGTACTCAGAGCCATTTGAACCATTTTCAGACAGTATGCTTTGGTGGTTGATGTATCCTTTTAACATCACTACGCCGCAGATTCAAAAAGATACTCCGTCAGAGTTGATGTTTGCGTGCCCTAAGAAACTCAGTATCGTCTAACCTACGGTCAGTTGCTCAGCTTTTGCCTAGTGACATATCCCCAGGGTTGATAAGGGAGGAATGGCGTAGAGCGTGCAGGAACATCTTGGTAGCCCAAGGTGAGGGACGCAGTATACTTAAGGAATATTGAGAAAACTAGCAAAGCGAACGCGAAACTTATTGGGAAATTTCTGCCGCACTTTCGATGGCCTTGTCAAATTATCAGTTTCGTTACTCTGGTCACAGTAGTATTGAACGACATGGCTACAGCAATAGATTGCAGGATCCAAGTCTCCCAACTGAAGCCAGCATGTAACTACACTGATATGTAATGTCATATTTTTGTGCCTTGGCAGTAGGCAGTTGTAATTATCCGTTGAGTTAAAACTGTATTTTTTATAAATATTGTTCTTGCGGAGCTTTTTTGCCCCCTGATGTATGGAGCGGGTACTGAGAATTTTCGTTGGAGGGGGGATACAGCGCCGTGATTTTCGGCACATTTGTTTTCTCGCGAGCTTCCGGGGTGGGTCCAGCATGATACCAGTCTCCTGGAGCGTGGCGGTCGATGGAGGGCGTCACCACACGTGAGCTACGTGTGTCCTCAGTAGAGAGCAGCCAGTATGAAGATGGTCAGCAAGAAGCCACGACAGCTAGCGAGTATGTAAGAGGGCTGTGAGCTAGACAAGGCGGAGTGCAAGCTATTGCAGCAAAACAGGAGATGGAGCCTGATGGGACCGGCATCTGGGAGTGTGAAGGCTTGCTGTCGACACGGAGTATCGGTTCCAGTCTGGACCAGCAGGTTGTGATTGGCTCCGTGGATTCAGGGAACGTGGCGCTGTCAGAATACACGCTGTTGTTAGCAGCGGTTTGTATTTGGCTACGACATTGAAAGGTCAGTGCAGATATTTGTCATGCAGATCACTGAGTTTCGTTTAAACTGCGCAAGACGTCACACTGCACGCACACCGAGGCTCTTTTAGGACCTAGTCTGATAAACCATAAGAATCTGTATTTTATTACTTATTGCGTTCCATGAAATATTGATCTGTTTTACTGCTGGCCTTGATTAAATGGCTCTTTCATTTTTAGTGCGTTGTGGTCAACAATGGGTTACATGATGGACGTGTTTTTGTTGATTATGGTCTGTTCTAAGGGTCATATTTGCTTAGTTTAAGGTTTTCGCTCTTGGTGCGTCGTATTTTGGGCTATTGTGTTTGGGGCTAAGATTTCAAAAAATGGTTCAAATGGCTCTGAGCACTATGGGACTTAACATCGAAGGTCATCAGTCCCCTAGAACTGAGAACTACTTAAACCCAACTAACCTAAGGACATCACACACATCCATGCCCGAGGCAGGATTCGAACCAGCGACCGTAGCGGTTGCGCGGTTCCAGACTGAAGCGCCTAGAACCGCTCGGCCACCCCGGTCGGCTCGGCTAAGATTCGATTATTGTGGTTTTTTGTCATCTTTTTACAGTTGCTCCATTATTAATGATGTATTTTTTGTGCCCTCTTATTGAAAAGCTGAAGATATTCGGAGGGCGGAAGATTTTATGGTACGTTGTAATGTGATACATAGTAATATGCGCGCTGTATTATTTGCTTATGATCATCTTGTGCACACTCTCGGATTTGTTGAGTTTTTATTAACAAATTTACATAAAAATTCTTAATGATTCACTCCAATAAAACCCCAGCAAATTCCTATCCCCCACTGTTCCCTGCGCCACAAATCACCGAAACGAAACTGTCACTGTATTTTTTTTACTCGTAATTTATTGATATTTTTGAGTTAGTCTGTTTTTGTGTTTATTTGACTCTACTATCCGCCTCTTCCTGTGCTGTGCTTTCCATCTCTGTGTCAGTATGACACACAGCATCCCTCATAATTTGTTTTCTATTTTCTAACCGTTCTCTTCCCCGCTACTGGTCATTCTCGCGTCAGAGTAACTTCTCATCGATGCAGTGGCAAACACTGCGCCTACCTGCAGTACTTCTTCAGTCCGTGCTGCATCTGTCAGCCATTCCGACAGCGAGGTTTCCAGACCCACGTGGGGTGAGATAGGGCAACGTGGCGCCAACCGCTGGTCTTCGGGGCCGCATGTGAAGGGCCGAACAGCGAGCTACAGCAGATTTGCGTGTCTGCGCTCGAAAGGCTCAGAAGGTACGATCCCGCCTCTTGTCTAACGACGACGACTGCGCCTGTACTTTAAGTTCTGCGCACTGGACTTGGTTTTAACTGCTCTTGTGCATCATCTTCAGTAAACGAGACGTGCACCACCTCTCTACATTTCTTACACTACACACATAATAAAAATTTAACAATCTTCACTAGTGCAGCATTATAGATGTTTTCTGTTTCTCCTCTTCCAATTTTCTTATGGTCTGCACTTCAAATGCAAATCATTGTCGCGCTCGAGAGGCACATTTCATAATCTTTTGCATCAACATCTTCCTTAACTTGGCCGTATTATGTAAACCTCTTTCCTAAGAAAAATGTTTCAATAATTAGGCGTTCTCACTACAGACATTAAACATGTCTCTATCCTCCTTTCTGGTCGTTTTTGTCGTCTTCCTGTTGGCTTTGCTTAGCCTTAAGCCATCTTCTGTACTATGTACAGAATATCGCAGAACGCCAGAAGCCTCTTTCCCAGATTTTTAGTTTTTTCCACACTGAGACTGAAGAGAAAAGCAGATACGTAATTGTTTCTTCATCAGCAAGAACCAAAACCCGATGGAAACTATTTGCTTTTTTTTTTTACAAATGCGTCACACATTCTATCTTACTCGCATTTGTAGTGGTGTGTGCAGGTATCTCAGTACAATACATTCACAAGGGTAATTGCCACAACAAACAAAACGAATTACTCCGTAATTAGCCATTGGAGAGCAAGGTTCTCTTAGGTCAAAATTCCCGACAAAGAACTATGATCAGCCTTTGAAATTTTATCGTTAGTGGTAGTTTTGGCTAATGTAGAATTGGGATGAAATGCTACAGATTTTAGGCTCTGATACTTGAAGTTTTCCCGACGTAATGAGTACGCCATGGGATTTCGTAGTGGCAGCCGAATGACGTCGACATCTTGCCATGATGTTTCAGCTGACAACCATTCTATCATCCTCGGGTGAGTTTACACTAGAGATTGCTGGTGCACGACACCAGCTTTACACAAGAACTCGACGCGAAGTCGCATGCGCATGCGTATTTGTTTAGTATCTTCAGAAAGATAAAATTTGACGCCTAATGATACATCCAGCGACGATTACTGTTATTATTTTGACCACTGAATTAAAAACTCCGAGGGTCCGTAATTCGAACCAGGGTGTGCGTACAGTATCACCGTTACGCATGGGACTTCGCATCGCGATGGAGCAATGTTCGAAAAAAGGTCTAAACAAAAGATGGTGAGGCAGCGAAAATCCATGTGCACGCGCCACCGCGCCAATTTTTGGTATAAAATTAGCGGCGTGCACCAGCAGTCTCTCCCTCTCCTTTGTGCCCTCCACACTGCTGATCTGCCAAAACCACACCCTACCGTCCATCTCCGCAGTACGCTGATGACACTGCAGTCCTATTCCTTTACCAAACACTCTAGAAATCCGAACAATGTCTCCAATTCCATCTTAACCAGTTTTCCATGTGGTATAACCACAGACTCCTGAAGATGAAGCCCTCCAGAGCACAAACAATAATTATAGGACGAACCATCTATACCTTCCATATCCATGTTTTGCCCAACCATTTAAAACCGCCCTATCAAGTTAACTAATACACTAAAATACGTTCGGCAAGCCTTCGACAGGGAACTAACACAGTAACCTCACCCACTAGTCATCCAACAGAAATCCCATAACAGACTAATACTTCTAACCGGCCTAATATGGGGATGGCGAGCGTGTACAGTACGCGTATTTCACACCTAGCAAACATTCATCTGCCCTCTCATCTCTTATGCCATTAGTTGCTTGGTTATCCGTTCCACACAAGCTGTACCCCTTCTTACAAATTTTTCCCCATGCGCTTACCTTGCCCCAACGTGGAAACTCTACCATCCCCCTCCCCCAAACCAACCACCCACCACCCACACCCACACGCACCCACACCCACACGCACACACACACACACACATACACACACACACAGACATTGACAACCTCAACACCTACACTCTTTGCAAATTCGATAACAACAACCCTATTGCTTTACCCCTAATCACAAATCGCGATATGCTGCGGCGTCCCACTGTTTGTCACCTACACGTCCTCCATACCTTATCCCAACGCAGCTTCAACTGACTCCCCTTCCCAGGCAATGAAATCCGCCACGATATTTGTCCGTCTCATCAACTAATAACTGTTCCTCATCTATCCCCCTACTCATCAGGGCACCCGGCCCCCTCTTCCCCTTTCTAGTCGTGATACCACAGTTGTGCCCACGCACCAGATTGCTCCTCACTTTCTCTTCCCAGTATCAACCCAACCTGTATCTTCACCTCCATTGACACACCCCCAACTAACCTTATATTTACACTCGCACCCATCGACACATTTTTGTCTCCCTGAATCCTTATCTTTTGCCAGTGGAGGTCTTTCAGCTTTTTAGTGGAAGGGCAGCGAAAGTTATTGTAAGGAAAAAGAGGTTCATCACCGATTCTGCAACGTATTTTAAATATATGTTTTTTATTTTTATTTTTATCATTTAGGACTTCGACTTTAATTTAAATAAGAAAGAATGCGTATAGTTTTAATGTTATTTAAATGCCAATTAACTTCATCCTTTTATAGATTCCTGTTTTCATCTTCCAGTCATATTTGTTTCGTCTATATTTATATTTTTTTAAAGTTTTGGAAGAAGAGCAGAATTTTTATACAACTGGCGACCCACACTTCACTCATATCGGGTGAGGAGGACGAAATGACAATAAAGAAATAGCAGTTTCACCTAAAAATTACTGAATGGTTGCTAGCCGAAATATCGTGGCAAGATGTGAACGTTATCTTGCTGCTAGCTATAAACCCCATGGAACTTTTAGGCTAGTTACACGTATCTTGAGTTACTGAAAGAAATTTTTCACAATTTTATACTCGGTACTTTACATGCAACTAAATTTCCACATACCCGCCTGTGTACTTTGTTAAGTAAGACCACATAAGAATCTCAGTCTACAGTCTCGAGGTTTTCCATTTGTGATGCTAAAAAAAGTGTTTAGAAAACAGGCATACTACAGCAATGAAAACATTTATAAAACTTGGTGTACTGTTACTTGTGTTTCATAATAAATGTGAGCGAGACTCAGCAACTGAAGTAAACTAGTGGGTTCTGAGGAGGCACCGTACGGTCTTCCGTCGGGAATTTATTGTAAAAAAGAAAGGGCGTGAACTCCGCGTTCGGAGAGAAAGTGAAAAGCAAACAGTGTCGGCGCGTTGCTTTTATCTGGCGGCCTGTCCGCCTCGCATCGGCGCCGGACCATTAAGCGTGGCTATCTGCGCTTCCGCCCCAGGCCCTGGCTGCAGCGCGCCACCAGGAAGCCACCCCCACCGCCCCGCTGCCACTGTGCCACTGCTGGCTGGCGCGCCCTGCCGACTCCTCACACGTCATTAAGCACCAGACGGGCTGCGGAGTTGCCCCGTGAGATGGCCGTCTCCCTGAACGTCTTCCCACTGTGCAAAACTACCAACAGCCTACTGGAGCAGTATGCGTCTCTCTCTCTCTCTTTTCCCTCTCTCTCTCTCTTTTTAATTCTCTCTCAGTCGCTAAAATTGCAACATTATGAACACGAGCTATAATAAACGTCAAACTGGCATGTACTTCTCTAAACTTTATTCATACTTTACTCAATGGCTTCTATGTAAAACTATCGAGTCGCCTCACAAGTCGTCCGACAGTACGTACTTACTACTAACTGAACCAGTACAAAAGAAAGTTACCTTCAGTGGTTTCTGTCTGAATGTTTGGGCTAATCTCAGAAACTACATTTTTCAGTGATATGTAGACTGGTTCACGAAACAGTCTTGTTTGTACAGCAGATAGGCTTAAGGAAGCCCGACTGCAGCGCCAGCCGGCAGAATCTGCCACCATCGGGATGCCGGGCCGAGCTACCGCCGACTTCCTAAGCAACCTGTGATGAAGGATGTAAAGCTCATATCAGATTTTTAGGTACGCAGTTAATGTTTAAGAGGTGTGAAGGGAAATTTGTGGGAAGGTCAGACAGAAAACGTGCCAGACAGGCGCTGGAATCCAATGGCCAGCAAATTTCCATAGCTCAAGCCGAGCTCCGTTGTGGTCGAGCAGACCGCACCGTACTGGCACTGCTGATGGGCTGACGGCAAGTGAGTGTAGCTCGAACTAAACTGCTGCTGCAGTCGGGCAGAGGCAACACAGTATCTCGAAGCCACTATTATTACTGTGGGATTTTATTCCAAAAGTCACTTAAACACAGAACAGATAACATTATCTACGTCATTAATTCTGTATGTAAGGGACGATTATTCATCGAATTTCCCATTCGATTCCTGGATCTTTGTAAGAGAATTGTATTTTGATTCATGTGAAAACGTCCACTTTTGAGAATTTGATAGTAGCACGATTGTGACTTGTGGTTCATCGTTTGGGGAAACTATTGTCCACGTTAGTCGGTACCCCACGACCGTAAAGCAAATACACACACCAAAAAAGGTTTTGCATCACCCCGGTTCCCAGAACTCCTGAAGATAGACGTTGACTGTGGATATTGTAGCACAGACACAGCCCCTTTGACTGTTCAGAAATGTCACTAAACTCGCCCAAAGATGTAAACAACCATGCATGAGCATCGCCTATCGGACGCAGGGGGTCCGACAGCCATCAGTTCCAGTCATTCCACCAGGAAGGATGTACACGGCACGTGTTGTCTGTAGTTCAACCATGCATAGACGGTCAATACCGCGGTTCGATCGCGTCCGCATAGTTACTTTGTGCCAGGAAGAGGTCTCAACAAGTGAAGTGTCCAAGTGTCTCGGAGTGAACCAAAGCGATGTTGTTAGGACATGGAGGAGATACAGAGAGACAGGAACTGTCGATGACATGCCTCGCTCAGGCCGCCAAAGGGCTACTACTGCATTGGAGGACCGCTACCTAAGGATTATGTCTCGGAGGATCCCTGACAGCAACGCCACTATGTTGAATAATGCTGAAGGCCCATGTGGAGTTTGGGCAGTGGGTTTTACAGCGTTGCGCCACGCAGCCATATTACGCTGTTTGTGTTTCGTTCACGGGCGATGCGTCCGTCAACCGCGAGGTTGTCAAATTTGGGGGGGGGGGGGGGGGGGAGGAGAAAATCCACGCCACCAACGAATCGGGTCATCAAGAAAAGTTCACCATAAATTTATGGGCTGGCATGATACACGATTACCTGATTGGCCACTACATGCTTCCTCCTCAACTCACACCTGGTAGCTACACACGTTCGTGCGAGAATTATTCGAGGAGCTTCCACTTGGAGCCTATAGATTTATGTGGTAAAACGCCAACACTTTAGCCTAAGTGCCCGAACCCAGATCGGACAGAGGTTTGTTGTCGTAATGGCCCTGTAACTTGGCCGCCTCGGTCGCCTTACCTCAATCAGCTGGACTTTTTCTTGTGGGGTCTTCTGAAGAATGTGAGTATGAACCGCAAGTGGAGTCAGCGGAACACTTAATTGCAAGGATACATGCAGCGTGTGAAGATGTTCGTACAGTGCCTGTTAGTTACTTTTGAGACTGGACCCGATGACTTGATGTTAGTCAAGAATGAAATTAAGATCACGAAGACCCCATTATCAACAGCTCGTTGTTTAGTTTGAACGAGGTTATATAACAGAGATACGAGAAGCTGACCCTTCCGCGGAGTTGCAGAAAGACTTGACTGGAATGTAGCCACTGTACATTATTTTTGGCAGCGGTGGTCACAAGACTGTACGTTCGCCAGAGGACAGGGCTCTGGACGGCCACGAGCTACAACCGAGAGAAGTGTTCGGCGTGTAGCTCCGGCGCATCGTACTGCATCTGCAGCAGTAATCTGAGTAGCAGTTGGCACCACAGTGATACAACGAGCCGTTACAAAACTGTTACCTGAAGCACAACTCCGAGCCAGACACACTATAGCGTGCATTCCACTGACTCAAAAAACCACCACCATTTGTGCTTTAGTAGTGTCACTGAAGGGAAGTGTGGAGGTCGTTTGTGTTTTCTGATGCAAGCTGGTTCTTCCTCGGTGAAAGTGATGGCCGTGTATTGATTAGGAGGAGGCCAGCTGAGGACCTGCAGCCAACTTGTCTGTGTGCTACATGCTGGACCTACAACTGGAGGTATGGTCTGGGGGTGCGATTTGGTATGACAGAAGGAGCACTCTCGTGCTTACCCCACGCACCCCAACTGCAAATTTGTAGGTCAGTCTGGTGACTCGACCTGTTGTGCTGGCACTCACGAACAATATTTCAGGAGGTTTTTTCCAACAAAATAACTCTCGTCCACAAACCGCTGCTGTAACCCAACTTGCTCTACAGAGTGTCGACATGTTGCCCTGACCTGCTCGATCACCGGATCTGTCGCCAATTGAGTACACATGGGCCATCATGGGACAACTCCAGCGTCATCCATAAACAGCACGTTTTTGTACTGAATGCTCGTTTGTATGGCCGATCAAGTGCAACAGGCATGTAACTCCAGCCCACGAACTGACGTCCGACACCCGTACAACACAGTTCGTGCATATTTGCGTTCTTGCATTCAACAGTCTACTGGTTACGCCGGTTATAACCGTATTAGCACTTCACATTTGCAATGGCTTATCTCGCTCGTACATTAACCTTATACGAGGGTAACCCTTCTCCTATTTTTTTATAAGTACGGAACTCTGTTTGTGTGACTGTTGATTACTGTTATGAAGAGTGCTTCACGTGTTGTGTATAAACATGCGCACGCCGCGCTGAGGCGCTCAGTCTTGGCTTGGCAGCCGTTGAGATTGGAGCTCCCATTGGATGTTACCGCCAAGTGCAAATTTGCGCGCAGTTATTCGGTTTTTGAACGCAAAAGGGACTGCGCCGATTGAAATCCATCGCCACTTGACGGAAGTGTATGGTGAGTCGTGTATGGATGTCAAAAATGTTCGTAAGTGGTGAAGAGAGTTTGCGGACTGAAATTCATGACGAACAAAGGAGCGGGAGACCGTCAGTTTCTTAGGAGACAGTGTTGAAGGTGGAGCAAAGCATGCGTGAAGATTGGCGGATCACCCTGGATGATCTCTGCACGATGATTCCTGAGGTTTCGCGAAGCACCGCTCACAGAACTTTAATAGAAACAGGTGTGCACAAGATGGGTGCCACGCATGCTGACTGAGTGCCACATGCGGGAACGAGTTGATGTTTCCCGCGCATTTCTTCACCGCTTTGCAGCCGAAAAGGACAACTTTCTGGACTCAATTGTTACGGGTGACGATACTTGGGCATACCACTTTACACTTGAGAAGAGGTTCATAACTTTCTGAACAGCATGGCGGCGAGCAGGTATGACATGGGCATACAAAAACTGCCACAGCGTCTACAAAAATGCGTCGACATAAATGGTGATTATGTCGAAAAATAGCTAAATGTTCAAGCTGTAAACTGATGTAAACCATTGTAGAAATAAACAGGTCTATGCACTTATAAAAAAAATAGGAGACCTTACTTTTGGGATTAGCCCCGTACCTTGCAATGTTAATCACTTAAATATGTTATCTAGATAAATGTATTACAGAAATTTCATTACTCCACGTTAATTATTTTTGGTGTTGCAATGTTTTCCCGTCAGTGTATATACAGCGAGTTCGGGAACACCCGTTACAAACTGGTTAGTTGGCTGGTTTGTGGGGGTTGGAAGGACCAGACTACAAAGGCCATCGGTCCCTCCGTTACAAACTTCTAGGACTTGTAGAGGGGAGCGAGTACATAATATTTCGAATAGGAACCCTTGTCTAGAAAAGTTCTACGACGGTTTCAATTCAGTTGTTTAACTCAGCCATTTCTGCTTGAGAAATTGAATTAGATGTGACGCAGTGCAGTTACTAGGTAACAATTCGACAGGAAACATACGAAACACTCATTTATCACTTACGCACATCTGCTTGTATTAACACTTAAACATTATGTGTTTATGTTATTCCAAAACAAAAAAGAACCCAGCATACCGTACGTGCAGTACAGTACTCATGTATCAAAACAGCGACTCCATGTGGTGACCACCAACGTTGTCACAGACACGGTACCTACGAAATATGTTCTGGTACACACTCTCCATC
The DNA here is from genome assembly GCF_023898315.1 of Schistocerca nitens. Taxonomy (NCBI): domain Eukaryota; kingdom Metazoa; phylum Arthropoda; class Insecta; order Orthoptera; family Acrididae; genus Schistocerca; species Schistocerca nitens. The sequence continues at coordinate 573,554,788 of NC_064614.1, read as the reverse complement.
CCACCTCGTGTCCCTTCAGTTTCTAGTGCAGCGGCCAGAATTTGTGTGAGCAAATCTTGCTCTGTCTCTATAGGAGTCTCGTAAACTAAACGTTACATAGTGACATCGGATGACTGTCTGACATAGTACCCTATTGCACACCAGGACAAGCAAATCTGAGACCTTCCATCTATCCTCATCAGACATGGATCAGAAACGTTTTATTTGCAACAGTTAGGTACATCTTCCACCTAGTTCTCTACATAGTCGCCGCTCCAGCTTCGTGTTTTGTCGTAGTGTTGTATCAACTTTCCAATATCCTCATCATAGAAAGCAGCCGCCTGTGCTTTCGGCCTGTTATCTGCACTGGTCTCCAACTCGTTGCCTGTGGAAAAATGTTGGCTTCATAGCCTGTGGTTCTTGTGAGCAGAGATGAGACTCGGGGGGAGCCAATTACGGACTATATTGCGGATGATCACACACTTCTCATCGGAAACGCTGCAGGAGCGTCTTCATTGCCCCTGGACTGGGCGGTCGAGAATTGGCATGAAGAAGGAACTGCTCGACAATTGTGTTATGTGGGCTGCATGACACAGGCGAAATCTCCAACCAGGCCCTCATACTTGGTGGGAGACGCTATTCCCTACGCATCTTTACGTGCTCACTGTTCACTCAAAACTGAAAAGAGTGACGCGACACAATCGACGGCCATACTAGAGATACTGCCCAACACATCTGTGCAAAGCTTTACCGGATTTTCCCAGTGGTTTCCATTTCGTGACCGATCGGAACTTACTTTCTGGACAACCCTCGTATTATGTACTCACTTCCCTCTACAAATCCTGGAAGTTTTTGCGGGAATTTCCGAACACTCTGTATACGTTAATCACTCTAGCCTGAACCAGGCACGCGGAACGTGTATTTATAGTAGGTTCACAGTCAAGTATGAGACAGTGGGACTCAACTACAGTAGCTGCACTGCTCTCTGGGATTTTTCCGACAGTGTTGTAGACGCGTACTCCTGTACCGCCTCCATCATTGTTAGCTGAGATGTAGCGTATCAGCTGCACGTTGCAAGCGGGCCACTAATTGCCCACCGGTCAGTGTCCCGTTGCGTTTGATCAGCGGCTGAAACAGCGGGGCGAAGGAGAGGGAAATAGAGCACGGAGGGAGGGAACAGGCCAGTAATGCGCTCCTGGGCAGTAATCACGCCCACTGCGACGGCTGCCGAGTAATTATCCGCGCTGCAGCCGGCCTGATCCGCCGAAGCCGTTCTATGGGAAGCTGAACTGCGTGCCAGTAATTACCCAAGTCGCGGCGAAACACTTGCTGCAGCGACCGGTGAATGAGCCCGTCTTCATCTGCACATGGTACCTCGCACTGCAGCTCTTGGTGTGAGTCACTTGTAGCCATTACTGCATGTGGTCCTGCTTAATGGATGGGCGGAGGAAAGGAAAAAATAAAAAGATTAATTGATTGTAATTTTTACTAGTTATTAAAACAATTACCCGCAGAAGACGTATCTTGTCAGTGCAGAGTATGTGGATCCCCATCAAACACTTTCCAATGCTTTTTTCCGCACTGATACCGGTGACACCTATCCGATCATTCTTAATGGAAAAAAGTTCGAATCTGAGCGTTGTGACGAATTTCCACGAACGTCCGCCCGACGTATTGAAGTACTGCGCAACGAGTTCTCCTGCTGAGCAAGCTGGCGCAGTAGTGAAGACACTGGACTTACAATCAGGAGGACTAAGGTTCTAATTCCTAACTGGCGATGTATATCTGGGTTTTCCGTGGTTTCACTAAACGGATTGGAGCGAATGCTTGGATGACTCCTCGGCAAGAGAGCGGCCGATTTTCTGACCCTTGTGCGATATGAGCTCGTCTCTAATAACGTCGTCTTCGTCAATATATTAAAACCATTTTAAAGCAAGATTGACTGTTACTCCACCGAGACTGTCTCAAAAATACGAAAAGGCTTTTCAGGGACCTCTACCGCTCACAAATTTGTCTGAGTTACTTATTTAGTGAATCAACACGGTTCGAGATATAAACGTCATCGTCAGGCTACAATGGCAATACGAAAACATTTAACGAAAGTACACTTAGATATTAAAGCTGTTATGTCCACTCTTGTCATGTGCTATGGTCGTCCTACGAAGAAAAAAAAAGTAAGATGTAATACGAGAGAATATTCACTTCGTTCATTGATCTGCTTTTCACATAAAGAATATTAAATAATCACCCATTTTGTGCAAAGGAAATGATTGTAATCTTGTGGTATTTTCAGTTGGCTCTATTGCTAGGGCTCCTTGGATCTTGTCAGCCACTGTTCATAATCTTGCAAGGGGCACTTAAACGTCACAATCAACTCGTCTGTGCATTACAAATAAGACGGCGGTTTAATTAAGGCATGTGTCGATGCTGGTGTTGTCAGTTCCTTGCAGTGTCTTCTGCACATCTTGCTGTCGCATCTCTGATGTTGGTCGACGAAATGTTTTACAGTAAGAGTGACTGTTAGAATTTGATGGTAAAATAACGGCACAAAAATTACTTTAAAGCATTTCTGTTGGTACTGCTATTGGAACCCTGCTTAATTGTCGGATAAGTTCTGTTCTAACAGTACTGAACTGAACTTCGAGAGAAACATCCATTACTGAAATCTGTAATTTCGTTTCGGATTTCGTGTTTCTACTTTTCCTCAGTGATGAATATATCCGCTTTCTCCAAGACAGGAATTGGCAAAAGTGTAAAAACTTCTGAAAAATCTTTTCATACGCATTAAAATTTAATCTTCCAGTTCTCCTGAGTAATTTCTCTTCCCTCAGCGGCCGAATTGCAGAATGGCAGGTGATGGATCTGGTTATGGCACTGTCTAAAGAAAAGTTCCGGGATTCTGTTTATTTACAATAGTTTTCATAAAAAGAGAAAAAGCACGAAAACATAAATAACTAGGCAAGATGTCAATAAATTAAGGCGAAACTTTGGTTTGTTTTAGTCATTGAAGAGTGGACTTAAATTCCATATGTAGGGCAACTGTGCACCATGTTACTTGTGTCAAATGCTTATACCAGAGAATTTGATGTCTGAGCATATGATTATGGTTGACGGTGGGAGGGGGGAGGCAAGCGATTGGTGGGACAACAACTCCCATCAAAGTGGAGACGACCTTGTGTATCGGAAGGATTCGATGAGAGGCCATGGAGAAAGCATGTCAACCTGATGCAGTGAAAGTCGCGTCGCTAAAATTTCGTCCTTAACGAATCAGTTTGCAGGATTAATATGCACGATTAGTTTAAGTGGATGGGTGCACGTGCGCCATTCACATATTCCTAAATGGCACACTGGCCTAAATTCGACATTAATGAACGCAATATATTTCATTAATATTCATCCAATTACACTCAAACCCTCTTTAGGAGACTACCAGTTTTTATACAAAAATTCGTCTGTGGAATAGGAGTGGTACAGAAAAAATGATTTTAGGTTAGATTTAAAACTTGCTTTACTACCTGTCAGACATTTTATATTGTTGGGCAAATGATGAAAAAATTTTTGCTGGTGCATAGGTCATTTTTCATCCATCTTTGTAGGTATGGACATCCCTATTCGCTAATTTTTCTCAAATTGTCATGTATTACTTGTGACGAATTACATCAATCCACATGTATATTGTGAAAGTGCAGTTAAAATGCGTGATTCCTCGAAGAGGCACTTACAAGGCGACTGCTGGTGAACACCACATTTTGTTCCCACTGCTCCGTTTTGTGTAAATTTTACCTTCTTTCTAAGTGACGAATAATCCCAAAAAATTGTGACATAAGATATTGTTGACCGGAAATAAGCAAAACATGTTATGAGGTCGATTCGTTTCTTCTCAGTAGTGGCTTTTTTTTACGAAGGGCATCAGTATCTGAACTCAGCTGTTTGAGAAGCTCAGTAATATGTTTCTTCCAATTCAAGTTTTCGTTACAAGTACCCACAAAAAGTTGATAGGTTCTATCCTATCATGTGCTGCATCAGTTGTTGGTGTGACTTGACAACGATGCCGAGAATGTGCCTATGGCAAATGTTTGCTATTTATATTTGAAGATGATATGTATGTCAGACGATCAGCAAATGAAGTGGGTACATCAACATGTACAAGACTGACAACAAAATATGGTGTGTGCTATGTTATGCAGCAGTCATTTGCATTAGAAGGTCTTCTGGAGTCCTCATAAAAATAGGGAAAAGTAATTGTGAGTGTAATTGAATGATTAACATACTCAAACTTGGCATTACGATAAACATGTGAATTGTACCGTGTCTTTAACGTGATTACAGACCTAAGAAACGCAGCTGATGCTAGTGAACAGCGCAATAGCGCCAAGAAATATCTCGAGGCCGCAACTACTAACATAATGCCTTCGTAGCTCAGTGCCAAACTCGAAAGGTTGAAACTCGACAGTGTGAGGCAGCGTTCGTGTAGAATTCCGTGAGAGACACGTTTTCTGGTTTTACTACATTAGTTTGCTAATCTTTAAAAAAACGGGAAATTGAAAAAGAACTATCAGTTCATGGTTATTAATAAGTTACTGTCGTCCTTTAAAAAAGCGCAGCTTGTTGTTTCTTTACCACTAAATGTCTCATCCACAGGCCTCCCACTGCGGTGACCATCTCTTTCTGCAAGGAAGGGGTTTATGAGATGAGTAATAAATCTCCCATTTTCTTTGACCTTCTTGTAGGCAGCGGGGTCGACGTTTCAAAGGCAAGTACGGGCTCTTCTCGCGGAGTCAGGCCAGATTTCTCGGATAGTCCCTTTCGTCTCTGTCCATATGTTTTCAATAGGACTGGCGATTGGTGGAGAAGGAGACTAGAAGAAGACAAATCTCATTGTTCTGAAAAGTTCTCCTGCAACATCGCTGAAACATGTATTGGGGACTGATACTGCTAAAAACAGAGAATTCAGAAATATAAGGTAGTCACAATGATGGATCACACTGCTATTTAGAATATGGATCTATTGAGCAGTATCGAGACGACCAATTATTCTGCAAAGCATTCCAACTCCAGGGAAAACACCCAAACCCAAACTGCCACAGAGATGACTTGCGGATATGTTTGGGTTCGAAAGGGAGACCTTGTAGTAGTATTGGATCATCATTTGTGGAAATGGTCTAGCACGCCAGAAACATAACGTTCCATCAGTAATGACTAATACAGTCCATGGCGAACGCTGATTGGTAAAATCGATGTCCAGCATGGAGTTCTTCTTGATGACTTCACGCTTGCTTTGTCGGGCGGTCTCCCGACGCTAATATTAAACGGTATCCATCGACATGGGAAAAACAGCAATATATTTCAACTGGACCATGTTCAAAAAATGATTTTGTTATGGTGTACTGACATGCCAAAGTCCATTTCCGACATGACTACTGTATCCTCAGCTCCTCGTTATCATTCAATGCCTCGCAGCGAGCTCAGGAATGCCACACCACGCCCCATTCTTTGAGGCTGGCGAACCTCTTCCTCCACGAAAGCAACGATTCGACCACGAACAGGTTGTTAATGAGGAGGCATGGCTCATGGGTAACGTAGTTGGGTCCAAAGCGAAATGGTTCAGATATCTGACACTGTAAGTAGGCTGTTTAGGTTTTTATATTGGTAACGCCACATAGCGCTCTGTATAAAAATCACTGGCTGTGCTGTGTGCAGTCTGTGGCTAGTTTGCATTGTTGTCTGCCATTGTAGTGTTGGGCAGCTGGATGTTAACAGCGCGTAGCGTTGCGCAGTTGGAGGTGAGCCGCCAGCAGTGGTGGATGTGGGGAGAGAAATGGCGGAGTTTTGAAATTTGTAAGACTGGATGTCATAAACTGCTATGTATATTATGATTTTTCAACACTATTAAGGTAAATACATTGTTTGTTCTCTATTAAAATCTTTCATTTGCTAACTATGCCTATCAGTAGTTAGTGCCTTCCGTAGTTTGAATCTTTTATTTAGCTGGCAGTAGTGGCGCTCGCTGTATTGCAGTAGTTCGAGTAACGAAGATTTTTGTGAGGTAAGTGATTTGTGAAAGGTATAGGTTAATGTTTGTCAGGGCCATTCTTTTGTAGGGATTTTTGAAAGTCAGATTGTGTTGCGCTAAAAATATTGTGTGTCAGTTTAAGCCCAGTCGTGTATAAATTGTTCTAAGGGGATGTTTCATATGGCGACCCTGAAAAGATACCTCACTGGAATCTTCTGATTTTTTCTTGTAGTTTGTGTAATTAGTGTATATTTTGTTTATTTCTAGCGCGTAATTGTAGAGAGAATCTCCTTTGTAGTTGCAGTCTTTCATTGTTGTACATTAAAACAGGTGTGGCACGCATGTAAATTTGCACCAAGTATTTCACAGCTGCGCTTGCAAGTAACTAGATTTTTTTTCAGTGCTATGTTAATGTGTTCTCTTATTTTTGCTCTTCAAATTGTGCTTTTCTGTGTTATCGTGTGAAATATTGTGACAATAATGGCGTGTGTAAAACGTAATACTAGGCTCCAAAGTAAACTGAGAAATGACAGTGAAGACGAAAGCAGTGTGTTAGCGCCACCGTGTAATGAATTAACTAATGTTCAAAGTAGTTTAAAAATGGTTTAAATGGTTCTGAGCACTATGGGACTCAACAGCTGTGGTCATCAGTCCCCTAGAACTTAGAACTACTTAAACCTAACTAACCTAAGGACATCACACACATCCATGCCCGAGCCAGGATTCGAACCTGCGACCGTAGCAGTCGCACGGTTCCGGACTGCGCGCCTAGAACCACGAGACCACCGCGGCCGGCTCAAAGTAGTAATTTGGTAATTGTGCATAGGGAAATGGAGCGGGCGGCAAACAATGGTGTAGACAGTGAAACAATTAGTGAACAGGGAAGCATTATCGATCGATCGGTCGGCAACAGCTCGCCTCAGGAATCAGGAATGACAGAACACAGTATTGCAAATACTGTAGACTCAGGTTTTGGGTCCTCACCGTTTTCTCAAATAAGTCAAGACACATTTTCTGCTTGTCAAAATGTGAATGTTGCCGGTGCAAATTCACTGCCGAAAAGCACTGAGGAACATGTTCCAGACACCAGTGCATTGTTATTACAATTAATACAACAAATGGGAGAAACACAGCAAAAGCTTCAAAAGTTAGACACAATAGAACAAAATCTTCGAAAGTTAGACACAATGGAACAAAATCTTCGGAAGTTAGACACCACGCTTGAACAAACACGTGAAGATTTAACTACTGAGCTACATAACATTGAATCGAAATGTCAAAAAGTTTGTAATGACGTAAAAACACAAATTTGTGAGCATTTTCAACCTATTTTTTCGCGGCATGAAAATGCATTACAGAATCACGAAGCAGCCATAAAAGAACTGCAAACTATTGTTCATGAAAATCATGAGACCTTGCAAGCTAAAATTGACTCAGTTGCATCTACCGATTCGGTTACGCAACTTGCAAAAACTCAGGAAAACTTAAAGGACACAGTAGATACTCTGAAAATTGGTTTAGAAAGACACATGGAGGAAATTAGTTCATTATCAGAGAAAGTAGTTGAACTTTCGGATCAGCTAAATAATTTATCTACGAAGGTAGATGATAATCTGAATGACACAAAACCGGTAGTCTTTAATGACACAGAAGAATGCGAACAAATTAGGAAATTCAAACAAAATCAGAATGAAATTAATACGCAACACCAAAGAGAAATCCGGGAAGTACAAGGTCAGCTGACACAGGTAATACAAGAATTACGTATTTCAGAGGACACTCGCGCCTCAATATGGGAAGAGGGACATAGAAATACGGAACAGCCACAAAATAATAACACAGCGCATTTCGGAAATTATGAAAGAAATTGGCAAGGTGCACCGAATTTCGAAATGGCACCGCCGAAACGACGTAACAATGACCGATATGCGACTCGCCGACATGATGATTTTTACTATAAGCTGTTCATTACTACACGTAAATTTAAAACATTTAAGAATTCTGGCAACGACATTCATCCACAAGCGTGGCTCCATCAATTCTCTCATTGTTTTCCTCCCAACTGGTCATTAGAGCACAGATTAGAATTTATGTGTGGCTACTTAGAGAATGAACCAGCTGAAAGAATGCGATCGGTCATTCACGATTGTCACAGTGAAGGAGAATTTTACCATGCCATCCTCTCAGCATATTGGTCTCAAGCTACACAAGACCGAGTAAAACATAGCATCATGATGATGAAACACTTTGAACAATCTGAATTTTCCAGTCTTGTCAAATATTTTGAAGACATGTTGCATAAGAATCAATATCTTTCAAATCCAAACAGCCCTTCAGAACTCATCCGCATTTGCTTAATGAAGTTGCCTGAACATTTAAGAAATATTATTTTGGCAGGACGTTGCAAAGACGACATTGAAGCTTTTCAGGGACTCTTACAAGAATTAGAAATTGACACAGACAGTCGCAGGATGCGAAAACAGGAAAACAATCACTACAGGTCACACCCATCACAATTCCGTGACGACAGAAACAATAACTGGACACGACAAGTCTATTCTTACAACGCAAATCGTGACCAAAACAGACACCACCCATATGACAACCACTGGCAGAGTAATAATAGTTACAGAGAAAGATCACATTTCCGTAGTAATGAATATGACAGAGATTACCATAGAAACAGACAATATGGGAACAAAAACAATTATTATCAAGGGAGACAGAATAACTTCAGACGAAACAGTTCAGCGCGCAGTTACGATTCCGGGAGAAATTCTCCACCACATGACCGACAAACAAGAAACTATGTAAACTACCGACAAAACGACGGACCTGAATTCCATCAGAACTGGCGGGATTCAAACAGAGCAGGGCACTCTCGACAAGGTGAATTTGTAGAAGTTAGGTCTCCTAATCCCAATAACGACGCACGCCAACAAAGAGAGAGACAATGACTCGCACCGCAGGCAGCCACGTGCGCCGGCTGGCTCAGGGAAAAATTACATAGACGCTAACCTTGAGAAAAATTTTAGCATTCTTTACCGATGTACCATATACCACATGATAATTCCACTGAAGCTGAAACTCTGCGTAGTAGGAAGAGTAAAAGATTGCACCACATTTCACATGTAAAACCGTTTATTGAACGATAATCTGCTTTTTAACTTTGTCTTTGCCATAAAACTTTTCACTTCACATTTCTAGTATGCATTGTCAGACTTAGAAACTGTTACCATGCAACAATGTTTGAAGTTAAATATCCAATCAAGAACCAAGAGAACTTATTTAAACAGAAATTACGAATGCATTGTTATAGTGAACAGACATCACAGTGTTATTGTGTGTGTACATTCTTGCTTGTTAGTTGCACGATTACGTAACGACTATAAGGCTTACATACTTAGAACATATACTGGTACTGCTAATGAGATTTTAATGCAACATTTTGGTTTACTTGAAAATACATTCTGGATTTAAAGTACTTTCTGTGAGATACCAGATGACACAGTGGTTAGTTAATGTGACAGCTACACGATTTTATCACGACGCTACTAATGAGTGACCATTTACAATGTTGCTTTTGCGGTGTTTCTGTTTTATATCTGCACAGTTTTTCTGGATTCTTCAGGAAAGTGAAACATGTTTTAGTAGTAACTTTTGTGGTATACCTACAATGAGACACCCTTTTTCGTAGCACAACAATACGTTACATTATAGTACTTTCTTGATCACGGTAAGGTACGTAATAACTACGATATCTATACGCAAAGCATTTCACTTTCGTTTATGATGAGGTAAGAACGTTGATTTCAGCAGAACTTAGCTTACAGAGGACGATAACTACGACATTTCCACAGAAATTATCTTACAACAAGACGCACAGTTTAGCGCTACAGTACACATATTTGCGTGATTAATTTTGTACTTAAAACATTTTTTTCAAAGATATTTGAAGTACAATGATACAAAGGTTTTCCGAGATACATTTCATTCCATTGCTGTAATCTGTAACACCTGAGGGTATAATTACATTAATCCTCAGGGGGGTACACGCCTACTTTGTGTACCATGTGTTTGGCAAGCACAAGGAGCCATAGCTAATATGGTATTTGCTTATACAACTTTACACATCGGTACCATATTTCTGTAACACAGAATTACACAGCTATCTGATTATTTAACAGAGAAATAAACATTTTTTTTACTACGTCAGTGACAGATGTTTACGCAATTACACAGTTGGATAACTTCACACTTACGAAATTGTATTTTGTCTGTACTTTGTGAACTCTTCATATTTTTTCAGAACCATTGTGATATTATGAGAGCTTAGAATGATGTATTTGGTATGGGATCATGATTTTTAAAGTACATTTGAGGTAGATGAAACTTTTGACATGAGCAGAGAATTTTTTTTAGGTTTTGAAATTATTGGAGGAAGCTACGACGATTTTGAGATTTGGCTGAGGCTTGATGATGTTATGATGACGATGTGTATTACGCTGTTGCGGTATGTTTATGATAAATAAGTTGATGCTATATGAGGAATTTGATTATGCTACATATCTGTTATGATGAAATATTGTAGAAGTGTCAACGATATGTATATGTATATGTATAATAAGGTAAGGAATAGTGAGTAGTGGTTAGGCACTCTGATTTGTGGAAAAGGTTGTTGGAAACCAAGAATCGTACTTTAAGAGTTATGAAATGTATGTAAATGCGTGAGTGTATTCCAATGCTGACGAAAATGTTTTGGACAGTGATATCAATAGGATTTTGTTTCTACACATTTGTAACCAAATTCTCAACCTGTGAATTTTTTTATATGAGACTGCCACTGTAGCGGAAACTGCTGTCGTAAATATTTCAGTAAGAAAGGTAAGTGACCTTCACATAATGCGTTTTGGGCGCCCAGCTGAGAGATAGTCATCTGACAAAAGAAAGCCATTAGGTGGAGAAAAAAAAGAGGCCATTATCCTCGCTATTGACATTCCTTTGTAGAAAGCATCGCAAATACGACACGCTCATTACTTGAAAAGATACTTACATATGCACACCTGATTGTGACAAGCGTCTTTCTACAAGAGTTGAGAGAATTTCTACTAACTTATGAAATGTCACATGACTATTGAATGATATTATTATGCTTTGCTTTTCATAGTTGCTTATTTCATTTGATATCTGTTTTCCAGCTGTGTTGCAGCATTGGTTTTATAAAATAAAATTAAATGCATTTGCTAATGTGAACACTTTCTGTCAACAGATCTATTAAATAATTATTTTATGATCCACATTCTTCGAAAAAGGAGCTCTTGGAATGGAAAGAACAATAAGAAGGGACTAATAACAGTAACTGCATATATAATTTTCTTTTCAAGTACTTGGTAATTTTTTGTAGAATTGGTTTTTGTGGTGCACCACTTTAATTACATAGACATTAACATGTGAACAGACATTTCCCTCATCTGCATTGTTGTCTTTAGTGTAATATTTTTTCTGCTTGAGCTTTGCCATGCTTAGGTATTAGTTACAGCATTTGCTGCTGCTGTTTGCCGTGCATAGTGCTACTGAATGTCACTTTGTATTACTCTGTTAAGCCAGTTTTACTACTGATTTATTTTTCTTGTTTGCTGCTCATTGCCTTATATTAGTTGTAATATTGCTGCTTGCTTTGCCAATTTGAACTGTTTGTCATTGCTGTTTGTGTTAAATGTTTTGTGCAGCTGCATTGCCTCGTCCCTCAGTTTAGCATCTGTGCTCAGTAGATTTAAGTTAGCTTAAGATGGGGTAGGCTATATAAGAGAACAAGTTGTGATGAATTGGAAGAAATGCATTGAGAAGCTACAAGAAAATGGTTTGGCCAAAAAGTATTTTGAAAGAGGATATGAACAAAAAAGTAGGGTTTAAGGACAACAGGTTTAGGTAGGATTTTCTTGGAAATAAATGATGAGGTAAGATAATGGAAAATAAATAATGAGGTAAGAAATATGTGAACATATAAATACAGAAAGCATGCTTGGATAGGATTTCTTTTGTTGGAAACAAATGTTGAAATAAGAGGAAAGATCTATGGAATGAAGTTTTGGGTTGGACTGCAGTACCAAATGTCACACTGAAAACAAACCCTGTCCTTTCCTTTTTTATTATTCCGCTATATGTTTGTGTACCCTCGTGTATTTGTGTTTTTCCTGTCTTTGTGTTTAGCTAATAAGATTTATGTTGTAGAATTTTTCTAGTACTAAGCTACATTCACTATGATGAGGAGTACTGTTATCCTCAAATATAATTTGCATTAATAATATGTTATTTTCTTTGTAAAGATGTTTATAGACATTATTAATTCTGTTTTGTTTCAATGCTCATGTGTGAAATTAATGTTTCGAAAACTATTCTCATTATTTTATATGTTTACTTATGTCATAATTCCTGTAACACTGATGTATATGTCTACTTTTATTCTTTTGTAAAGCCTGTATTACTACAAATGTTATCTGTACTATTATGTTCTTTAATGATGTATTTTGTACCTTTGTAATTGTGACAAACTGCCTATTGGCTTCTGTCAATTTTGTACAACTTTGTAATTGTATTATTATGTTGTAAATTTATAGTTGTATAGACACCAGTTCTTCAAATTAAGTTACATTTCACTGCACACGTTTCTGTTGGTCATAGTATATGGACAATATGTTAGAAGTTGGGACTGTTAGTGTTTGCACATGTGTTAATAATTCAACAAGGGACTGGATAACAGCATTGCTGGTTCTAAGGACATTTAAAAAAAAAATTTGTGAGTGTACAAGTGGTGGTTTATAGACTTGCTATATTCTCCGCAAGACTCTTCAATGGTGATTGTGCACCTGCACAGTCGCAACAGATGGCTGCTGGCCGTCTCTACAAGGACTACAGTGGGTCTGCATCTTTGATGGTCCACCAGAACCATTATTTCTACAAGGACTGCAGTGGGTCTGCACCTCTGGTGGCCCACCAATACCATACACTCTACCAGGACTACAGTGGGTCTGCTCTGTGATGACCTACCTACCAATACTCTACAACTTCGACTGACTCTGCTGTGGGTTTGCTCTGTTGTGGCCCATTAGCTGTCTGCATGTCAAGAGTCAGTACTGTTTTTCCGTTGGAAGGACAACACTACTTCTTCAAGACTGCATGGAAATCCACTACTTCCGTGTGCATTTTCTTTTACTGCTCAGAGTTTGAGAAAAACAGTGCAATTTTACTGTGATGAACGATCAGGACTGTCTTTATGGACTGTGAGAAAATTTTAGCTTTTGACCAACATTGTATCGATAAGTGTGTGCATTTGATTTCTTTGTTATTGTAATTGTGAAAAATTTTTTTCAAATCTGTATTGGCTACTGGCCAGAACAATTTGTAAATTTTTTTGTGGGGAGCATGGGGGCTATGTAAGTAGGCTGTTTAGGTTTTTATATTGGTAACGCCACGTAGCGCTCTGTATAAAAATCATTGGCTGTGCTGTGTGCAGTCTGTGGCTAGTTTGCATTGTTGTCTGCCATTGTAGTGTTGGGCAGCTGGATGTTAACAGCGCGTAGCGTTGCGCAGTTGGAGGTGAGCAGCCAGCAGTGGTGGATGTGGGGAGAGAAATGGCGGAGTTTTGAAATTTGTAAGACTGGATGTCATAAACTGCTATGTATATTATGATTTTTCAACACTATTAAGGTAAATACATTGTTTGTTCTCTATTAAAATCTTTCATTTGCTAACTATGCCTATCAGTAGTTAGTGCCTTCCGTAGTTTGAATCTTTTATTTAGCTGGCAGTAGTGGCGCTCGCTGTATTGCAGTAGTTCGAGTAACGAAGATTTTTGTGAGGTAAGTGATTTGTGAAAGGTATAGGTTAATGTTAGTCAGGGCCATTCTTTTGTAGGGATTTTTGAAAGTCAGATTGCGTTGCGCTAAAAATATTGTGTGTCAGTTTAAGCCCAGTCGTGTATAAATTGTTCTAAGGGGACGTTTCAACACTGAACCGTGAACTGTCTTTGGCTATTATAGATATGACGGTGCACTTGCAGAAATAGTTCGGTGCGTTCGAATGTCAGCCTATACAGCAGAATATTGCCAGGATAGCGTCTAATGTGACAGACTGTTTTATAAGAAAATTGTTCCATAATAACGCAGGTCGTACTAGCAAACTAAGCAGTTTAGTGTCTCTAAATGTGTCGATATAGTGGTAACTGAACATAAGAGTGCAATGCACAATTTTCTCATTCTAGTAATGGATAGTTATTTTAGTTCCAATAGGTTACTATGATATTTCATTAAATTACGCTACTTATTTTGGTTATTATTATGTGAAACTACCGCGAGGAGCTCTTAGAGTATCAATAATTGTTTTTCCTGTGAAGTCAGGAGTGCCCTATCAGCCATCTAACTTCACTGAACTAGTGGTATAGAGTATTACCATTGATGTTATAGGCTGCTGCCAGTTTCATCTTCCCTGCCACAATAAATGGCCCTCTCTTAACCAATATTACGTCAAATATATTATGAAAAATTAGCAGCGTAGTTTCAGACCAAACTCTGAGTACCACAGTGGCTAATGTTAGATGTGACATTGAACGTAACCGTCCTCAGTCTGCAGAAAATGCCGATGCTGAAGGCTCCGACAGCATGAAGAAGACGTTTTCTAATAGTCGAGCAGTCATTTGCTGCATGTAATAGAGTTTAGTATAAGAGTCATGTAGTACGAACACATATATCGGAATATTGGACCAGTCATTCTGAAACCTTTTTAATATTTCACATGTCCGGATGCTAAAAATATTTGTGTATCATAAAGCACCATGATACAGCACAGCACAGCAGTTCCGTCCAAAAAGTATCTTCACAACAAAGATCTTCGCGGCCGCTCATCTATGAACACCTCATTCTCTAAAGATCTCCAGGAACTTACCTTAGCCGGCCGCGGTGGTCTCGCGGTTCTAGGCGCGCAGTCCGGAACCGTGCGACTGCTACGGTCGCAGGTTCGAATCCTGCCTCGGGCATGGATGTGTGTGATGTCCTTAGGTTAGTTAGGTTTAAGTAGTTCTAAGTTCTAGGGGACTAATGACCACAGCAGTTGAGTCCCATAGTGCTCAGAGCCATTTGAACCATTTTTTGAACTTACCTTCCAGGCATCGAGGAATCTGTTGCCACCCAAGTGGTTGTGCATTGCAGAGAGCGCCATAATCTAAATTATGTATTACGGCTTATCGATTTGTTTGGGGAGTGTAAAGTGCTTTATTTCTGCTGTATGACTTTTCCAAGGCAAACGTCCATGATTGACTGAACACTATGACGCGCTAGTTTGGAAGAAACAAAGACCATACAGTTTACAATCCGTAACTGGGTTCTGGAAGAACGTAGGTCACCTAAACGTACTATAATATGCACTTAACTAGATTTTATCCACTATTTGTTTTTGAAACTACCTAGTGCACAACGGCACTAGGCAGCGACTTACTACAAAACCATCGAAGTTGCACAGGAATTTGTTTTTATTTAAATGGCGATGAGCTTGCGACCTCTGTCTTTTTATCAGGTCATCCACGTAAGTCCTACCACAACACCATAATGTGAGTACGCTGGCCACATTACTTGTGTGAGTAGCTAAGTGCAAGATACTATTTTCGACTGACAGTCCCACTGGAGTGTTGTAAGCAGATAGTATCTTACACTTTGCCACTCATACAAGCAATGTGGCCAGCGTACACACATCGTGATGGCTTGTTAATTGAGAAAATTCAGAAACTAGTCGCCATTTAAACAAAAACAAACTTCTGTGCAACTTTGACGGTTTTTTAGTCTCACTGTAACAGTAATAGTCTCGTGCATCAGTATCTCCACTAGCTTACAGTTCATTTCATAAAGCGATCACATCTTTTTGTATCTCCTGATCGACTCTCACAGAACATAGTTGGCGTACTATCAGGGGACGTGTTGCTGCTCGCAGCCGTCGTTCGACACAGAGAACACTTTTTTTGCAGGAAGAACGGAGTTCACTTCATATGGATATCAAATGAATACCATATCATTGCCCTGATTAAGTACAATCCATGTTAACGTTATATCTGCTGTATCAGACTGAAGCATTAATACATTTTAAAAGTAAGCTCTAAAACCAATTTTTTTCTGCAGCATATTTTCAAGTTTATTTATGGTTTGACAGGTATTCTGTATTTTGGCTTTGTCTTATCGGACACGAGAATAATTTTATTTATTCTTATAATCTTTTATAATTTTTCCTTGATTTCCCCATGAACAGACTTGCGGATTTTTGATGGGGGGAAAAGACATCACTCTACAATAATAGACTGCCAGGTTGACATTTTTTATTTTTCGTGAATTAAAATGCATTTCTTTGTATAACCTGTCTCGGGAATGGGATTATATAAAAAGTAAGGAATAATTCAAGAAATGAAAACATTCAGTTACCTTTGGGAACCATTAAACTGTCGAATACCGAAAATGGATATCAGTGCCCATATGACATTTGTGGGACCGAAGAAAGTGGATAGAATGTCGCTGTCGATGACTTATCAAAATGAAATATCAGTTACAAACAGATGGCATATGTTCTACACAGCTGTACATTTGGTGTTTACATTTCCTTCCTGCTCTTAATAACAAAGGAGAGGTCCTCAGTCTCTACTGCCAATAAAAGCTGAAGTTTAATCGAAAAGCCCACAAAAATTGTCGAGGTATCAGAATTTAATACCGAGAACAATTTAATGTGCGGTCTGAATGTTACAGATATTCCAGAGCACTACTCTTAAAAAATTCGTACGACAAGCCTCTTCCACACGCTGCACGCATTCGATACTAGCTTTGAGGATGAACCTTGCTGTCCTCTGTACATCTCAAACGGCTTTATGGACATATCTGGAATAAAAGAGCGCCGAGCTGCCACACAACAGCCCTGGTCGCCATTTCGCTCTTTTATTGCCTTCGCGTCGGAGGTATAAATCCGGCGCTTCTCGCTTATTATATCACGGCGCGTACAATAATGGCGGCGTTTTACGAGTGGCAGCGCGCCGCCGCCTGTAATAATCCCCTCAGAAATAGGATATTACATTTTTAAAATATGCACCGCTTTTTCAGCGCAGCTCGAGGATTGCAGACTCCGGGCAGAGCAGGGCGCAGCAGCCGGCCGCGCCGCTCCGCGCCTTATTGAGTAACTTGTCTGACGAATCGCTCTGAGACAAGGGAGTCAGCGCGAGTCTCCGGCCAAGACGTCCTCGCACAGAAAAAGTCCTCCCGCATATATTCTACAGGAGGCCCGGAGGGAGGAATAAAGATTGTGTGTGTGAATCTTCGACTGGTCATGGCAATAGTAGCATTAAGAACCACACAACGCGCCTACTCCCATGTTTTTCGCAACTTTCAGCATCAAGTGCCCGCACGAATAGAAGTGAGATGTTCGAAAGTCTTAAACGTAACCATGAAATCGTGAATGCCCGGAGATATTGCTCTACGACAGCGCTCGGAAATTTTATTCCTGAATAAGAGTCATAATTTAAATGTCTCATCTAAAACAAGTAAGAAGAAATGTACTAGTACCATACTAAAAGCCATTACCTTCAGTCAACATCGGGAAAAATGAGAAAAAAATTTGAAGAGCGAAATTTGGAAGGAAAAGTGAATAAAGTTTTTCCCGGCGAATACGCTGGAAGAAAATTTCTCTGCGGATCGCCTTGGCAGAGATGCACTCTGATTCGACAACAGATTGAGTTACCATCAAGTGATTCCGAGGACCTGCAGAGTCCGCCAAGAGCTTTCCTTCCCCCGATAACTCTCTTCAACACAACAGTTACATTAAAGTGAAGCTAGGAGACTTACAGAAACGAAAGCTTCGAGAGTACTTCATTGTGTTGGTGGAAACAGAAATCGGAAACCCCGCGATAAGGCCCTGAAGACCGCGCTGTAGTCTACAAACCACCTTATCATCCTCAGTCAAAAAGTATGTAAAGTCGTATGGCGTGAATGGCTGAGAAACCTCGAAGACCAGGTTGAGCCGCCTAATTGAAAAGGTTTTTCTCATCACCCGCGCCCCCAGGCACCTTCCCTTCGCGAAGCACACTCCTGGCCATTAAAATTGCTACACCACGAAAATGACGTGCTACAGACGCGAAATTTAACCGACAGGAAGAAGATGCTGTGATATGTAACTGATTAGCTTTTCAGAGCATTCACACAAGGTTGGCACCGGTGGCGACACCTACAACGTGCTGACATGAGGAAAGTTTCCAACCGATTTCTCATACACAAACAGCAGTTGACCGGCGTTGCCTGGTGAAACGTTGTCGTGATGCCTCGTGTAGGAGGAGAAATGCGTCCATCACGTTTCCGACTTTGTTAAAAGTCGGACTGTAGCCCATCGCGATTGCGGTTTATCATATCGCGACATTGCTGCTCGCGTTGGTCGATATTTAATGACTGTTAGCAGAATATGGAACCGGTGGGTTCAGGAGCGTAATACGGAACGCCGTGCTGGATCCCAATGGCCTATTATCACTAGCAGTCCAGATGACAGGCATCTTATCCGCATGGCTGTAACGGATCGTGCAGCTACGTATCGATCTCTGTGTCAACAGATGGGGACGTTTGCAAGACAACAATCATCTGCACGAAGAGTCCGACGACGTTTGCAGCAGCATGGACTATCAGCTCGGAGACCATGGCTGCGGTTACCCTTGACGCTGCATCACAGACAGGAGCGCGTGCGATGGTGTATTCAACGACGAACCTGCGTGCACGAATGGCAAAACGTCATTTTTTCGGATGAATCTAGGTTCTGTTTACAGCATCATGATGGTCGCATCCGTGATTGGCGACATCGCGGTGAACGCACATTGGAAGCGTGTGTTCGTCATCGCCATACTGGCGTATCGCCCGGCGCGATGGTATGGGGTGCCATTGGTTACACGTGTCGGCCACCTCTTGTTCGCATTGACGGCACTTTGAACAGTGGACGTTACATTTCAGATGTCTTACAACCCGTGGCTCCACCCTTCATTCGATCCCTGCGAAACCCTACATTTCAGCAGGATAATGCACGACCGCATGTTGCAGGTCCTGTACAGGCCTTTCTGGATACAGAAAATGTTCGACTGCTGCCCTGGCCAGCACATTCTCCAGATCTCTCACCAACTGAAAACGTCTGGTCAATGGTGGCCGAGCAACTGGCTCGTCACAATACGCCAGTCACTAATCTTGATGAACTGTGGTATCGTATTGAAGCTGCATGGGCAGCTGTACCTGTTCACGCCATCCAAGCTCTGTTTGACTCAATGCCCAGGCGTATTAAGGCCGTTATTATGGCCAGAGGTGGTTTTTCTGGGTACTGATTTCGCAGAATCTATGCACCCAAACTGCGTGAAAATGTAATCACATGTCAGTTCTAGTATAATATACTTGTCCAATGAATACCCGTTTATCATCTTCATTTCTTCTTGGTGTACCAATTTTAATGTCCAGTAGTGTATGAGAGTTGTCTGTGAGTATATAAGTGTAGAGGACTGTAACGGTTTGTATGTGTAGTGTAGTGTTGAGTTCGTGTTGGAGATGATGAGAGAAGGGAGAGAGTGAAACCCAGTGCCGGCAGCTAGCCTACTCCTCTCGAAGAGCACCAAGCGGGCCTTCGAGTTTAGTGCCCCCGTCCGACTGACGGAGCGCCATCAACAGTGTTGCATGCGCTCACTTCACGATACACTGCAGCGGTATTTAGAATTTAATCCATAAGATCGGCGCAAAGACTGGTGACCAGGGACTATACGCCACCACCTCTCCTGCCTCCATTTCCACAGAGACAGAGGGAAAACTGTCAGCAGCACCCAGACGGTCATCCATCCACGTACTGGCCACTTTATATCGTGCATAACGTCAGTGACATGACAGGACCCGGTGTATGAACTCGGAACGGCCGCTGGCATCCTCAGTCATTCATCATCGGATGCAGTATGAAAGGGCATGGGGTCAGCATAACGCACTCCCGGCCGTTGTCGACGTTTCGACTTTGGAGCCGCTCCCTCTCAATCAGGTAGCTCCTCAGATGGCATCATCAGGCTGAGTGCACCCCGGTCTGGCACTTCCATCGAGGGAAAATCCCAACCGGGGTCCCTTGCATGCGGGTATGTTCGTTGATATCTCGGCTGAAGAGGCGGACAGTTTGTAAGTGGCCTAAAATAAATGGGCTACAGCTCTCTGCGTCAAGAAGGCTCCTGCACTGTAAATATAAATGAGAAGCGTCAATTTTATTACGCTCCTATTGCAGTTTATTACAGTACTGTGGACTGAGAATTTCAAATTGAACGGAATATTGTTGGCTATTATTGGTAACTTTTTTTAAAAAACTTTATGGGACTTAACTGCTATGGTCATCAGTTCCTAAGCTTACACACTACTTAAGCTAAATTATCCTAAGGACAAACACACACACACATGCCCGAGGGAGGACTCGAACCTCCGCCGGGACCAGCCGCACAGTCCATTACTGCAGCGCCTGAGACCGCTCGGCTATTCCCGCGCGGCTATTGGTAACTAACAACACCTACCAGTAGTTCCCTCTTAGACTGATTCTTCCTCCACTTCTTTAACAACTGCTATGAAACACTCTCTCACTTCTGTGGGTCACTTTCAAGGCTAAACAGCGACTCTTCAAATGCCTGCAGCCAGCTGTGTAACACTGTGTAGCACTGTACAAACTGGAAATATCGCTACTGCGGACAGTGATGCTACATATTGTTTGCAAATAAAATGCAATTTCTTCGTTCTTTTAAGGCGTGGTACAGGGTTCCGCACAACGAATAATAGGATATAAAAAAGACAGAACTTCGAAACAAACTGAGGAATTTCAGCTTGAAAACAAAAGAAAATATATGACGTTACAAGTTACATACGCCATTTACTTGATTTTGAACAACACCATACGCACGCCATCACGCTCCGTGCATTCCTCCAAGCGGCGAACATAAGCTTCAGTCACCACATTCAGCATCTTCAATGGGATCTCTTCCGTAGCTGTTCGTATAATGTCCTTGAATTCAGCCACCGTATGAGGGCGTGTAGCGTACAATTTCATCTCCACGAGGAAAAGTGAGGGGCAGGGCATGCTGGTCAATGAATGTTTTCAAATCGGGAAACCAGTCAACCAGGAAAACGACACTGCAAAACGTTTGGCGCGTCGCAAAAGGTATCAACCGCCGACGCCACACGGCAACACACCGCCGTCAGGTTGGTTGCCAGCTCAGCCCCTGTGACTACACGACGTTCCGACTCCGTCATTTGCAGCGCTACCTGCAGAGGGCCTTCGCGTGCGCCGGACAACACTCCAGAGGGCGTGTAAATCAGCAAGAGAGGTCGTTCATACCACGAACCCTCTGCTGCATCCGCCAGTGTCACGGGTAGCCGATCAGGAAGAAGTGTACGTCCACCGTGCGGGCATTTGGGACAGCGCCCGCGACGATCACTGCAGTTACGACGCAGCCAGCCAAGAGAGGAAGTCTGCTCCGTATCCAGCATCGCCGACCATACACCACCATTGCCGCCAAGGGACCTCTGAACTAGCTCGCGGGCCTGTTGGTATTCTGTCAGACTCACTTGGCGAGACGGTGGAAACTGTGAATTCGCACAGACTGTAACCTAAGAATTAATCTGTTCCAATGTGTTCTGCTCAGGGAGAGCGAGGACTTAAACATTTGATAGTCTACTAGTAGTGAACAAACTCTGGCTGTGAAAGCCTTCCTTTTGTTGTTCAAGTGCTTGCGTTTAGTAGTGAACTTATTTCCCTGTTACGAAACGGTTACAAGACTTGTTACTTGTTTCTTTTGACCGTCAACGCGGACCATTGTGTTGAATTCATTGTGTTGTTAAATACAGAGGACGAACTACGTGCTCATGTATATCTAGTAGAAGTGTTCAAAGTTCAGGATACTTCTATATTCATGAAATGGTGGGCCGTCTGACCTGTTGCCCCGACCTGTTGAAACCATATATCGTTATTCGATCTTATAAGGAGGAAGTCATTCAACATTTGGACAAAATGTCTCTGAGCACTATAGGACTTAACATCTGAGGTCATCAGTCCCCTGGAACTTAGAACTACTTAAACCTAACTAATCTAAGGACATAACACAGCCATGCCCGAGGCAGGATTCGAACCTGCGACCGTAGCAGCAGCGCGGTTCCGGACTGAAGCACCTAGAACCGCTCGGTCACACCGGCCGACCAACATTTGGACAGAGATCGCTAGTAACCGTTACTGCAGCCAAGAAGATCCTCAAAAAATTATGGACCGAAGTTGTCAAATGGGCCCACGCTCCGCTACATAGTTACACGTTCACAGTGCAGGGGTTTCTCATGCAGTCGACGAAAATTACTTTGGTTACGTGGCGATCACTACCTGTAATCACGTTTATTTACAATAACGTCAAGATAGAAATGGGCCTCGCCAGGCATCAATATGTTGTTTCGCATCTGCAGATCGGCTGCTAAAAGTTTCAGGAAGCGAAAAGCTAAAGTTTGTCGGGCAATTTTATCTCCTTCGTTTAGTTTCTGTACGACCTGCAGCACGTATGGCTGAAAGTGCAGGTTGTCACGGGCGATGCCCCACAGGGGACTGTCTGACAGTTTCAGCGCCTGGGCAGGTCTTCCAGCAGAACTCCCCTACTCGCTCGCGGTCCGCTGTGTCCTTCGTTGCACTGGACTTTTCGTCTCTTTCACAAAACACAGTAGTCCTGAATTGTTGCACCCACTGTACAATCGTCGATGATCCGGGACTTTTATCACATAGTTTCAACTGGAAATGGCGACGAGAGAGTCAATGAACTGTGATGGGACACTTGTTATTTTTGAAATACCCGTCAACAGCGAATATTTGACGCCCTGAAAACAAGTCCATAATTTAAATGACCGTCCTTCCGCAGTGCACACTTATTTCGTGCAGGCGCAATACCGACGGCGTAATACACGAGACAAATCCTGCTATTCATTCTTCCTGACCGTGTATGACAAATTAAGATGAGAAACAAAGACATTCGGAAAGAATAAATATATACAGTACGATGAATAAAACAAATCAGTATGGAAACCATTATAGCGATCTGATTCACGACACCTAGCTGTTTTCTCTTGGAGATCACCCTACAGACAGCAGTCACACGAAAATATCACGAAAGGATACCATGAATGCCGTTACAGGTACCGGCTGATCTCGAATGAAGTTGACGATGATGGTGATTTTAATGTCAGAGTTCACAATCACGGAACAACCGTCACGGGTTGGCTGTAGTGAGGCGACGTCCGCAAGCGTTTACACCACACAGCCATTCGCGAATCCGCAAACCTTAGAGTCACTCGACTTGAAATTATTCTTATCGGAGCAAAGCCAAAAATTTGTGTTGGGTAGATGGTTGAACTCAGGAACTTGCACTTCGCAGGAGATGTGACTGGGCAACATGATGTCGTTGTTGTGACCCATTCAAAGCTTTAGTACATTACTGGCATCTCTACATTATTTCATAACTTCACATCGAGAGTTTTTCGTATTAGGTGCATTGTGCTGCCACATACTGCCAGGTACTCCATATCAGCGACCTCATTAGTCATTTGACTTCGTGAGAGAGCAGAGTGGGACCCTCCGCCGAACCCACAGACTTTGAACGTGGTCAGGTGATTGGGTGTCACTTGTGTCATACGTCTGTACGCGAGATTTCCACACTCCTAAACATCCCTAGCTTCACTGTTTCCGGGCGACGGATCAGACCAGGACAAATACACCGGGGAGAACAATCTAATCACAACCTCTCGCGTGGTAACTTGGCGATAAACGGACTAAACGCTGCATTGATTACATATGACAATTCAAAATTTGACGTTACATGATATTAACAGTTGAGACGGAACATCCCAGAAACTGAGACGAGATACTTGAAAACAGACACGGCTGTGTTCGCGCATGTTTGACAGCCAGGAGGGCGTGCAAGTCTAGCCACGCAGGGCAAACTAGCCACATGAGCTTCGTGGTGTTATCGATAGATGGCGGCACCCTACGAGACACTGAGTACGAGAAGATTAGACCGCAGGTCAGGTATACGAAGGCTCTGGCAGCGTGGTTAGGAAAACCCAGCCGTTGGGGTGAAACACGGAAGGTTAGCGGCCTTAACCAAACTGACTGGCCAGAACAAATAAGACTAAATCTAATAAAAACTACATATAATTAGTGACACAGAAGCCAGTGACACGGTTAGAAAGACAAAAGTACGACGAGTGCGTGAGTGAATACTTGACCTCGATACGAAGTGTAGTGTTTGAGTTTCTTAAATTTCAAATGTTTTAATTATATAATGAATTTTAAAAATTAGTATCTTGATAATGCCATTCATGACTGTCACAAAGTGTCTGTGGATAGGACTCGCTGAGTGAGTGCTATGGAATTGTCATACAAATTTTTTAAAATTTTATCTATAAACTTATATTTATTTAGCAAAAGAACAAAGCAAAGCAGCATTTACCTGGACAAAATCAGGATTTGTGAACAAAATATTTAATTTAGAGAAAAACTAGAAAGCTGAAGAATTTATGTACAAATTCATATACAGTATGATACATGTATTAACATTAAATTTGTACTTCTTAAGTATAAGTCGGAAGTGTGTGCGTTTGACTCACGTCAAGGTGTGAGTTTAAACATTTGTGGCCATTTCTATGTGAGGCTTTTTGCTTTTCGTGTGATTCATGGAACATTTGGGTGTGAGATCTGGAACAGCCAGTATGTGTGTGTGGTGGTAGGTCGCAATTCAAGTGAGTAGAAATGTTTCTAAGGATTGAGTCATGAGTCATGGACTTGTGATATTCATGTGTGTCGATAGTGAGGACTTTGAATATTTCACGGCAGGCAAATTAGTGTAGTGGCAACTTCTGCCACCGAATGTAACAGCAACACCAAATGTAGCGGGAAGAGGTAGAAGGCACCATATTAAGACTCGTCCGAGCTTTCCAAGTGATTTATTGTTTCCAACTACAGTGCCGCCATTCCTCTTGATCTATGTCACTGGGTCCCGCAATGTTGAGGACACCACTTCGCTGTCTGTGAAACGGCTTGGTGCAGTATGGCTGCCTCAGCGACCCATGCACGCACTGCTGTGTGTCGGTCTTGTACGGCAGCGGCATTGTGGCATCGTCAGGATGCTGGCAGTTGACTCAGTGGGCTGCATCCCTGCCGACTCCCTGCTCGGTCAGAGCTGCAGGATGCCAGCTGCGTGCTTCTCGCCAGCGTAGCTAAGATCGCAATCCGGAATCCGAGTCTGCGGCCCTCGCCTCAGGATGCCGTGGTAGCGAGCCGTGGAGTAGCCTGCCACTGGCTGGCTACGGACCCCACGTCAGCCTCAGAGGGTCGAACCAGTGACCCGCCGTGGACTGGAACGCTGGCGCCCCATCTGCTGATGTGTGTAGCTGGTGGTATGACATGCCTCGCCGTCCAGGAGAGCTATTACACTTGAATGAATCTCGATAGAAACCCGCACCTTTTTATACACTGCTGTGCACCTCTGTTTTGCCATACACGCCGCTTCGTATCACGTACTCATAAGACGCTAGGTTGGCCAGTGGGCCCCTTCTGCCTGAGATTTGCGACATTCAAAACTGCCACGTGTACTCTTTCAGCAATTTTATGGCCCTGTGGCCTCTATTCTACTTCATAACTGTTGGTATGCATAACTCACTGCAATGCAGCCTGCACCTCTGTAACTTTTGCTCAGAATATTGCACAAAACTAACTTTCCCTATGCTGAACGGTGGTGCCACTGTATTAGTTTCAACTGTAAAACTTTACTGCAGTTAATTTTGAGAGTGCTCAGCACTCGGAATTTAAATATCTCACAGTTTTGGAACGTTAGACTTGTGCTATAGGACCTCAGTTTATTTTTCCGTGAATTTTTTGTTAGTTTATTGAATGTGAGGTACTGCTCTGTTTCGTTTAAGCTTCTCGCCACAAACAAATCATGTATCGAATTATGGTGAGGCACAAATTTTCACTCGACACGATTTATCCGCCACAATTAGTTGCCATCCGCAGCAACAGTGGCTGTTAGTTAGCAAGCACCTGGAACACCAAATGCGTTGATGTGTTACACCGATACATTTACATGACGTTTTAAGAGAACACACTGATTTGGAGCGCCCTAGACGATGTAGAACTGATACCAAGTGACAATCTGAATTTCCACCAGTACTGTAACTCTTGTCTGTGAAGTGGTGTCGTGAGCTGCTGCCTGTCTTGTGAACTAGCAAGAGCATACACATACACGTTTACAGTGATAATGTATGTCCTGTAGATCATTTCCACACATAATAAACAATATTAAAGGATAACACGAGCTGATTAGAATAATGACAGGGAGATCAAGCGTATGGAAGAGCGGAAGAAACAAGGAAAATCCTTTAATAGTGATGAATTACTGTACATTAAACACAAAGTGTGAAATTTTAGCTCCTAGTTTCATTATTTCAGAGAATATAGGAAATCACCTAAGCCGATTCTGCATATTCTGAAACTGTTCATTAGATTTAATGACCTACAGATCTTCGTCTTTGAACAACGCTTTATGGTGCATGTTGTTGGTCTCCTCCGTTGTTTCGAAGAAAACAGCATCCGCACCACTCTTACCACAGACCTCATCCTACGGATTATGTGAGCTTTTGAACCGTTTCATTCAAAATTATAGCGTCGTTCCCACACCACAAGGCAAGACTATTACTCTGGATAAAGAGGAAAATAAATTATTTACTGGTGGCAGGTGAAGTAAATAGACTGATGCTATAATTAAAAAACAGTGTCAAGTATACAGTTCAGTCCTGATATCTATCTTCGCGCATAGGAATGAAATGACTTTACATATATTCAGAACAATAGCTTAGAATCACACCAAAGAAAGAATGTACGGGAGATGATCACATCGTTTACATTCACATAAAAAGTCACTTGCAGTATACTGTGTCTGTGATCACACGTACTGGAGAATACGTACTGAGTCGAACGAAGGCCCCAATTTTGCAGACGAAATTGCAACCCAGTAGTCGTTTAAACATGAGCTGTTATGAAATAAAAGTGAAACGCAAGGTGTCCGGAATTATGCACTCTCACGATGTTATATCAGAGTAGGCTGCTCAAAAGCTTCGATCTTGTACACCATAGAAACGGTCTGAATAGCTGCTTGAGTATGGCGTGCTTCAAGTTACACCGCCTGGCTCACCGAACGGACGTCCACCAGCAGCAGAAAAACGGCGTGGGTTGCCTCGTTTGCTCGGAACCGCGTCACCGGAAAACCAGCCAAAAATACCGTGTCGCGTTCCAATTGGCTTGCCAGCGTTCAAATACCTTAACATCTCGGAAGAGACCACCACATATTCATACTAGCAATGATGCATAGCAAAACTAGGTATGCACTCGACACGCTAATCGACAGCCTGACCAAACAGGTGACAAACACCATGCGAATTGCAGGTCGAGACGGTATGAAAAGGCTTAAGTCGTCAAGTTGCCACCTTTCAGTGAGTATGTGCCACGTTTTTGTGTGAAATCAGCGCATTAAAGTGGATGGAAGTGAAGAGGTGACAGACTGGCGGGAGCAACCATCGTATTTGGGCGTGCGCGTGACCACACCATGAATGAAGTTGCCCGATTTGTTGTTATATCAGCGCGGACTGTGGACCGTGCTTATAAGAAGTGGCGTTCCACTTACAGCCAGGAAACACAATACGTGAACAGTGTCGTATAAAGATCCTAATCTACAGGGTGTTACAAAATGATGCCGGCAAACTTCGAGGGATTGCAGAGGACCTCTTGAGGAACTAGTTGAGGAGAGGAACTCGTGCACGGAAACGTCATCCAATGACGCTACAGAGCGTCGAAGATTTAAGCGCCGGCTCCTGCCACAACGCCACATCTTCGGCACCAAACGCTAGCTGCTGCATAGACAGGCTTTGTCTCGTGTGAGCCGGCCGGGGTGGCCGAGCGGTTCTAGGCGCTACAGTCTGGAACCACGCGAATGCTACGGTCGTAGGTACGAATCCTGCCTTGGGCATGGATGTGTGTGATGTTCTTAGGTTAGTTAGGTTTAAGTAATTCTAAGTTCTAGGGAACTGATGACCTCAGAAGTTAAGTCTCATAGAGCTCAGAGCAATATGAACCATTTGTCTTGTGTGAATGCGTTGCTCTGTTGCTTGGGTGGATGACGATTTCGGACACGGGTTTGCATCTGTAGTTTATTTTTCTCCTGGAACCTTCTAAAATCTCCATTGTTTTTCAGTATACAGGAGAAAAATAAATTGCGCTTCGAAAACGGTATCCGAAACCTTTATCTACAAAATGCATCGCATTCATAGGAGACATGGCCTGTTTACACCGCAGCTAGTGCCATCTTGCCCAATGGCGATCGTGGCACTCAGCCGCGATCACTGAATAACGAACAACACCGCTAGACGTTTCGCCTACGGTCCGTCAGCATACAAAGCTATGTTTGCTGGCGAAGGGATGACCTACCGGCAGGCGCCGATGCCTGTAACTTCAACGTTCAGCAGCATCGTTAGATGACGTTTCCAGACACGGGTTCCTATCATCAAGTCGCTCTCTATGACCCCTCGATGTTTGTTGACCTCGTTTTGTAGCATCCTGTATAAGGCCTAGAAGCGAGTGGAACGCCTTGTTAACGACAATCAATCCCAACAGCAGGTGCTGGTGGCAGTGAACACGGATTCACCTCAGTCAGTTTGCGAGCGAACAATGCTATCGGGTAGCATGCAAAATGCCATTGCTTACAGAGACACATGAAGTTGTACACATTCAATGGACCAATCAAAACAGAAACAGGACAGTAGCTACCGGGAGGCGTGATTGTGGCTCTTCTCAAGTGACACAAGGTGTTAAGAGCCCAATGATATGGTTACACTTGCACTTTGGTATTTCTGGCTAGAAACTGAGAGAAGATGAGTCACTCTCTCAGTACGTTTCATATTCAAGGCCACTCTTTAATGCTGATTTTACACCCAAGACATCGTATTTGTGAGACAACAGGAAGTTTATCAGCATGCGCAGGCATTGATGGGAACATGTATGTTGTTCAAGTGGGGCCTTTATGACGGCGCTCAAAAATGGCTCTGAGCACTATGGGACTTAACATCTGAGGTCATCAGTCCCCTAGAACTTAGAACTACTTAAACCTAACTAACCTAAGGACATCACACACATCCATGCCCGAGACAAGATTCGAACCTGCGACCTTAGCAGTCGCGCGGTTCCAGACTGTAGCGCCTAGAAACGCTCGGCCACTGCGGCCGGCTATGAAGGCTCTCATTTGAAGTATTTTCTGGAGTCGAGGACAAGCAGTCAGTTTGGTTATTTAACAGTAAGTCGTGAAGTGCAACTTTGGGGCTTGGAAGCCACGTGCAGCATTCAGGGAAAGGAATATTTCAGAGGACTTACCAGGGGCAGAATGCTGGTCCCAAGAATTTCTTGCATTGGTGTGCAGACTGTTCTTTTAGCTGAAGAGGCGGAAAAACTACCTGCCTGAATCTACCTATTAGTTGCCTCTTGCCACATCAGGGACAGCGGTGTGAGAAATGTCTAGGTCGACCGGCCAAGGCGTTTCGACGTTATTGTAAACACTCTTTGTGAAAAGGGATGGCGCCTATAAAAGTCGCGAGTATCCATGTCCACCGTGGACCAGACGCTATTAAGGGAGTCATCAGGTGGTGTCGTCCCTCTGCCTGCAGAGTTTTTTGGGAAGCCTTCGAAACAATTTTAAGATGGAACAAACATTTATGGCAGCTCTGAAATGGTGTATGTTGGGACACAAAAACACTTCTCTTAGTTTGGTCGATACCCCTCGTTGGACACACTGTAACATTTGGGCCATCCAGATAATGATCTCCATGGTAAATGTGCTGTTCAGTTTAGGGCTAAACAGAAACTCAAAATGTGCTGCCTTGAGTGACCGTTGGGAAAAAACAAGTAGGATGCACAACCTATTCTCTTCTCTGCATAGGAATTTATGTACCAGGGATTGGCTTCTTCGCCATAAAAGAGAAGAATATTGTTACTTTTGTTTAAGATTGGCCTGTGGGTAGAGCAGACGTGTTAGTGGGGAGACATGGAGCTCTTGGAGTCTTGTGATTGGCACAAAAGCCCTTGGGGGGGGGGGGGGCGCGTTAGTGCTTTTGTGGAGTTTTCTGAGGTTTGATGGAAAGTGAGGAGAGCAGAAACTTGGGCCTCTGATTCAGGTCTGGAGTGGGTTCTGGCCTTGACTCTTGTTATGTCTTGCACTTGGGGCACTCGTCCTGAGCGTGA
Source organism: Schistocerca nitens (assembly GCF_023898315.1). Classification (NCBI taxonomy): domain Eukaryota; kingdom Metazoa; phylum Arthropoda; class Insecta; order Orthoptera; family Acrididae; genus Schistocerca; species Schistocerca nitens. Next base: position 573,524,430 of record NC_064614.1, on the reverse strand, counting down.
CTTGCGCTAGCATTGGTATTGACTGGGGAGCATGTAGTGAGTACTTAGTTCTACCGACAGTTCAGAAGCCATTCATCTCGGACAACACGCTGTGCCGAGGACAATAAAATCCGTATCAGGTCTGCCGCCTGAACGTTTGGTCCGTGGTATAATCGGCGAACAGGAGTGTCACACTCTAGAACGTGCCGAGATTTCGGGGCTCCGTTAGAGAGTAATTGCGATCCACATAACAGAACACCAGCCACGAGTTTGCATACTTCGTGCCCGTGATAATGAATTACAGGCGCCGCAGATCGCAGTTCTGCAGAAGTCTGAACCATGACCGTCACCTGCGACAGCGCTACACATCGAGAAAGGGGTATAATATTGCCGCTCCGGCTTGTTGGGGCAAACAGAATCACAGTCTCGCCACTTGTTCTACCTGCACCAACACAGTACAACTTCTAAATAGGATAAATCCATCGAAGTTAGATAATTTCAGACAAACCTTAGACTCTGCCAGCCAATTGCCACACAGTAGAGTGTTCATTATTTGTTGCGTCTGTTTGCATTGCCAACAGTTCATGATTTATTTGTCATCACATTTAACTTGTATTGTTTGTCCTGCATTATGTTTAGTAAACTGGTGTTATAATTTTTATAAAAGATCAAACCTGTGTTGATATATTAATCACCCATCAACAAACGACTACAGCAATGATAGGGCCACCATTTCATTAAATTATTTCAGCATTCAATTCATTTGGATTCTGATTAATGCGATAACTTCTAATGCAGACAACAACAACAACCACGGGCAAAGGAAAAAACCTGTTTAGCAGACGCATGAGCCAGGCTGTCAAGTGGGACGCTTGCTAGTTAAAGTGATTGCTGTCAGGGAGTAAACTCATAGTCCCCCGTAGCCTTTCAAATCATACCGCAAGTCCATTGTAGTCTTGCAAAATGTCTGTAATATTTTGAGGGTGTTTGTCGTATCATTCAGGTGACCTTGATCATAAACCAGGATGTTTATTTGAACGTTCTCGGTGACCAAGTGTTGCCCTTTCTCCTACATCCCTGTGACGAGTGTGCTGTGAACACTCTCGACTTCCAAGATGACAACAGCTGTCTTCGCAGGACTGCCCGCATAAGTTTCCAGTTTTACGAAGACTCATACACTCTGTCGCACCGCGGCTGGTTCGACAACTCACACACACACACACACTACCGTAGAAAATGCCTGGCACTATTTGGAACAGTGGATAAAACGTAGCAATCAACACCTCCACAATTTGGTATCTGGACTGGATGTAAACACTAATAAGTGGCTGTAGCTGGATATGGAATGCCTGAAGAATCTCGTAGATTCTCTTGCTCGTCGAATTAAGGCCACTGTCAGGGATAGAAGCGGTGATACGAGGTATTAGTATGGAAGGTGGACAATAAGCAAGAGGGGGTCGGTAAGTGAAACACGTAGAAAAAGTTACTTAACTGCTACTCACGTGTAAATTGCTCCATTTCCCGTTGCTTCTTCAGATACCATGTTCTTTCCGGAATCCTTGCAACACATAATTTGTTCAGAAGCCCGTATTCTACGGTGCATCTCACTTACACTCACCAGAATGTCTGACTGCAGTGATGTACTACATATCGTAACTGAAGGCAGAAGGGAAGGAATAGGACATCTTTGACACAGTCTTCGAAGAACAGAAGAGACGAAAAATAATAGTTTGATATGCAGAAATGTCTGACACTTTCGTTTCATGTTTGAAGACATACGACGACTGTGCAATAAAACTAATAATTTTTACATGTTACTGGGGAGAAAGAAGGATAGAAAAAAAATTGTTATTCTATAGTATTCCATAAGAATTGTTTAAATATTTGATATTAGTTACTCTTTGGATCTAGGTGAGAGCAGAACATTCATGTCGATCGCTAGATGTATTGCACCGAGACCTCAGAGACTCCTGTTTGCTTACCAAAGCGTAGAACATTATTTAAATAAAAAAAATTGTATACTGTGAAGAATAGTGTTTTGTTACACAATTGAGATCCATGGTTCCCATGAATTTCAGCAGCTGTTAACTTTGCAGTTCACATACTAACATGCAAATGGCGAAAATTATTGATGTTTTAAAAATAATATTAAATATTTTTTAAAAACTCCCAAATACAGTTATGTCCTTTGTGCAGTGTAGCTACGAGAACGCGAGGTCAACGAAATTTTTAGTCCGCCTTCAAAGTTATCGAGTAAGTATTTGTGCTGTGACATCACACAGTGAACTGTGAACTCTGGAAAAGATTCAGCAAGGCTTACCGAAAGAAATTCAGACAGCTGATGTTTCCATCTTGCAGAGTAGCTCAGGTGATGAAAGTTTGTTCCACCGCCAGGATTACAATTACCGATCCCATCGCGATAGCAAAACCAGCGACCTGGTAAGGGGTTATTCAATAGGTCACATCCACTAACACAATAAATACTGCAAATATACTGAGTTCTTTGTAGTGTAAAGAGAACAACAGAGCGGTCGGATCCGTTGTAGTGTGGATGCATTAAGCCTTTAAGTGAGGAGTATGATACCATTGTTCCATTTTATCTCTGAACAGAGATGCATGCATGCTCTTCATGGAACTGAGCAGCGCTGGCCAACACATACCTAATGATTAAGTATCCTGTCCCGTCGGCTAAAATAGTGTTGACAATGAAAATTATGTCGGTAATTAGCATTCCATTAGGGTGACCTCATATTCGGTTCAGGTACGTCCCCTTAAAGCAACTACCGCTAGAAGGTAACTGGATGTTCGCGGAACTCGTAGCATCACAAAAGCATTACGGTGGCCCAACCAAATTAACTTTCAGTGCTGTGTAATTATCTCATATGGAGGCATTCTTTAGGTAATTAAAAATTATACACTTCTTTTCATTTTGCACCAATCAATATATTCTAAATATATATAGTCTTTCAATTTGCTTTGAAGTCGGTTCGTGGCCAAAGTTTCTAACACAACATTCCAATTTTTCATTAATATATATCTGACCAAAATGGACTAAAAATTGTAATTCTGTACACAACTTACTTGCGTTTGATCTGTCGAATATTACAAGTTATAATCCCATTCTAATAAACCCTTTGTGAACTAGAGAAGAAACATATTTACTTCATTTTTTATACTCGATTAAAACAAATATGATTTCAACAAATCTTCACACCTAAAAAATATGTCAGTACTTTTAAGATGTAACTTTAAAAATAATGGATGATAGAATATTAAAAATAAATAACGTACTAAATAAGAAACAATTAATTCCGTAAAGTAATGAAAACACAGTTGTAACAATCGATAAAGGAAATGGTCTCAAACCAAAATAGAAAAAAAATGAGAATATTACTCACCTGAACAAAGTTACATGTGCAATGCAAACAGATCACGTAGGAACCGTTACAGCTGTTGCATCTTAGGAAATGCTGTGGCTTCGAATGCAATAAATTTAAAATAAGAATCCTTGAGTTTTACATCCACATTTTACAGCTATCTGCATGGGAATTACAAAGCTGATTGCTGCTGCACGGCATCTAATGGGAATTAAACTTTTTCTCACAAACACTGTGGCAAAAATGAGACAAAGACAATGATAGGTTTTCCAATCTTCTATAGTCTCACTCCCGTAAACGAACGATCGTTTCCATTTCCCTAGAGAACAGAGGAATATGTAATTACTGAATATAGCGCGTGTTGGTTTCACAGTTGCTGTGTCATTTACTGTGGGCTTATTATTATGTAACAAATGATACGTGAAAACAGATGAACAACGAGAAGGTTTTCGCAGAACAGATTCTTGAAGTCAGACTTTGGTGGCCATTGTCCCAGGGGCACGACGCCTCGGACAAATTGCCGGAAGCCCCACTTCCTTTCCCATCCTCGGTCGAGGACCGCACTCCGACGCGCAGTACTCTCGCTAGTCACATAGAGCGGAATGAACAGGTCCGCAACCGAGCGCCACGTATTTTCAAAATAAAAATGAAAGAAAAATCAGACCTCATATCAACGGTTTTTTGATCATAAACGCTCTTCAGAATCCCAGTCTCAACTTTCTTAGAGCTGTCAGGCTTCCAGCTATGTCCTTAGGCTAATTTCAACAGCTTTAAGCAAATATTTCTGCTTGATCTAGTTTTCGGCTGCGTCATCTTTGGATTGTCTGCGAGGGCTGCGGGAACACACTGTGGCAAAACGTCGGATATACGTACCGAGAGCCACTTTACATAGTGGTATTGCATCTCTTTAAATCGGCCACATACAAAAAGGTGCTTAATGCAAGTGATCTGCACTCTACATGCCCTAACGCAAATTACTCTTATGGATTAGTTTTATCCTGCTCCCAGGTGCATACAATTCGCTTATCGTATCATTTGGTTTGCTGACTAGATGCTTTCTATAGAGCCACGTAGTCGTCCGCTAGCATTAAACTGTGTAGCCAGGGTGTATCTTGCAGTTTTGAAGTGGCAATTCAGATAAAGTCTTTGGAGTACTACATGGGCACAATGTACTATAGTAGTGTGTTTCTGGAAGAGGGTTGTTACATTACCTCTTAGCCGATATTGAACATCTGATTATGACCTCGTAAGAACACGATAACCATTGCTTCACATACTCTCTACTGTTCCGGAAAAGTGCTTGAAAATAGCCGTGATGCCCGAAACATGTCGCACATAGTAGGGCAATAAAGAACAGTAGCAGAGATGAGGTGCAATTATGTACTTGTTTCACATAGAATGCGAACAGATTGGCACAACAACGCTATTGATTTACATGTGAGCAGTGAAGTGTCACTAGCCCTTTTGTTTTCCAGACGGCGGATATCACTAGTTCGACTATTTGAACACGTGTAAAAGTGACACAACAGGACTTCCAGACAAAGAAAAATTGTGGGCTCGATCGAGGCTCCCACCCGGTCCTGTGCGTTTAGTGGACTATGGTTACGGTTATGTCCTGCTTACATAGAAGTGTTTCCCAGCAAGGAGCGCAGAATCTGGGTGGAGTTTGTGCGGTGGGACAGTGGCACCGGTAGACTGTGTACGTAGTCTGAGTACGTCAGGTATCCAGCTGTTAATAATGTTGGCTGCGAAAGGCAACGCTCTCAGTCCGACTTACTGTCCATCGTACTGTTATACTACCCCACAACGTTTCATCATATACGGCACTACAACAGTGTCAGCTGCATTTTCAGATATTCCGTATTTGCATTCAACAACAAAAGAATACAATATACCGGATATTTGTTCCACGTGTCCAAAGCAGCCCAGGCAGCGGCAGAACAACTTAATGAATTACGAGCAGAAGTTTCTCTTTTTTAGTAGCATTTTGCATCTCTGCATCGATGCCTATCCACCATTAAGTCTATTAATAGCGGGCATTTACGTATACTGCTTGTACATCTCTCGGAATATTTGTATCTCTTACTTACACTGGAAAGTGGGCTGCAGCGAATCCGAGCAGTTGACTTACCGTAGAGAAATACTTCACTAGACTAAATTCAGACCCTACTATGGTGGCACCCAAATACTGTCGTAATGCCACCAAAAGAAGCAACATGTGGCTCCGAGGAGGCGGAGGAGGGACGGCGTTAACGTCCAGTCAACATGGGGCTAACCGGATACCCCGCCACAGCGCACTTCGACCAGAGCTGTAGCTAGAAGTAGCCGCAGCTTAGCTAAGAAACCACACTGCTCGTCACCTCAAAATCTGACAGGGAGACATCTTTCCAACTCTAGTAATAAACGCGTATACCATTGGAAACTTTTGGTGATCGACTCAAAGAGACGTTTCATTCCATGTACTTTGCGCTCTGCTTAATTCAGCTCTTATTTCCACGTACCTCTGTACGGTCACATAAGTTTATGACTACTTCTCTTATTCCGTCTTTACTCTGCGATGGTAGGAAAACTCGGTCTCATGTCCCAGTGCTAAGTTGAGCTAAGTATAAAATAATTTACATCCAGGTAACCTCATAATAGTAAGAATATTTGGTTAAAAATTTGTTTTTACAAAAAAATACTGTCTCACGACAGACCAACAAGATATAATCTCACTCGGCTTTGAATGATGAGATTTAAAGTTACCTTACATTCACTTCTATATAGAACATCCGGTTTCGAATATGACTGTTGAAATCAGATTTGAATTGAGAAATACCTTCCGAACTATTCTCACTTGCTGTTTTGATTCAATTCAGTTTCAAAATGATTCAAATGACTCTAAGCACCATGGGACTTAACATCTGAGGTCATCAGTCCCCCTAGACTTAGAAGTAATTAAAGCTGACTAACCTAAGGACATCACACACATCAATGACCGAGGCAGGATTCGAACCTGCGACCGTAGCGGTCGCCCGGTTCCGGACTCAAGCGCCTAGAACCGCTCGGCCACAATGGCCGGCTCGATTTAACAAACTTCTCTTCTTCATAAAAGCTTTCCTTGCCATCGCCAGTATACATTTTATACCTTACTTCGACCATCCTTAGTTATTTTGCTGCCAAAATAGCAAAACTCATCTACTACTTTAAGTGTCTCATTTCCTAATCTAATTCCCTCAGCAGCGCCTGATTTAATTCGACTACATTCCATTACGCTCGTTTTGCTTTTGCTGACGTTCTCCTTATAGTATCCTTTCAAGACACTGTCCATTCCGTTCAACAGTTCTTCCAGGTCCTTTACTGTCTCCGACAGAATTACAATGTCATCGACAAACCTCAAGGTTTTCATTTCTTCCCCCGGGATTTTTATTCCTACTCCAAATTTTTCTTTTGTTTCCTTTACTGCTTGTTCAATGTACAGATTGAATAACACCGGGCAGGCCGGAGTGGCCGAGCGGTTGTCGGCGCTACAGTCTGCAACCACGCGACCGCTACGGTCGCAGGTTCGAATCCTGCCTCGGGCGTGGATGTGTGTGATGTCCTTAGGTTAGTTAGGTTTAAGTAGTTCTAAGTTCTAGGGGACTGATGACCTCAGAAGTTAAGTCCCATAGTGCTCAGAGCCATTTGAATAACACCGGGATAGGCTGCAACCCTGTCTCACTCCCTTCTCAACCATTGCTGCCCTTTTATGCCCCTCGACTCTTATAACTGCCTTCTCGTTTCTGTATAAGTTATAAATAGCCTTTCGTTCCCTGTATTTCACCCCTGCCACCTTCATAATTTGAAAAAGAGTATTCCAGTCAACATTTTCAAAAGCTTTGTGTAAGTCTGCATGTGCTATAAACGTAGGTTTGCGTTTCCTTGGCTTTGCTTCTAAGATAAGTCGTAGGGTCGTTATTGCCTCTCGCGTTCTTACATTTCTACGGAATCCAAACTGATCTTCCCCGAGGTCGGCTTCTACAAGTTTTTCCATTCGTCTGTAAAGAATTCGTGTCAGTATTTTGAAAGCGTGACTGACTGATAGTTCAGTAATTTTCACGCCTGTCAACACCTGCCTTCTTTGGAACTGGAATTATTATATTCTTCTCGAAATCTGAGGATAGTTCACCTGTCTCATACAATCTTCTCCACCAGATGGAAGAGTTTGATCATGGCTGGCTCTCCCAAGGCTATCAGTAGTTCTAACGGAATGTCGTCTACTCCCGGGACCTTGTTTCTACTTAGGTCTTTTAGCACTTTGTCAAATTCTTCGCGCAGTATCGTATCTCCCATCTCATCTTCATCCATGTCCTCTTCCATTTCCATAATGGAATAATTTCCTTAATTAGATCGGCCTTGTATAGGCCTCTACAGGGTGGTCCATTGATCGTGACCGGGCCAAATATCTCACGAAATAAGTATCAAACGAAAAAACTGTAAATAACGAAACTCGTCTAGCTTGAAGGGGGAAACCAGATGGCGCTATGATTGGCCCGCTAGATGGCGCTGCCATATGTTCAAAAAAAAATGGTTCAAATGGTTCTGAGCACTATGGGACTCAACTGCTGTGGTCATAAGTCCCCTAGAACTTAGAACTACTTAAACCTAACTAACCTAAGGACAGCACACAACACCCAGCCATCACGAGGCAGAGAAAATCCCTGACCCCGCCGGGAATCGAACCCGGGAACTCGGGCGTGGGGAGCGAGAACGCTACCGCACGACCACGAGATGCGGGCGCTGCCATATGTCAAACGGATATCAACTACGTTTTTTTAAATAGGAACCCCCCACTTTTATTACATATTCGTGTAGTACGTAAACAAGTATGAATGTTTTAGTTGGACCACTTTTTTCGCTTTGTGGTAGATGACGCTGTAATAGTCACAAAGTTATAAGTACGTGTTATCACGTAACATTCCGCCAGTGCGGACGGTATTTGCTTCGTGATACATTACCCGTGTTAAAATGGATCGTTTACGAATTGCGGAAAAGGTCGATATCGTTTTGATGTATGGCTATTGTGATCAAAATTCCCAACGGGCGTGTGCTATGTATGCTGCTCGGTATCCTGGACGACATCATCCAAGTGTCCGGACCGTTCGCCGGATAGTTGCGTTATTTAAGGAAGCAGGAAGTGTTCAGCCGCATGTGTAACGTCAACCACGACCTGCAACAAATTACGATGCCCAAGTAGGTGTTTTAGCAGCTTTCGCGGCTAATCCGTACATCAGTAGCAGCAAATTGCGCAAGAATCGGGAATCTCAAAAACGTCGGTGTTGAGAATGCTACATCAACATCGTTTGCACACGTACCATATTTCTATGCACCAGGAATTGCATGGCGACGACTTTGAACGTCGTGTACAGTTCTGCCACTGGGCACAAGAGAAATTACGGAACAATGACAGATTTTCTGCACGCGTTCTATTTAGCGACGAAGCATCATTCATCAACAGCGGTAACGTAAACCGTCATAATATGCACTGCTGGGCAACGGAAAATCCACGATGGCTGCGACAAGTGGAACATCAGCGACCTTGGCGGGTTCATGTATGGTGCGGCATTATGGGAGGAAAGTTAATTGGCCCCCAATTTGTCGATGGCAATCTAAATGGTGCAATGTGTGCTGATTTCCTACGTAATGTTCTACCGATGTTACTACAAGATGTTTCACTGCATGACAGAATGGCAATGTACTTCCAACATGATGGATGTCCGGCACATTGCTCGCGTGCGGTTGAAGCGGTATTGAATAGCATATTTCATGACAGGTGGATTGGTCGTCGAAGCACCAAACCGTGGCCCACGTTCACCGGATCTGACGTCCCCGGATTTCTTTCTGTGGGGAAAGTTGGATATTTGCTATCGTGATCCACCGACAACGCCTGACAACATGCGTTAGCGCATTGTCAATGCATGTGCGAATATTACGGAAGGCGAACTACTCGCTGTTGAGCGGAATGTTGTTACACGTATTGCCAAATTCATTGAGGTTGACGTACATCATTTTGAGCATTTATTGCATTAATGTGGTATTTACAGGTAATCACGCTGTAACAGCATGAGTTCTCAGAAATGATAAGTTCACAAAGGCACATGTATCACATTGGAACAACCGAAATAAAATGTCAAACGTACCTGCCTTCTGTATTTTAATTTAAAGAACCTACCTGTTACCAACCTTCTCAAATCGTGAGCCATGTGTTTGTGACTATTACAGCGCCATCTATCACAAAGCGAAAGAAGTGGTCCAACTAAAACATTCATATTTCTTTACGTACTACACGAATATGTAATAAAAATGGGTGTTCCTATTTAAAAAAAACACAGTTGATGTCAGTTTGACTTATGGCAGCGCCATCTAGCGGTCCAACCATAGCGCTATCTGGTTTCTCTCTTCAAGCTAGACAAGTTTCGTTCTTTGTAGTTTTTTCATTTGACGCTTATTTCGTGAGATATTTGGCCCGATCAGGATCAATGGACCACCCTATACAGGGTGTTACAAAAAGGTACGGCCAAACTTTCAGGAAACATTCCTCACACACAAAGAAAGAAAATATGTTATGTGGACATGTGTCCGGAAACGCTTACTTTCCATGTTAGAGCTCATTTTATTACTTCTCTTCAAATCACATTAACCATGGAATGGAAACACACAGCAACAGAACGTACGAGCGTGACTTCAGACACTTTGTTACAGGAAATGTTCAAAATGTCCTCCGTTAGCGAGGACACATGCATCCACCCTCCGTCGCGTGGAATCCCTCATGCGCTGATGCAGCCCTGGAGAATGGCGTATTGTATCACAGCCGTCCACAATACGAGCACGAAGAGTCTCTACATCTGGTACCGCGGTTGCGTAGACAAGAGCTTTCAAATGCCCCCATAAATGAAAGTCAAGAGGGTTGAGGTCAGGAGAGCGTGGAGGCCATGGAATTGGTCCGCCTCTACCAATCCATCGGTCACCGAATCTTTTGTTGAGAAGCGTACGAACACTTCGACTGAAATGTGCAGGAGCTCCATCGTGCATGAACCACATGTTGTGTCGTACTTGTAAAGGCACATGTTCTAGCAGCAGAGGTAGAGTATCCCGTATGAAATCATGATAACGTGCTCCATTTAGCGTAGGTGGAAGAACATGGGGCCCAATCAAGATGCTACGTACTGATGTCCTTGATGCTAGTACTGTAGAGCAATGAGTCGCATGTCAACACAAGCACCGAAGTCAACATTACCTTCCTTCAATTGGGCCAACTGGCGGTGAATCGAGGAAGTACAGAACATACCGACGAAACTAAAATGAGCTCCAACATGGAAATTAAGCGTTTCCGGACACATGTCCACTTAACATCTTTTCTTTATTTGTGTGTGAGGAATGTTTGCTGAACGTTTGGCCGTACCTTTTTGTAACATCCTGTATATACTCCTTCCACCTTTCGGGTTTCCCTTCCTTGCTTAGGACTGATTTGCTATCTGAGCTCTCGATATACAAACAGGTGGTTCTCTTTTCTCAAAAGGTCTCTTTAATGTTCCTGTAAGCGGGATCTGTCTTGTTCCTAGTTATATATGCTTCTACATACTTACATTTGTCCTCTAGCCATCCTCGCTTAGCCGTTTTACGCTTCCTGTCGGTCTCATTTTTGAGACGTTTGTATTCCTTTTCGCCTGCTTCATTTACTTCATTGTTATATTTTCTCCTTTCATCAGTTAAATTAAATATTTCTTGTGTTACCCAAGGAACTAGCCCTTGTATTTTTACCTACTGGCCCCTCTTCTCCCTGCGCTATTTCATCTCTCAAAGCTGCTGTATTCCTTTCCTTCCCTAATGCTCCCTCTGAAAGTCTCTACAACCTCTAGTTCTTTTAGTTTACCCAAGTCCCATCTTCTTATATTTCTACCTTTTTGCAGTTTCTTCAGTTATAATCTACAATCCATAATCAGTAAATTGTGGTCAGAGTCCATATTTGCCTCTGGAAATGAGTTCCAATTTGAAACCTGATGCTAGTACTGTAGAGCAATGAGTCGCATGTCAACACAAGCACCGAAGTCAACATTACCTGTCTCACCATTATATAATCGATCTGAAACCTTCTGCTGTCTCCAGATCTCTTCCACGTATACAACCGTCTTTCATGATTCTTAAACCAAGTGTTAGTGATGATTAAGTTATGCTCTGTGCAAAATTCTATCAGGTGGCTTCCTCTTTCATTCCTTACCCCCAGTCCATATTCACCTACTACATTTCCTTCTATTTCTTTTCCTACTATCGAATTCCAGTCCCCCTTGACTATTATATTTTCGTCTCCCTTAACTATTTGAATAATCTCTTTTACCTCATCATACATTTCTTCAATCTCCTCATCATCTGCGGAGCTAGTTGGCGTATAAACTTGTACTACTGCGGTAGGCGTGGAATTCGTGTCCATCTTATCCATGTTCCTGTTTCTTTTATTCATTATTGAACCTACTCCTGCATTACCCCTACCTGATTTTGTATTTGTAGCCCTGTAATCACCTAACCGGAAGTCCTGTTCCGCCTGCCACCGAACTTCACAAATTCCCACTATAACTAACTTTAACCTATCCGTTTACCTTTTTAAATTTTCTTACCTACCTACCCGATTATGGGACCTGACATTCCACGCTCCTATCCGTAGAACGCAAGTTTTGTTTCTCCTGAAACTTACCTATATATGTGAAATATTACTGGATGGGAATGGTACTTACGTAATAATGTTAATCCTTGATCATTAGCCAAAAGGGTCGAAATGCACGGTTCATTTTTATAGAAACAACGATTTGTGACGAAAAAGTGGCTGCTTTTTCTTCTGTATTTTACGAAAGAAACTTCGTCAGAGCTTCGACAGGAACTAGAACAGATGAACCTAAGGGAAATTTGGTCCTTATGCTATTATTTACTGGTATTATAACTCTAATCGGCCTTCCCATCAGATCACCGAAATTAAGCGCTGTCGGACTTGGCTAACCCTTGCATGGATCATCGTCCGGGTTTCCCGAGAGCTGTTGACAAGTGGGATGCAGTCAGCCCTTGTGAGGCCCATTTACTTGATTAGGGGTAGCGGCATCGGTCACGAAACCTGACAACGGCCGGAAGAGCTGTGTGCTGGCCACATGCTCCTCCGCATCGACATCAGGTGAGCCTAAGGGCTAAGGATGACACGGCGGCCGGTCAGTACCTACGGTCTTTGAAGGCCTGGTCGGTCGATGTTTCTTTTTCTTACATTATAACTCTTCTGTCAATTACCACCACTGCTTTATACTTATTTCCAGCCCGGTAAGCATGTTTGGGAGTTTGTGTACATATGTCAGTTGCAGATTGCAATTGGAGACAGTCATAAAAATATATTTTTCTACTTTATAATAGTTCCATGGGCAGCTGAAAGTCTTAATCTGTATCAGACATCTTTCTTAAATCGGAATAATTTCGAAACTAATTTACGAAAAGTAAAGACCAAACAACAGGAGCAGCGTATCAGCTGAGAGGTATTATTCTCTGTACCATAGTATGATCCATAAAGTGACTGAATTAGGTGTAAGGTAGTAATTATAAACCATTTACAACTACATGAATAATCTGCAAGACACAAGTAAGTGTTTAGCAGAGGGTTCACAGAACCACTTTCAGACTATTTCTCGACCGTTCCACTTTCGAATGGTACATGTGAAAAAGGAACATCAAAATCTTGTTGTGCAGGTTCTGATTTCTTAATTTTATTTCGAATGTCATTCCTCCCTGTGAGAGTGAGTGTCAACAACTTTTTTCGCTTTCGGAGGTGAAAGTTGATGAATAAAAATTCGTGAAAAGATTCCGCCATAACGACAGGTCTTTGTTTTAATTATTGCCACTCCAACATTGGTATCTTTCTCGTGACACTCTCACCCCCAATTTCTCAATAATACAAAAAGAACTACCGTGATTTGAACTTTTTCGATGTCCTCTGTTAGTCATAATTTGATGAGGATCCCATGCCACACAACAATACCCAACGTGAGGTGTTGCATATTTGTTGCATCTTCGAAATCTTTAATTCATCTTCCCCATAACATATTCTATGTGATGCTCCCAGTATAAGTTGTTCGTAATTGTAATCCATAGGTGTTTAGATGAATCGCTAACGGTTTTATTTACGTGATTTATCGTCTAACCGAAACATGTCGGAGATTTTTAGTACTCATCTGGAGGACATCTTACTTTTTACTGCTTAGCGTCAATTTTCACTTTTCGCACTATAGAAATAGTAACACCTATTTTTGACCTATTTTTGTATCTGTATCGATGTTTCTATGTCAATTTGTAGTATTGCTTATGTATAATGCTGTATCTGTCATGGAGTATATATACACGTTTCAGTTATGTGAATTTTTGAACGATGTTGTTTAAATTATGAGTGTGGATTTAAATAACTACTGAAATGATTGTTATGTAACTTACTATGAATTACTTGGTCCATAATTATGGAATGTAAGGTCGAATGTAAAAGATGTAGGGAAGTCCCGAAGCTACGGAAGTAGGCTGGCGGATTGGAAAAGTTGTGGTTGGCGCGCAAGTAGCAACTTGTCCTGAGTGATGAGCAAGAAGTCTGGGCTGGGTAGTACTGTGGTGAACACCTCGGTAGCAGGAGCGAATCGTTGTGGCTCGTATTCCTGGAGTTTTGAGGCCAGAAGAGTTTAAAGGTAGTATTTACGGGCCTCGGATGCTGCATTTGGTGATACCATTATCATGGCATAGTTTTTGGCCCTAAAAATATTATTTCGACATCAAGATGATTAACAGGGCGAGATCAACAATACTGCCATGACTGCATCGCCGCCAGGTTAACAGCCATTGCAGATTGCGTCACCAGGGCCACACGCCTTCCACTACATTGTTTTCTATTTGGCACTCTGTAAATGGACCAGGTATTTGTGAGACTTGCTTGAATTTAATAATAATCGTGGTGTTACTAAACACTCTACCTTACGCCTGCGATTATCCCAAATCACAAACCTGAACAGGATACCTATCCCAGTGAATTTAATTCCGGAAGTCCTGATTTAATATGAGAAAGTGGCTGAACTTGAATTTAACGTTGTGTTGTCATTTACAAAGCCAATTATAAACTTGAGTAGGTCAAGAGACTGCTTATGAAAGCACATTTGTTATTTAAAGAGTTAGAGTTCGTTGTGTGCTTTACTTAATTAATAATTAATGATAAGAATACTTACCTATTCTCGTACATACTGTAGTTTTGTTAATGAGCATGGTTCTTCAACCCATGAAAGTTGAAGGGTTCTCATGGGCCAGCCTAGTTATTTAATGAAGTATGAAAAGGCTCCTTCACAGCCAGTGTAGCTAGATTTGCATTTTGTTTAGTAGCTTCAAACAGAGTTTAAGAAAGAACTGTTTACTGTGTTATCTATTCTAATGCAAGTTGGTTAATGTACAGGCATAGAGACCCTGTATTAGGCAATGAAATTATAGATTATGGTCGTTAGTAGACCCCTGATTTAAATTCAGAATCATTTCAAGCTTTTCCTTATTCAGTATTGCAACTAGTTTCTTGTATGTCAGTATTTGGTTTTATAAACTGTCGCACACAGTTCATTTAAGGTATGTGTTGTGTAGAGGCATATGTTGTTATTTACTATCTCACTGGCCATATGCTTATCTGACTTACTTGTTAGTAGCACATTCTTCTGCAAGGTTAGGTTAATGTGTTGTAGTGTTTAGTGTGTGTGTCAGGGAATGTTGGGTAGGCCTTAGTACTGCCTTCTGCTATATCATTATGCTTAATTACATCTTGCTTTTGTGCTGGGAGTACGTCTGTTCCTGACCCACAGCTTACTGTTGTTTATACTCTGCTCGAGTATTTCAGAAACGATTTCCAGTTTGGTTGCTCTGTTTCCATTAGGTTATCTCACGGACAACTTTCTCAAAAATTCCTCGCATCGATTATCGTTTAAGGTGGTCGGTGGTACAGTTACAATAAACCTTGTCTAAATCATTTTGCGATTCGTTTTGATTTTCTGATAACATTACTAGACGGTAAATGATAGCATTATCTGCAAACAGTTTAAGAGGGCTGCTCACGTACTCTCGCAAATCGTTTACGTACACTACTCGCCATTAAAATTGCTACACCAAGAAGAAATGCAGATGATAAACCAGTATTCATTGGACAAATATATTATACTAGAACTGACATGTAATTACATTTTCACGCAATTTTGGTGCATAGATCCTGGGAAATCAGGACCCAGAACAACCACCTCTGGCCGTAATATCGGCCTTGATACGCCTGCGCATTGAGTCAAACAGAGCTTGGATGGCGTGTACAGGTACAGCTGCCCATGCAGCTTCATCAAGATGCCACTGTTCATCAAGAGTAGTGACTGGCGTATTGTGACGAGCCAGTTGCTCGCCCACCATTGACCAGACGTTTTCAATTGGTGAGAGATCTGGGGAATGTCTAGCCAGGGCAGCAGTCGAACATTTTCTGTATCCAGAAAAGCCCGTACAGGACCTGCAACATGCGGTCGTGCATTATCCTGCTGAAATGTAGGGTTTCGCAGAGATCGAATGAATGGTAGAGCCACGGGTCGTAACACATCTGAAATGTAACGTCCACTGTTCAATGTGCCGTCAGTGCGAACAAGAGGTGACCGAGACGTGTAACCAATGGCACCCTATACCATCAGGCTGGGTGATACGCCAGTATGGCGATGACGAATACACGCTTCCAATGTGCGTTCACAGCGATGTCGACAGACACGGATGCGACCATCATGATGCTGTAAATAGAATCTGGATTCGTCCGAAAAAATGACGATTTGCCATTCGCTGAGTACACCATCGCAGGCGCTCCTATCTGTGATGCAGCGTCAAGGGTAACCGCAGCCATGGTCTCCGAGCTAATAGTCCATGCTGCTGCAAACGTCGGCGAACTGTTCGTGCAGATGGTTGTTGTCTTGCAAACGTCCCCATCTGTTGACTCAGGGATCGAGACGTGGCTGCACGATCCGTTACAGCCATGCGGATAAGATGCCTGTCATCTCGATTGCTGGTGATACGTGGCCGTTAGGATCCAGAACGGCGTTCCGTATTATCCTCCTGAACCCACCGATTCCATATTCTGCTAAGAGTCATTGGATCTCGACCAACGAGAGCAGCAATGTCGCGATACGATAATCCACAATCGCGATAGGCTACAATCCGACCTTTATCAAAGTCTGAAACGTGATGGTACGCATTTTGCCTCCTTAGACGATTCTTCACAATAACGTTTCACCAGACGACGCCGGTCAGCTGCTGTTTGTGTATAAGAAATCGGTTGGAAACTTTCCTCATGTCAGCTCGTTGTAGGTGTCGTCACCGGCGCCAACCTTGTATGAATGCTCTGAAAAGCTAATCATTTGCATATCAAATGGTTCAAATGGCTCTGAGCACTATGGGACTTAACATCTATGGTCATCAGTCCCCTAGAACTTAGAACTACTTATACCTAACTAACCTAAGGACATCACACAACACCCAGCCATCACGAGGCAGAGAAAATCCCTGACCCCGCCGGGAATCGAACCCGGGAACCCGGGCGTGGGAAGCGAGAACGCTACCGCACGACCACGAGCTGCGGGCATTTGCATATCACAGCATCTTCTTCCTGTCGGTTAAATTTCGCGTCTGTAGCACGTCATCTTCGTCGTGTAGCAATTTTAATGGCCAATAGTGTATATTAGGAACACCAAGGGACCTATAACACTTTCTTCGGAAACGTCATATATCACTTCTGTTTCATTAGATGACTTTCCGTAAATTTCTACAAACTGTACGTTTTTGACAGGAAATCACATATCGAGACATAGCTGAGACGATGGTCCACAGGCACTCAATTTGATTAGGATTTACTTCTGAGGAAACGTGCCGCGCGGAGCGGCCGTTCGGTTTGAGGCGACATGTCAGGGATTGCGCGGCCGCTCCCACCGGAGTTTCGAGTCCTCCCTCGAGCATGAGTGTGTGTGTTGTTGTCAGCATAAGTTGGTTTAAGTAGTGTGTAAGTCTAGGGACCGATGACCTCAGCTTTTTGGTCCCTCAGGAATTCACACACATTTGAACATTTTGAGGAAACGTGTCAAAAGTCTCCCGGAATCAGCTGAGGATCACCTGTCGACAGTACTCATTATTTAGTGTGAAAGAACTGGCAGTTGTGTTGCACAAGATCGATACTTTTTGAATCCGTCCTGATTATGTATCAACACACCATCCTCTCCAAAAGTATTTCGTAATGTTCGAACACAATATACCAGGCGGTTATAATTAAAGTGCGGCTACTCACAGCGTCCGCTGTAAGCTGTAATTATCGTATGGTAGCGAAACATGGCAGATATTCTAATGCGGTAATGTAGCACCGGTTTGCGCTGAAGAAAAAATATTTTCAATTTTGACTACTTGGTGCAAATCTGGCGCTGTGAATGCAAGAAAGACGTATAGCAACGTTTCCGTATGTAATTGACCAGGAACGGGACGTGGGCAGAAAAGGTCAAACGAGAAAGGCATAATGTTGATTTATTACTAAACGCCGCTTACACGATTTGTTCGATATGGGCACCTGTAAAGTCAACTAGATGCTGCATCCGTAAAACGACGAGATCAACAATTGATTAAAGCAGTTCCGGTGGAATCCGCCTAACGTAATCGTGTTTACTGGCCTTCAGATCAGGTAGTGACCGGATGTGTCCCTGGTAAACGCATCCTTTTAGGTAGTCCGAGAGCCAAAAGTTACATGGATTCATGTCAGGTGATCTTCGAAGCCATGCGTTTGGAAAAACTCTGGAGGGTATATGTTCGTGGAATGTTGCATTCAGCAGATCTGTCACCGGGCGAGCGACATGAGGTGTTGCCACATCTTGCATGAAAACAATGATTTCCACACAGTTGCGCTCTTCCAAAGCTGGACGACGAAATCTCCATAAAGTGCAGATGTGACGTTACAGCTGACAGGTGCTTTGTGTGTACTGTCTTTAAAGAAGAACCGACCGAGAATAAAGGTGCTTGTGACCCACGCAAGTTACTTACGGTGAGTGCAGTGGCTCTTCGTGCACAGCCGCGCGGTCTTGGGCATCTTGTCGCCGTCAGCGCGACTTCCCCCATCGGAGGTTCGTGTCCTCCCATGGGCATGGGTGTGTGTGTGTGTTATCCTTGGCGTAAGTTAGTTTAAGTTACATTAAGTAGTGTGTAAGCTTAGGGACCGATGACCTCAGTAGTTTGGTCCCATAAGACCTCACCACAAATTTCCAAACTTTCTTCGTGCACAATACGTGGTGTAACAGGACCCCAAATTTGGCATTGCACCCTGTAGTGTAAAATGTGACTCCTCACTCACTAGAATATTGCCCGACCACTTGTCATAAACTTCGAACCGCGCCAGAAACCGTAGGTCAAATTCATAACATTTCTGCGGATCATAAGGTTTCAGTTGCTGCACCGTCTCGATGTTGTAAGGGTATCAGTGTAAAATATACCGTAAAACTTTCCGTAATCTTGAGTCTGCGATGGACAACTCTCGTGATGCTGCACGAGCATTAGCAGTACGCGAGGCACGTAGTGCATAGTCAGTTGGAACAAGAGAAAAGTCATCAGCAACTGCTACCAGGATAGGACGCCTTCCTCTTCCAAGTACCGCACCAAGCTCAGTCGTGTTTTCGAATTTCATTATCATCTTCTGTAAACCATTTGATGAAATCGGGCCTCTCCTCAGACATTTCAGATGGCGACACTCTCTCAGTGCAGCACTGTGGTTGCTGCCGTTCACTTAAAATAGTTTCACTAACAGCTTAAGTTCTTTCTCGATGCCAAGCGGCTCACTCGCGTTGTGCCTTATCAAATAACAGCGTGGATGTCATACTGTCATACAGTGTACACCACCAGATTTGCACCTAGTGGCCAGAATTGGAACAAATTTTTTTTCCAGGCACAAGTCGCTTCCGCATTAATGGATTACCATAACCCCCAAGTTTTGCTGTCATACGGTTAATTATAGCCCACACTGGACCGCTTGCGGTTGTATAGGATGGTTAAAAACAGCACATTTACAAAGGAACCTAACTAATATACAGTCTGGACCAGAAGACCTGAACCGAGCAAGGTGGCGCAGTGGTAAGACACTGGACTCGCATTCGGGAGGACGACGGTTCAATCCCGCGTCCGGCCATCCTGATTTAGGTTTTCCGTGATTTCTCTAAATCACTCCAGGCAAATGCCGGGATGGTTCCTCTGAAAGGGCACGGCCGACTTCCTTCCCCATCCTTCCCTAATACGATGAGACCGATGACCACGCTGTCTGGTCTCCTTCCCCAAAACCAACCAACCAGAACACTTGCCGTTATTAAGTGATTTAAGCTACGTTGCTACCCCGAGGGTATCTACATCTAAGGTACTCATGGTGGCAGGTGTTCTTCATCCGAATAGTAGAATATTAATTGCATTTTGTTTGGTGAAGGAATTTCCGTTAACCGTGTTTAGTAACTGTGCCTTAAGGGCACTGTCTTCGATAACATTAATATTTCTATTGCGGATAGCATCAACCGTGTCTTCCCGCCATTATACTGTACATGCAGAATCTCTGACATCACATCTTATCGGAAACAGGATATCAGCAGAGCAGACAGTGAGCAGCGCGGCTGAGTCAGTAGCGGGCAGCCAGCCTGGTCAGCGAGACGGGGTGACGAGGCTCGCCATGGCCGCCGCCGCCGCCGCAGCCGCCGCCGCCACGCCGCGGCGCGAGTCGCGCCAGAATAGCAGGCGGCGCTGCTTACTAAATCAGGGCGAGCACCGGTTTGCACCCGACCGGCCTGTGGGGGTGGGGACGGTGTTTCTATTCCTGGCCGACTAATTCCGTTCCGACTGCCTGCGATTTCGACCCGTTACCTTCCTGTCGGAGGCTCGCTAAGCTAAGCTGGCTACCAAGGCTATCTTGAGATCTCAGACCTTGAGGCTGTCGGGAGTTCGTACGGGTTACACAACTGGCAAGGCCGTTCTGCAGACCGCGGCTGGCAGAGAACTCGGCGTGGGAAAAAGTCTCGCAGAGTATTGTCATCACCAGTATTTACTCATTTCTTTGGTTCCTGTTTCAGTTATGCTGTTTGCTAGATTCATTGGTCAAAGCGCGACTGCGGCAAACTCAACTTGTTATTAGATTACTAATGCTATTACAATTACTTAGTATTTAGTGCCTTACAGCGCAAAACGGCGAGATCACCAATAGTGGAGAAAGTGTCACGGATATGATAGGCCAGTGGAGGTGGCAATCATTGAAACAAAGGCATTTTTGGTTGCCGCGAAATTTCAATCACCAACTTCTTCCTCCGTAAGCGGTAATATTTTGTTGGCGCCCACTTACATAGAAGGAAACGGTCATCGTAATAAACTATGAGAAATCAGAGGTTTTTTTTTCCTTTATTGAATTTCAATTCCCCCCCAAGGGGGCGGGCTGGCAGCAGCTTAGTATGCCGCTCTTCAACCTACAGACTTTGTTAGAAAGATGAAGAGAATAAATAATAAAAACAGGCGATAAAATCGGAGACTTAAAGAGTAACATGGCGAAAAGAAATCGTAGAACTTAAAACAAAGAACAGAGGGATGATGACGCTAAGAAAATACATACAAAACAGACAGGTAAAACAATAGACAGACAATTAAAAAAACACGGCGACAGTCTGGTTTCTGTTCGCAAAAGACATAAAATTCACACCCAGCGACAGCATGGATTCTGTTCGCAACACGAGAAAGACGAACAACACTGAACAGTCACTGGAACACTGCACTAAAAAGTTGTCAAATGTGACAGACCACAGCCGAGAGCAGGTGGGGGGAAACTGGACAGATGATGGGAAAATAAAAAAAGGGGGGGAGCCGGGAAAGGAGCTGATGGAGGATGAGGATCCATAAGAGGGGTGGGGTGGCGCTGGGCAGACGCGACAGGGAGTGGGGTAGGCAGAAAATACAAAAGGACTGGGGGGGGGGGGGAGAGATCAGAGCTCGCACGAAAATATTTAACTGTTCGTTGCCCCGCGCGTTGTTCGGGGTGGTAATAATTAAAATGGGTCTGGGTACCCAGATTTACAGGTGCGCTCCAGGAGCGTTGCTAGTAGTGCTAGTGTCATAACTTGTCGTTAGGTGTCAGTACTGGTACGATGACATGGGAGGAACTCGGACACCAATGGCGAAGTACATGCAGCGTCAAAGGCACGCGTTACTGCGATCTGCTTCGCCAACGTGTGATTCCTGCTCTACCGGAGAGAGGTGCTTTGGGATCAGCTAGTTTGGTGCACGTTAGATCTTATCCACACATTGCACTACTTAATACATTTTCAGAAAACAGAATCATTGGCCGATCGTTCCAGACAGCGTGGCCACCAAGATCACCCCTTTCAAACAATGTGATTTCTGGCTGTGGAGTTACCTGAAGGACAGGGTTTATCAACGGGACACTAACACGCGTTGGATGTTGAAGATTGGCATAGCGAGGAAGGTAGCCAACGTTCCATCTGAAATGTTTCGTGGAGCAGTAGAGCAATATCTACTGTGGTTCCAGGCTGTCCTGAATGCATATGGTCGGTCCATCAAGCAACGTTTGTAACCAGGAACGTAAACGTGGTATGCAGTTAACAAATGTTAGCCTGTCATGGCCGGCCGGTGTGGCCGAGCGGTTCTAAGCGCTACAGTCTGGAACCGCGCGACCGCTACGGTCGCAGGTTCGAATCCTGCCTCGGGCATGGATGTATGTGATGTCCTTAGGTTAGTTAGGTTTAAGTAGTTCTAAGTTCTAGGGGACTGATGACCTCATCTGTTAAGTCCCATGGTGCTCAGAGCCATTTGAACCATTACCCTGTCATGTGGAAGTTAAAATACATTTCTCTCAGTGGTTTATTCGTTATTTCTCCTCCGCATGTCCTTACAAATGTTTCCACAAAGTTTCATTGTCCTACGATCGCTCGTTTTTCACAGGTGCCTTCTCAAGTATTTAATTATAGCCACCTTACAGCTTGAAGGTGTTCGATGAATCCTTTGCAGGCAATTCAATTTGAATTGCAGAGTAGTTACATGGATATAGATCAGCAGTCTTGCACGAAATAAATACAGACGACGGTGGACAAGAGCTCTGAAAACATGTGATGCCTCAAAATACTAACAAATCCTTTGACACACTGATGGTTCCTCCCGCCACAACGAATAATGTTCCACCCTGAGCTTTGTAAGGGCTACTTCTGCCTCTCCTCGTGATCGGAAGGAGGTAAGCTTACTGGTCCCCACTTCCAGCCACTGATCTTCCTCCCAACACTTGGTCTTCCGGGTCACATCTGTGGTGACTGCCCTCAGGGAGACTTATTAGCGAGCAGGAGGCTGAATGGTGCAAACCTCCCCCGCAGCCTCAACAGCAACTTCATTTACTCGGATCCATACATGCCCTGGAACGTAGCAGAAAATTATTTTCTTTTCCTCTATTTGCCATTTGCCTCCTGGACGTCTTGCACGATTCCACCCACTGGGTGTATCTGACCAATAACAAGAAGGGCACTTTGGGAATCGCAGCAGATGAGGAACCTCTTCTCACGATGTTGTCTCTCCACTTGCAACATCTCAAGGTTCTCCCTCATGTAGTCCAAATGGCCTCGTTACCCGCGGATGGTTATGGAACAGACGCTGTAGCGTGAGTAGTACAACGAGATAGATGCTGGCAGTTTAGGAATAGGCAGAGGTCTGTGTGCATGGCGTACCATGAGAAGACGTAGAACATACAGAGAAGGCTCACCAGCCTCTGTACGCAAGCTAATGACTGGTCTCGTGCTATAAGCCCTTCTGACATTCTAATACCAGAGTGGTATACCACATCCAGCAATTTACGACAAGAAGACGTTGCTGATCTATAAATCTGACGTTCGTATTGAGCCGGGGCGGCACGAAGGCTTTGTAAAATTGAAGCAGACGGTGTACGAAGACCTATGACTGACGCATTTTACGATATTTTAGGGCCTGACGCATCCTCTCGACTTTTTCTTTACAGCGAGAAAGGTACACCAAATTTTTATAACAAGTAAATAAAAGGAGAACAGAAACGGTTAAAATAAACACAAACTGTTTTCTCCATTGAGAAATTGCAGCCTGTCGAGTTAGCCGATGCCTCCAGCCATCTGATGGACGAATTCAATTTCGAGTAGCTATTACAATCTTGTAAGAAGCACAGAAGATGGAGAAGTCATCCACGAATAAAAAGCACTGTATGGGACTCCTTACTATCTCGATGGCGTTACACTTAATACACTCGCTTGACGGACTCTGTTCTCTTGCTTAAAACGTTCAGACATGACATTTACTAACCCATGTATAAAAAATCTCCCGCTATCATTCATTCTCTGCCGTGATGACGGCGTGGACTCTGAGCGTTCCGGTTCTAAAAGTATCGGAATCAGACATCAGTACGACGCATGGATGATTCTAAATGTTCATATCGAGTATCCACGACTCAACACAAATTTCATTTATTTCGCTTTCATTCACATTCTGATTAAATTGTGTTATAGTGCATTAACTACACTCCTGGAAATTGAAATAAGAACACCGTGAATTCATTGTCCCAGGAAGGGGAAACTTTATTGACACATTCCTGGGGTCAGATACATCACATGATCACACTGACAGAACCACAGGCACATAGACACAGGCAACAGAGCATGCACAATGTCGGCACTAGTACAGTGTATATCCACCTTTCGTAGCAATGCAGGCTGCTATTCTCCCATGGAGACGATCGTAGAGATGCTGGATGTAGTCCTGTGGAACGGCTTGCCATGCCATTTCCACCTGGCGCCTCAGTTGGACCAGCGTTCGTGCTGGACGTGCAGACCGCGTGAGACGACGCTTCATCCAGTCCCAAACATGCTCAATGGGGGACAGATCCGGAGATCTTGCTGGCCAGGGTAGTTGACTTACACCTTCTAGAGCACGTTGGGTGGCACGGGATACATGCGGACGTGCATTGTCCTGTTGGAACAGCAAGTTCCCTTGCCGGTCTAGGAATGGTAGAACGATGGGTTCGATGACGGTTTGGATGTACCGTGCACTATTCAGTGTCCCCTCGACGATCACCAGTGGTGTACGGCCAGTGTAGGAGATCGCTCCCCACACCACGATGCCGGGTGTTGGCCCTGTGTGCCTCGGTCGTATGCAGTCCTGATTGTGGCGCTCACCTGCACGGCGCCAAACACGCATACGACCATCATTGGCACCAAGGCAGAAGCGACTCTCATCGCTGAAGACGACACGTCTCCATTCGTCCCTCCATTCACGCCTGTCGCGACACCACTGGAGGCGGGCTGCACGATGTTGGGGCGTGAGCGGAAGACGGCCTAACGGTGTGCGGGACCGTAGCCCAGCTTCATGGAGACGGTTGCGAATGGTCCTCGCCGATACCCCAGGAGCAACAGTGTCCCTAATTTGCTGGGAAGTGGCGGTGCGGTCCCCTACGGCACTGCGTAGGATCCTACGGTCTTGGCGTGCATCCGTGCGTCGCTGCGGTCCGGTCCCAGGTCGACGGGCACGTGCACCTTCCGCCGACCACTGGCGACAACATCGATGTACTGTGGAGACCTCACGCACCACGTGTTGAGCAATTCGGCGGTACGTCCACCTGGCCTCCCGCATGCCCACTATACGCCCTCGCTCAAAGTCCGTCAACTGCACATACGGTTCACGTCCACGCTGTCACGGCATGCTACCAGTGTTAAAGACTGCGATGGAGCTCCGTATGCCACGGCAAACTGGCTGACACTGACGGCGGCGGTGTCAATGTGTTCTTTTTTCCATTTTCAGGAGTGTATATTCTAAACGACTGCTAACTTTTCTGTACATGTTATTTTATCTTGTGGATTATGGGGAGGGTTTTCTCAACTTGAACTGTAAACGCCAATTTTCTCTAGTACCTTTTCCTGGCCTATGACCTCCAAAACTTGCGCATTCTTGTCACTCCACTACCTAAGATCCTAATTTCCCTTCGCATATCATCATCGTACTACTTCAGAATATAAAAATCCACAACGGGGGTTCATATTGTCTTCTACTTATTACAGAGAAGAAAAATTTGTTCACCATAAAGCGCTTAGTAAGTGATTCAGCTTCGGAGTCATAACGGTGCCAACTATAGTTTCACCAGTCGCTGATTCAGAATTTACACTACGATAGCCTGACGGTCTTTCTGTTTAATTTCCCTTACCTGCGCTCCAAGTCATTAACACAAAGGAGCAGTCATTGTGAATCCATTTCCAAGCGTTCCACCATGCATTTCAGGAGATTGGTTTCCGGGTTTTGCTGTTGAACATCACTCCTGTTGGAAACATTAGCAACTGAGTAGATGAGGAAATGCTGTAGGAATACGTACATAATTAATGTTAGTGTCTTACTTTATTCACACGCCCAGTGCTGGAGACAGAAAACTTGATTATATTTGATGGATATTAAACCTACGCATTCCACAATCCCTCCTACCTCTTCCTCTGTTTCTGTCTACACAAGTTTTACATTTTTTCCCACACCATTCAAATTTCTAATTTTGTTCCGAACGTCTACTACACCCAACCATCCTAGATAATCACCCCATAAGTTGTTTGCTGCTCTTGGTAATAAAACTGACACTTCAGTTTTAGTATACATTTCGGTCATATTCTACTTCGAACAACAATTTTTTAGGGGCTCTGTAAATCCGTTCCATTTCATAACGTTGGTAAAGTTATATTTTTTCAATTTTTTCCATGCTTTATGGTAGCAAATATTTTAATACTGCCTTTATCTCTGTTTGCTACACCAAATTTTCTTACCTGAAAGACTTTTTGTTGCAATGAGCAGATACCTAAGAAGCAAGTATTTACTTCTTAGTGTTCTGCACGTTAGGTAACGTTAATGTTTAAAATTATATCCAACTAAAATTTGTGCATAAAAACTTCAAAAATGTAACCGCAGCTCGAAAAAATTATGGAGAGTTCTAACTGCCGTTGCTTTGAAGGCCGAACGCAGTTAAGACTGGCATCATATAATGGCAGAGATAAAGGTGTGAATTACGTCAAGGATCTCCAGTCTTTCAAATCACACTC
This sequence comes from Schistocerca nitens, assembly GCF_023898315.1. Classification (NCBI taxonomy): domain Eukaryota; kingdom Metazoa; phylum Arthropoda; class Insecta; order Orthoptera; family Acrididae; genus Schistocerca; species Schistocerca nitens. The sequence goes on along the minus strand of NC_064614.1, from coordinate 573,497,915 downwards.
TGTAGAAGCCTTTGCAAGTCAACGAAATGACTCTTTTTGTAATGTTCATGGTACATACATCTCAGCTAAGAAGAATGCGAAATAGTAATTTACACCCTGAGAACAGATACTTGAGCTTTTAGAGTAAAAGCAAATATGTTGAATAATAGTAATGTGTACCATTCCGTAAGGGAAATTTCGAATAAAGATGTTCTCTTTTATGAATTTTATCTATTTGAAACTGTCAGGAATGTGAACAGTGTCGATGGTAGTAAATTAACAGATCGCTGTTACTTTTTTGCCGCTATCTGTTTTTCTCGGTAGCTCGTATTGAAGAGTATCGCTGCAAACTTCAGATTTTTTTTTTAATTTCCGTGTAGTTATGGTGTATATTTTCCTTCATTGTGTACAGGAGCGTTTTACACGCAAGTAAACAATGATCTACGGTTGTTATGTTGTGGCACTATAAAACACTAAAGTACGGAGCGATATACATAACGTTTGCGACAGATTTTCTCCTGCATCAGCCCCGTCCCCGGTACGCCACAAATTGCACGCAGCTGGAAGTTGGAGCAAAGATGTTAGTATCGCACCTATGTCAGTCATACTGCTCGATGATCCTGCATATAGTAAATTAAAAAGTGATCCGACGAGTAGGATCCAGAGGAAGACTGTGGAACTCATCAGGAAGAGCTCGATTCCAGCGCAAGTCGCTAAGGGTTTGCGTCAACAGGCTGCAGGTTCGCAGTTCCTCCTAGACTACGGCCTACCGAAGATCCATAAAAATGGGGCGCCTCTCCGTCCCATTGTAAGTAACATAGGAGCACCTACTTATTTTGTTGCCAAATATCTGGTATCACTATTGGGACCTCTCGTAGGCAAGTGCGACAATCATATTCGAAACTCCGAAGATTTCATAGGTCGCCCGAAAACTCTTAGATTACAATCATCGGATTTCTTAGTAAGTTTCGATGTTGTGTCTTTAGTTACAAAGGTGCCCTTGCATGACTCTTTGGAGCTCACTAGCAACAAGTTTGAGGAGGAAGTAGCGTTATTTAAACACGTGCTTACTTCAACATTCTTCTTATTTCATGACCAATATTTTGAACAAGTGGACGGTGTCGCCATGGGAAGCCCTTATCTCCTGTGGTGACCAATTATTTTATGGAGGACTTTGAAGAAAAAGCACTACAGTCAGCCACTCTCAAACCCCCTTTTTTCTGCGGTATGTGGATGATACATTTGTGGTGTGGTCACATGGACTTGATACTCTACCTACGTTACTTCAGCATCTGAATTCGCTCCATCGAATATAAACTTCACCAATGGAAGTGTAGAAAGATGGTACTTTACCTTTTCTTGCTGTTTTGGTACGACGGAAAGCACATGCAACCTTGGGACACAGCGTCTACGGCAAGCCAACGCATACAGATCTATATCTGCAGGCCACAAGCTGCCATCATCCTGCACAATGTGGTAGTGCATTACGTATGTTAGTTCATAAAGCACATGTGGTATCTGATCCTGAGAGCCTGTCGAGTGAAATGCAACATTTAAAGACAGAGTTCCGACAAAACGATAATTCTGAAAGACACATACGTAATGAATTCAGGCCAGGCGAGTTCAGTCTATGGAGCAGAATGAAGATACGAAAACACCCACCACTTTGGCCTTTTTGCTGTACTTTGGTGCCATGTCGTTAAGAATCGGAAGAGCGCTCGGAAGATACGGAATTAAGTGTGTTTGTCAACCATCTGCAAAACTGAGAAACCTGTTGGGTTCGGTTAAGGATGACCTTGGCCTGAGGAAATGGGGTGTGTACAAGATTCCTTGTCAATGTGGGGCAGCGTATATAGGCTAGACATGTCGCACAGTACAAGAACGCTGCGATCAACATCAGCTTCACACACGCCTTCGTCAACCGGAGAAGTTGCCAATTGCGGAACACTGTCTGAAGACAGGACATCGGATGATTTATGAACAGACGGAAGTTTCATCCCTGGCATCACCTTTCTGGGATTGCGTCATTAAGGCAGCGATACATATCCGTACAGCCTGTAATCTCATCAACAAGGTTGCGGGATTTCAATTGAGCACAGCCTGCAACCCTGCATTGGCTGCTATTAAATCACGACGCGAAAGTCAAGATTCTTCGATAACAGACCCGTCATAACATTGGTCTATTGCGGCCGTTGGTGAGTAACGTCTGGCCGCACTGTAGGCGAACGCAGCGTACAGCTCACGCGCAGGAGAACCGCTCTGCGATTTTCGGCAAAGGGAGTTTGAATATGGCACCATCTATCTGCAAATACGCACCTGCGCATTCTTGACGTGCGTGTTCTAGAAACGGGGCTTCGACGTGAGGATACCTTCAGTCGTACCTAGCCACTAGCAAGGTTGAACCACCTGAAGATGTCGGACAGTTGCTCCGAGGAAATATTGTGGAATTTGCACAAGGTGATCCGGCGGCAAATCCGTGAAGACTATTTACAACACATCCGCCGGGAATGCTTGAAGAGTCACATACTAAAAAGTATTCGATAACTAATACGAAATATAAGTTGTTGTGTGTTTTACTGTAAAATGTACTTGTATCATTAAGAAATAAAAACGCATCTGTAGCAAATATGTGAATAGGAAACATCACCACCAATAGAAAACAGAAAGTGAAACTGAAATAAAAATGTGAAGCTTATTGTCCTTTGTTATGCCATCTCTTCCACAGTTTCATAAAAACGTAATGTTCGTCGATTCCAGTGAGATTTAATTTTGATCAAGTTATTCATTTTAGTGCAATGTGTTCCTTTAGGGAATCAACATATAAAATAAACAATTCAGAAATAACGCCGTCGAAATTGTTATTCGGTTGTAAAACCAAGATGCAGCAAATTAAGCCGGCCGGAGTGGCCGTACGGTTCTAGGCGCTACAGTCTGGAACCGAGCGACCGCTACGGTCGCAGGTTCGAATCCTGCCTCGGGCATGGATGTGTGTGATGTCCTTAGGTTAGTTAGGTTTAATTAGTTCTAAGTTCTAGGCGACTGATGACCTCAGACGTTAAGTCGCATAGTGCTCAGAGCCATTTGAACCATTTTTTTGCAGCAAATTAACTCGATTGCCTGAAATCGACGTTGTTCATAAACAAAGCGAATTCGTGTTGATTATGTATCTCTAATGATTTCATCCAATTAGAAATGCATAATGAAAGCAGTCAGCAGTCAGCGTGGGGCATACGTACGTTATTACTACTTGCATCCGTTACGGGTAAATTTTAACTTGTGAATTTACAAAGATACAGACATCAGAAATTTTAAGAGATGTACACCGCCTGCAGGACTTGGCAGAAACGCAGTACAATAGGGGCGACAGGTAGGCGGCTTTCTCCGTGTTTCTTCTGCTAAAGTGGCCATTGTCCCTCGTACCAAGTTTAACAGATTTTTTTTTAGCGTGGGGAATTGCACGCTGCCCTAGCGGAAAGATCATGAATTGGTAAATATTTTAAGTCATGTGCACAGTGAGCGGTCTAATTTAATAATTACCAAAACAAACAGCTAAAGATATAGAGAGATAATTGAGAGAGACATATGTCTTGGAGGTAAAAAAGTTAACTAATATTTACTATAGTACAAGAGAAAGAAGCCAAACATTTGGAGGGGGACCACGTCGTCTGGCACTGATTAAATTCTAATGTAACAGTTTGCAGTGATAGGAATGCCAGGACACTCAGAAACGAAGAGTGATTAGTTAATTCCTCGTGGAGCTGGAAGACATGACAGATGTCTTCAATAGAAACATGACTTTAACTAAGTATTGGGCTCCATGAACTGCAGTGGCACCCATGGACACATAGTTAGACTTAACTGTATATAGATTTATTTCTTAGAGCCTGTTTAATTCTTTACACTGTATTTAAATGTGCAGTGCTCTTACTGGAATGAAATGCATTTTGCAATCATTGGCGAATGATATTTTATGATCCCCAAATACTTGCCTAACGAATTATCAAGCCAAATAACGTGCTGCCTCACAATTAGTACTTAAGCATGAAAGCCATTCAGTCTTTTTTCAGAATTTTCTACATGGTAGTCTAGGTGGGACACTTTTGTTCAATAATGAATGTCTTTGCATTATTTCGGCATCATCATTTATCTCTTAACACAGCCAAGATAACTCACACAATGGAAAATGTTTGGCAGTGAAGTAAGGGAAGAGAACTAGAATAACCACACAAACCATTCCAGTACAAACTTCACGAGTTAGAAATAAGAGACTAATTTAATTCGAATTATTTAATGATTGTAAAGAATTATGGCTGCTGCTGTGTGATAAATTAGAGTCATAGGAGTTGTTGTAAACTCATTGCAGATGTCACAGAAGATCAACTTTTATATTGTAGTTTTATAACTGCACGATATGTTGTTAATCAACAATTGTATGTGATTTCGTCGGTGTCATTCCAAGTAAACAGTCTTTCTGTTCCTTGATAATTGTGATGTGGATGTAAAAAGTATCCACGTTGGGCAAGACTGCATGAAACTAATACCACATAGTGCTTTTACGGCAATAATATATGTTCTTAATGCTTTGCTAGTCCTCTTTCCAACCTTAAAATTTTGCAAGGTAACTTAAAATTTTTGTGTGAACAACACATACAGATAGCTTGGATGATTTGGCTACCCATTGGAAATACAGCCAAAATGTGTATTTCGTTACACACAATGGAACTGACAAAGGTCCTATTTCGCGCCTTGCCATCTTCACTGTTAAATGGTAACAGTCTCGAATATGGTGGAGAAGAGTGGAGTAGGTAACTGGAAGGAGTAGGACCGTGTTGCATTATTATGTAGAGCCCTATTGATTTATTTTCCAGTGACAAAAGTTCCATTGCTGTACATGAATTATAACTGTAATTATAGTTCTTCATCCTGAACACATGTGTGTAAATTTTATAATTTCCAAACTTTACAGACCTGTAACTTTTCACAGAGTGTCATACACGCCTCAAGATTTATGGTTTTTCACCTCTTACCAGGAAAATTGTATGCAACAAATGTGAAAGAAATCAGAGATGACTAAGTTGAAAATGTTAACTTCTGTGATGTTTACATAGAATGACCCATTAATGTGTCTGTGTTCATCACATTCCTCTCAGAAAGGAACAACTACGTCTCCCTCCCACCAACCAATCTGATCTAAAATAATCCTCTGAAAGTTGATTTAACTAAGAGTCAGCCTTTGGTTTCCTAAAAGCTACCATTTTTGAAACAGCTGCTGGCTTTCCAGGTAGCGTATTCAAGATGGTGTTACTGTATTGTGATGCTCTTGGCTGCTATACGTATAACTTGTAAATCCCAAGCTGACAAACCCAAAAGTTTTTGTATTTCAGAATATCTGATAAAAACTGCAGAAATGAGATAAAACAAACGCCACTGCTACTACAACACACCATTCAATATGTTTCATTATTGGCTAATAAAAGTTGGACTACGTTTCATATTGGCCATAGTAAACTAGTATGCCACCTAGAGAGCACACTGAAACCATAACAGTGTATAATACACTGTATAACAGGAAACTATTTACCTTACACCGTTCGGATTTTAGCTGCTTTACACAAGTGTGAGTTAGGGCATGGTACTGTACATCCACTCCCTCTCCCCTGCAAACTTGGTTATGATGACAGACTAATTTTTAATGTACCCTGCGGTCTTGGTTAGACGGAATGATAATATTCGTTTCTGTAACTAAAAACCGCCTTTTCTTGCTGCAGTGTATTTTATTTGTTCCAGAAGCGTTTCTCCTTTTAGTTTAAACCACCTTCAGTTGAATATGGAATGATATAGTTTTGTCTGGGTGTGCGATATTTATAGTTTATAAAACAGTTTGCGTCATGTTTTCTATATAAATAAGTGATTACTTAGAGTTATTGGAATTTATGGCTGGTATCTGCGTTTCCTCTCGTCTGGTGACATGTTGGAGATCGCACTATAATTTCACTTACGAAACAAACACGTTTTCATATTAGGTACGTTTTTCTTCCCGATTTTAATGTCCTTTGCGCTAATTTCTGTGGAGCAGTATTAGTTTTCTGTAACTAATTCGAGATATTTCCCCGAAAATTGTGATTTAAAGTGGTAACTACTACGTACTCACTTTATGACTCTTCTTGTTTCGTTTATGTACGAACATGTTGCGGACCTAAAGAATTGTAGATGAATGTAATAGATGTCACAGAGTATTTGAAACTTTTGGTGTTCACCTGATTTGAATTTTGGTTTAAATGTTATGTAAAGAGGTTCATGGATGAGTAAGTGGAAAGGGGTTGGGTTACTATTATGATAATAATCCACTGTCAGAGTGTTCCTGTATTCTTTTATCTATTAACGTGAAGAGTGAGTTCTTCGTCATGTTACATGATCATTCAACAGGTTTTCTTTTCTGTTTTGGTTTTTTGTATGTAGTAATTTTGTTGCAGGGTTAAAAGGTGTTCTTTTACAGTTGATACTAATTATTTTCATTTCTTCTTCTCTAGAGGTTGATTTGCGATTGTGTTCTCTTAGAAGTTTTGCAAATGCAGGCCCTCGTGTGTTCTTTGTATCTGACATCAGATGTTCTGCCTATTTGTCATACATATTTGCCATCACAAGCGCTACACCGTAATTGATATATACCTTCTTTCTGCTATATATCTGTGCCTGTTGTCAGTTTTGCGGTGAATTTTTGGATAGAAAAAAATAGAGATATTCATGCCCTGGCTTTTGAAAATGTTGGTGATTTTATGAATGGGTTTATGTTTGTGTATCATTTTGTACTATCTTGTGACTTTTCTTATATTTTCATTCTCGTGCTGTGAAGCTGTTATGGTGCTGAGTGTTTCAGATTGCTTTTGGTTCTGTTAGGTTTTTGTCTATTGTTTTGTGTTTTCTTCTTTTATTTTAATTTTAATTTTGTTGTTTAGCGTTGTGACTAAGTTGCTATTGTAACTATCGTTTTTGGCTCTTTGTAGTAGTATGTGAAGTTCTTTTTTGTATTTTTCTTTGTTAAGAGGCGCGTTGTTGAGTCTATGGAGCATGTGTCGTAGTGTTACTTGCTTTTGTGACTGAATGGTTCAAGGACAGAGGAACGATAATGTCAGGTGCTGTGGGTTTCCTGTAAATTTGAAACATATGCTTATTTTTCTTGTTGATTGGTATGTCTAGAAAGTTAATTTGGTTATTCTGTTCTCTTTCAATTGTGAATTTTACATTTTTATGTACGTTTTTGATGTCAGTATGTACTTTTTCAATTTTTGTTTGTGGTTTGTCTGTTTTATGCAGAGAGTGCCAACCTTTTAACTAAACCAATATAATATATTGTATTCTTTTGCTACAATTTTTATGAAAATGATCTGTTCAGTGTGTTTATAAAGTGTTACACTGTAATTAATATATATCTGCTTTCTGGTATACGTCTATGTCTTTTTTCAGTCTTGTGGTGTATTTTTTGATAGAATTGTCCGTTGTCTATGCTATGTTTATGCTCTGGCTTTTGAAAGTGCCGATTTTATATGTGAGTTTGTGTTTCTGTATCATTGTGTACCATCTTGTGTCTTCGATTATTAGTGCAAATGAGAATTCCAAGTACAGGTTGTGGCCATAGATTGATCTGTCGTGTAGCCTAACGTTCCCATGTTCTCTGTATTTAATATTTAAGTGCACTTTGCAATATTTAACACACTTTTCGTTGTGAAAACAAAGCGTCAGATAATTTTAGAAAATGTGTGGAACATAAGGGACAAGTCTTCGAGGAGTATTTCGAGGCCTATTATATACATACATACAGGTGTCAATGGTCAAAGTGAAGTGCGGGGGTGCGGGGTGGGGGGGGGGGGGGGAGGTGTTGCGGCAAGAGGCGCCGTCTGCTCCCTCTGGAACTTTGGTACTTAATTCTAAGGAAGGCTGGTCACGGGAAACGACGGCTCTTCTTCGTCACGATGGTGGTTTCGGCGTTTCATTCAAGGTCGATGAGACGGTATACAGAACACTACCAAAGCAGAGAGCCCAAACTATTTTCTGTCCCTTCCTTGTACAATCATCTCGTGAATTCTGGAGCCTATTCTCAGAGTAAAATGAGCATGGCAGCAGGATACCTGCCCGACATCCGTCCCTAATTCCCATAGGGATACTCTCCCGTGCTACTGTACTGCTTCCTCGCAGCAGTAGTTTACCATCTGCCTGTGATCAAACGAGATCCATCATGGCTTACTGAGCACTTAGCATTTACATTCAGCTTTTCAATCGTAAAGTGGAAAAATTAAGGTCAAAAATATCTCCACTTTAAGCAATACAATCTTTTCAAACTCAATCGGGTGCAACACAGCACAACATGCAGTCACAATATTACGAATTCAGCAATCCAACTAGCATGGCTGCACAATCATTTATCAAACTGGGTAGAGCATGGAGAGAGTGGGGGGAGCGGGAGACAAGGCTCAACTCGGTTAAATGCTAATGTCTTAAGAGTCTACTGTAGAGGGTACTTTGTTTCTGAAGGTATCCCAACATTCATTTGGCTTGGGTTATAATTTATCTAGACAATTTAAAAACATCTGCATTTCCAGTGCCTGTTTACGTATCTGTGTGTTCGAACATGCACGCCTATACCAGTTTGCTTGACGCTTCAGTGTATAAACATCTGCCAAGGAAAGAGAGAGAGAGAGAGAGAGAGAGAGACTGGCTGGCGGTTGCAGTTTCAGTTTGGATACGGAAACTTACAGTGAAGATTGCGTACTGCATTCGTCACGAGCTATGAATAGTGTAAATATGACACACTGTAGTGCATAGCTTGGCGTGCCATTTTGATACGAGGTATTCACATCTGCACTTATGCACTTAGCCATTAGGAGCGATATTATTCGAAATGATTTGTGCTATGAGACATCCAGTCTTGATTACTGTGGACAGAATTCATTTTTGCTATTCTAAACATATGTATTGTACGTGTCTGAAACGCCATGCTTAACCCGCAGGACAGGACAGGTAGTTTAAATAGTGTAAAGGGGCCAAAATAAGGGACTGTCAGTTACACTCGAACATACAACTTTATTATTTGATCAAACATAACAAGACCCAAAAAAAATGTTTTTAAACACACAGCTTTAATCTTTGGGACTTAATTACCCGCTGAAAACCACTTTAATTTAAAAACGGCTGAAGCGCAATAACTTAAAACGCAAGCATAATCAGAAATTCAAAAGGTAAGCCTTATCTTACAACAGTTCTTTATTCACGCTGAAGGCCCAAAGAACCCGAGATTTTCAGAGCAAACAATTTGAATTCAAAATCAGTCGAAAGCCCAACACTTAAGGCTAAACTTAAAAAAAAAAAGCCTTACGTAAAACAGTTCTTAATTGGGCAAAACTCAACCAAAACAGAAATTTAAAAGGCAGAGCCTTATCTTAAAACAGTTCTTTATTTAGGCCGAAGGCCCAAAGAATCAGACACTTCAAGAGCAAACCAGTTAAATTCAAATCGGCTGAAGGCCTAACACTTAAAACTCCATAACATTAATTTTTTTAAATACCAAAGGCCTTACGTGAAACAGTTCTTTGAACTAGGCTGAAGGCCTCAAGAATCGTACGCCTTAAGGGCAAAACAACCTTAATTTTTTTAATCGGCTAGAAGCCATCAAATACAAACAACAAGAAGAAATTAAAAAAAGGCAGTACGCCCAAGGGGGCTCAGATGTTCGAGGGTCTGCCTGGAATTCAAACACTAACGCTCGCTTAGGTGAGACAGGCAGTCGGGCGAAGTATTCAGGATCCGACGACAACCCCACCGACCGACAGTCAACGGACCCACCGACCAGGGCACAACGTAGAAGATAATGGCGCCCACAACCAATCATACATGGACCTGTCAAACTACACACCATGCTGGACAGCAACGACACGATGAGGAAACTACACTGCCTGAAATTTACGTCAACGCCCAGGGCAGGTAACCGGAACGTTAACCGCCACAAGGCCGTAGATTCCGCTGGTGCACTTCAATTCAAACAACCAAATACAGTGAAACTCCACCGGAGGGTGGGTAGAATTTTCCAACTTGAAAACCAGGTTGTTGATCGCGGGAGTATCCCAACAGCCGACAACGAACTCCAAACGACACTATGTGAAATGTCTTGACTTGCTGGTAGATTAAATCAAGACTCAACTTTCGTGTCCAGTGTCGGTGAGCCATGGATCTCGTAGCAATGGAAATAGCCCCACACACTCCGACACCGAGTAGAGACCGTCAGCGGGCCCCGGCCAAACTACGTCCCGAGGAGAATTCCTCGCTGCTCCACGCCAATCGACCGACTCCCAGGCCCGGAAACGGTGAAAGGACCAAGTATACGTCGGCCAATGAGACGACCAACGGTCGTCCCGCTCCGATCTCCCTCCGTCGGACAGTTCATATGTGTCGCCAGCGGTCGGCGAGCACTGGCTGACGGTGCCTCACCAGCACTCCGCTCCCGACTTCACCTCTGCTGCGTCCCGACTGCACTGCTGGTCCGTCCCGAACTGACCGCCAGGCACACGACGACCCGGAAATACTATCGGTCGCTCCAGAGATGGTACGACAGTGCCCTTATAGATATGCGCTGCTGCTGCCGCTCACGGGCAAGTAAGGCAGGAAGTTAGTGACGCCAGTAAATGGAATAAGAATACGGGGCGGCAGTATCGTAATAGAAAATGACAAACAATCAATGGGATAAACGCGAGCCGTGCACGGCTCAGTGGTCTATATAAGTCCGTCATTCATTCATCTAATGATTCCTAGTATTTTCGTTGGTTTCTTAAGTACTTTGTGAATGTTATAAACGTCACACGGTTCATGTAATTTTAACTATGTTCTTACCTGTAATACGAGCTACGTTTGGAATTGAAATAATCAATAACTGAAACACCTCTTTGTGGAATTATTCATGCTCCTCCCCATTAAAGGCCTGGGAGCACTTATATAACGATTCTTTTCAAAAAACAACGTAGTCACGGACTTACAGAGTAGCGGGGCTCATAACCTGATCATTTGCCTTCGGCAGGAGTGTTTATGCAGTGAGACTTGTTATGCACAGACTGTACTCCGTCATTGAGCATAAGACTGCTAGTGGCAATTTTCGTGCGATTCTTCGACGTTCCAGAAGGTAAGTCAGGAAATGATGTAGCTAATTCCGCTTTGTGCCCTTCTGTTATTGGAAGTTTTCACTCTTTTTGTAGGAAAGTCTTTAATTTATAAATGTGAGCCAAGCATACTCTGTGCTCATGTTTCACCTATAAGGTGGAGCATTTTAAACATTTCGTAAGTGAAGTGATGCTGTTAGTGATAGGGATCTGTATCATTAAAGTGCATTTAAATGTGCTTTGAAGTCCACTGAGTAACCGTTCCCAAACGTAAGGGCAGCTGTGTTAACTTTTCTTGAAATCAGTTCGCGTTACACTAATTCTTTTATGGCTCAGTATTCGCAGACATTGAAAGGCATCTTAATAAGGACAATTCTGTGTAGTAATTCATATATGCCCGCAATTCAGGTCCCTTACAAGGTGTAGCTTTCTTGACGTGACAGGCGCTTATGAGAGATAAAAATCTCTGTGAGTTTACCTAGGACTACGGTTTCAGTAAAATCGTTGAAGAATTATCAGAAACGCAAAGTTCTACGTCTGTCAATAACAAAGCTGTCAACGACGTTGTCTGAAAATGGATCACAACAAGAAAGCATATAGGCAGTTGATTTTAACATTTATAACAATGACCAGGCACTTCCAGAAAGCACCAGAAGTTTGTTTTCTGAACTTGATACGGCGTTGATAACTAAGGCTAAGTCCTTCACCGAAGCTGAAGTTCACCTAAGAGGTCCTTTGAAGAGATGAGTATTTATTGCAATGAAAACCAACGTCGCCAAACCCATTGAAATCCAATTTTTTGCTTTCAATTTTAAAACACAGACAGATATAATGTTATACTCATGGCAGCGAGTATATTATGATGCTATACGATGTCCAAAATATTTACTTATCACGTTTGGCTCCATCTTATATGCAAGCAGCACTATCATAATACGAGAATGAAACTGGAAATTGGAAATAAGAAGCTTGGCAATGTCATTGGTGGTACCTGTAACGCAGAACCAGCAATTTTAAGAACGCTAGCATTATCAGTCTGCACCGCATCGAGTAATACGCATGTCCTATCTGGTAGAGCTCTGCCCACGCAAAAAAGGTCGAAAGGGTGCTCATTCAGATGTACAGGCTTTTTACTGGATAATATTTGCCACGGTGCCACGGAGCAAGAGCGAGTGGTCGGAATACATCACATAGGACAGAGTGTTATTTGAACGTTGATGCTGGGTGGTTTGTAGCCTCATCATTATAAAAGACTGTTGATAGGAGATATTTCGCCGTCCCAAACCAGTAGACAATAAATTGTAAGGTGCAAGTGAGAAGTATTTTATCCAGTTACTACTTGAGTCTAATGGCCTTTGCCACTTGCCAAGTGTATCAGCTAGTACGTATTTCTTCTTCCTCACACACCACTCCCCCCCCCCCCTTTCCCGCACCACTCCTCCAGGCATGCGTAGTGGGGTTCCTGCAAGTGTGGAGACAGCAAATCTGGTTACCGAGCCTAGAGATTCATCACACGATTATGTAACAACCATCCAGAGAGAGGCCCAAGAAAAGCCTTACGAAAATCACGAAGCATCTTCCAGACGACTGCATCGAAAGTGAAAATGGAAACGTGGGATATAACGAACTTCAAACGATCCACATTGGCCTCAACCATCTGAGTATCTCCCTACTGGCCACTAAGAGAAAAGTGCATTGAGTGCTGGCAATCGCTTAAGCACTGTATTCGGATAATCATAATGCAGTCTCTAAAAATAGGAAATAATCTGACATTGTAACAACTGCGATTTCAAAAAGAATTGAACAATTTTGATACACAGATGATCCTCTTAATATATTTTGTTGTGATGTTTGCAGCACTGAGATTCTGCTCCACATGTGCTAGTCGCCATCCTTACATGTGAGCTATTCTGAAATTTTCCAGACTTTTTTCACAAGAATGACGTCGTGGAAGCACATAACAACCGAATGGAGCTCTCAGTGGAATGGAGGGTGTCAGCAAAACAAACTGGGCTGCCACTTGTGCTGTGCCTGTCGTTACCCTTGATTGTCTGGGCACGCGTTTCGGACCTGGGCGCGTCGAGTGCCAGGGATCTGGCGGTAGAACAAAACACTAGCGGAGGCTGCTGGTCTGCAGCGCCTCGCTGCACCAACCGAAATGCAGCATTCGGACCAGTTTGCATAGCGTGCGGCGATCCTTGTCTGCAGAATGCCTTGCCCGGATTCAGCAGCTACTGTACAGCCTTTCGTATTCTTTCTTTCTTTCTTCTTGCACAGTGTTCAGTACCGAACCAATATTAAACGAACAGTAAATCGTACAGGCACTCTAACTTAGATATAATTAGTCCTAAGGAAACAAAACGGTTACCATAACTATTTCCAATCACTGCTCCTCAACACAATTGAAGGAAACGAAGTATGAAACTCTTCCCTTATAATTCATTTTAGCAGCTGAATGTTGCTTAAGCAAAACATAATCGTACGGTACTTAGCTGAAGTCAAAATGTCAGATAAACTGAAGACACGACTGTCATAGATGTATTATACAAGCAGGACAGCTCAAATGAATAATAAACTTTTAATTACTAGCGAACCGGTGCGACTACATATGGGTAGGATTTAGAATTTACGACCAGGCGACTTGTGTGCCGTGGTGTATTTTGATTGCTTGCCTCTGTGTAGAGTTATGAATAAATTTCAGAGAACAGCATTAAGTAAATGAATATCATCACTTTCATATAACTTAACGAGGTGGTAGCAGCGCACGGTAGGACAGGTGTTAGGAGACATCAAAAGTGTGTGTTCCATATTGAATTGGCGTTTGGAGTGACATCTCATGGCAAGGGGGGAGCACATCGTTATATAAGTAATATGTTCACAATCAACCTAAATATTGTATGCGAATCATGGGTGCACGTGTGTTTCAGTGATTCAGTATGTATCGGAGGCTTGCTGATGTGGCACAAATAAAAGAAAAAAATAAGAAAAAACAAGAATGATGCATACATTTAGCACGTATTACACAAATCCTCTTATCAAGCTTAGCAAGCAGTGTAGCGCGTTGTTGACATTCATTGCTACTATTCATTGTCATGGACTGTTTATGGCAAACTTTTTCACCCTGCCACACGAAGAATCTTATACACATCTAGGTTTTATTCAACGAAGGCAGAAAACTGAAATTTGGGGCCGGCCGAGTGGCCGAGCGGTTCTAGGACGCTACAGTCTGGAACCGCGCGACCGCTACGATCGCAGATTCGAATCCTGCCTCGGGCACAGATGTGTGTGATGTCCTTAGGTTAGTTAGGTTTAAGTAGTTCTAAGTTCTAGAGGACTGATGACCTCAGAAGTTAAGTCCCATAGTGCTCAGAGCCATTCGAACCATTTTTTGAAATTTGGGACATCTGCTGTGCTCCTGAAAGAACGTATCGTAGGTAAACGAAGCAAAGTTGCTGAAGTCGCTGAAGTAGTTTTTCAGAAAACGTTGTACTTGTAGCACAAAAATGTTTTTCGACATGCAACTGTTCTCAAATGATTCCAGAAAAACTATTGGTTTAAATATTTTATTATTTCAGATTGTAAGTCTCACATCACAGCCTGATGATGAGAAGTGGTTATCTTTTCGTTAGTGATCATACTTATTACTATAGTTAAAAGTTGAGTAAGTCACTGCCAGTTCTTCGAAGTATTTACAGTAAATTTTAGTGAAAATTGTGATTGCTAGTCTGAGGGAAGAAGAACTGGACAGTCTGAAATTGTTGTCATATTTCGAAATGCATATCTTCACATCGTTGAGAGGTAAATGCTGTGTTAAACAGCATTCAGTGCATCAGCGAGGATTCAGTCACACTACTTTCCAATTTACAGCCATACGCTCAACCGCTAATTTTTTCAGCTTGTTCGTCGTCGTTCCTGGCGTTTGGTCTAGGTGGACGTCACATGAAAACCCTTTCAAGTTCATCGTTGAAAACTTCACTCTGTTTTTTTCTTCTTTTTTTAGCTACAGAGGGCAGCCAGCCCCCTGACCGAAAGCACTCAGTTACTGTGCCGGCACTAAAAAAAAGTGCACCAGCGAGAATTCGATCCCACAACTTTTAAGTTTCCAGCCTCATGCTCTACCCCTCAACCATTACACCAAATACGAATTGTATACCACTTGCTTCGTCCTCAAGGAACTACTGCGCTCTTGACATGGGGGCTGTTCTCTAGTTGGTGAAGACATCGTTTTCACAACTTAATTTTAATCCATCATAATTCAGACAATTGTAAGTATTTTTTATAAATTACGTACATAAACTTTGCTCCTGAATCAGTGTACCTATTAGCAGTCTTATCGGCAGAAACCTTTTCGGTAGTTGCAGGAGAACAGTAGGAATGACCGCCTGACCTGGCCTAGTAACTTCAACCAAAACGGTGTTGCTATGCTGGCACTGTGAATGGCTGAAAGTAAGGGGAAACTATAGCCGTAATTTTTCTTGAGGGCTTGCACTTCTACTGTATAGTTAAATAATGCCATCTTCTTGGGTAAAATATTCGGGATTTAAAACAATCTTCCAATCGGAACTCTGGGCGGTAACTACTCAGGAGGATGTCGTCATCAGGATAAACAAAACTGGCACTATACGGGTCGGAGCGTGGCAAGTTCGGATCCCTTAATCGGGAAAGTAGGTTAGAACATGTAAAAAGAGAAATGGATAGGTTGAAGTTAGATTTAGTAAGAATTAGGGAACTTCAGTGGCAGGAGGAACAAGACTTCTCGTCAGATGGAATACAGGGTTATAAATACAAAATCAAATAGAGGTAATGCAGAGGTAGGTTTAAAAATGAATAAGAAGACAGGAATGTGGGTAAGCTACTGTTGTTGTTGTTGTGGTCTTCAGTCCTGAGACTGGTTTGATGCAGCTCTCCATGCTACTCTATCCTGTGCAAGCTTCTTCATCTCCCAGTACCTACTGCAACCTACATCCTTCTGAATCTGCTTAGTGTATTGATCTCTTGGTCTCCCTCTACGATTTTTACCCTCCACGCTGCCCTCCAATGCTAAATTTGTGATCCCTTGATGCCTCAAAACATGTCCTATCAATCGATCCCTTCTTTTAGTCAAGTTGTGCCACAAACTTCTCTTCTCCCCAATCCTATTCAATACCTCCTCATTAGTTACGTGATCTACCCACCTTATCTTCAGCATTCTTCTGTAGCACCACATTTCGAAAGCTCCTATTCTCTTCTTGTCCAAACTAGTTATCGTCCATGTCTCACTTCCATACATGGCTACACTCCATACAAATACTTTCAGAAACGACTTCCTGACACCTAAATCTATACTCGATGTTAACAAATTTCTCTTCTTCAGAAAAGATTTCCTTGCCATTGCCAGTCTACATTTTATATCCTCTCTACTTCGACCATCATCGGTTATTTTACTCCCTAAATAGCAAAACTCCTTTACTACTTTAAGTGTCTCATTTCCTAATCTAATTCCCTCAGCATCACCCGACTTAATTTGACTACATTCCATTATCCTCGTTTTGCTTTTGTTGATGTTCATCTTATATCCTCCTTTCAAGACATTGTCCATTCCGTTCAACTGCTCTTCCAAGTCCTTTGCTGTCTCTGACAGAATTACAATGTCATCGGCGAACCTCAAAGTTTTTACTTCTTCTCCATGAATTTTAATACCTAC
Organism: Schistocerca nitens; assembly: GCF_023898315.1. Taxonomy (NCBI): domain Eukaryota; kingdom Metazoa; phylum Arthropoda; class Insecta; order Orthoptera; family Acrididae; genus Schistocerca; species Schistocerca nitens. The sequence continues at coordinate 573,481,112 of NC_064614.1, read as the reverse complement.
TCCGAACTTTTCTTTTGTTTCCTTTACTGCTTGCTCAATATACAGATTGAATAACATCGGGGAGAGGCTACAACCCTGTCTCACTCCTTTCCCAACCACTGCTTCCCTTTCATGCCCCTCGACTCTTATAACTGCCATCTGGTTTCTGTACAAATTGTAAATAGCCTTTCGCTCCCTGTATTTTACCCCTGCCACCTTCAGAATTTGAAAGAGAGTATTCCAGTCAACATTGTCAAAAGCTTTCTCTAAGTCTACAAATGCTAGAAACGTAGGTTTGCCTTTTCTTAATCTTTCTTCCAAGATAAGTCGTAAGGTCAGTATTGCCTCACGTGTTCCAATATTTCTACGGAATCCAAACTGATCTTCCCCGAGGTCGGCTTCTACCAGTTTTTCCATTCGTCTGTAAAGAATTCGCGTAAGTATTTTGCAGCTGTGACTTATTAAACTGATAGGTCAGTAATTTTCACATCTGTCAACACCTGCTTTCTTTGGGATTGGAATTATTATATTCTTCTTGAAGTCTGAGGGTATTTCACCTGTCTCATACATCGTGCTCACTAGATGGTAGAGTTTTGTCATGACTGGCTCTCCCGAGGCCATCAGTAGTTCTAGTGGAATGTTGTCTACTCCCGGGGCCTTGTTTCGACTCAGGTCTTTCAGTGCTCTGTCAAACTCTTCATGCAGTATCTTATCTCCCATTTCGTCTTCATCTACATCCTCTTCCATTTCCATAATATTGTCCTCGAGTACATCTCCCTTGTATAAACCCTCTATATACTCCTTCCACCTTTCTGCCTTCCCTTCTTTGCTTAGAACTGGGTTTCCATCTGAGCTCTTGATATTCATACAAGTGGTTCTCTTCTCTCCAAAGGTCTCTTTAATTTTCCTGTAGGCAGTATCTATCTTACCCCTAGTGAGACAAGCCTCTACATCCTTACATTTGTCCTCTAGCCATCCCTGCTTAGCCATTTTGCACTTCCTGTCGATCTCATTTTTGAGACGTTTGTATTCCTTTTTGCCTGCTTCATTTACTGCATTTTTATATTTTCTCCTTTCATCAATTAAATTCAATATTTCTTCTGTTACCCAAGGATTTCTATTAGCCCTCGTCTTTTTACCTACTTGATCGTCTGCTGCCTTCACCACTTCATCCCTCAGAGCTACCCATTCTTCTTCTACTGTATTTCTTTCCCCCATTCCTGTCAATTGTCCCCTTATGCTCTCCCTGAAACTCTCTACAACCTTCGGTTCTTTCAGTTTATCCAGGTCCCATCTCCTTAAATTCCCACCTTTTTGCAGTTTCTTCAGTTTCAATCTGCAGTTCATAACCAATAGATTGTGGTCAGAATCCACATCTGCCCCAGGAAATGTCTTACAATTTAAAACCTGGTTCCTAAATCTCTGTCTTACCATTATATAATCTATCTGAAACCTGTCAGTATCTCCTGGCTTCTTCCATGTATACAGCCTCCTTTCATGATTCTTGAACCAAGTGTTAGCTATGATTAAGTTATGCTCTGTGCAAAATTCTACAAGGCGGCTTCCTCTTTCATTCCTTCCCCCCAATCCATATTCACCTACTATGTTTCCTTCTCTCCCTTTTCCTACTGACGAATTCCAGTCACCCATGACTATTAAATTTTCGTCTCCCTTCACAACCTGAATAATTTCTTTTATCTCGTCATACATTTCATCTATTTCTTCATCATCTGCAGAGCTAGTTGGCATATAAACTTGTACTACTGTAGTAGGCATGGGCTTTGTGTCTATCTTGGCCACAATAATGCGTTCACTATGCTGTTTGTAGTAGCTAACCCGCACTTCTATTTTTTATTCATTATTAAACCTACTCCTGCATTACCCCTATTTGATTTTGTATTTATAACCCTGTAATCACCTGACCAAAAGTCTTGTTCCTCCTGCCACCGAACTTCACTAATTCCCACTATATCTAACTTTAACCTATCCATTTCCCTTTTCAAATTTTCTAACCTACCTGCCCGATTAAGTGATCTGACATTCCACGCTCCGATCCGTAGAACGCCAGTTTTCTTTCTCCAGATAACGACGTCCTCTTGAGTAGTCCCCGCCCGGAGATCCGAATGGGGGACTATTTTACCTCCGGAATATTTTACCCAAGAGGACGCCATCATCATTTAATCATACAGTAGAGCTGCATGTCCTCGGGAAAAATTACGGCTGTAGTTTCCCCTTGCTTTCAGCCGTTCGCAGTACCAGCACAGCAAGGCCGTTTTGGTTAATGTTACAAGGCCAGATCAGTCAATCATCCAGACTGTTGCCCCTGCAACTACTGAAAAGGCTGCTGCCCCTCTTCAGGAACCACATGTTTGTCTGGCCTCTCAACAGATACCCCTCCGTTGTGGTTGCACCTACGGTACGGCCATCTGTATCGCTGAGGCACGCAAGCCTCCCCACCAACGGCAAGGTCCATGGTTCATGGGGGGGTAAGCTACTATCAACAGCATAGTCAACACATTATCGTAGATACTAAGCCCATACCCACCACTGTAGTACGAGTTTATAAACCAACTATCCCCGCATGTGATGAAGAGATTGAAGAAACGTATGGTGTGCTAAAATAAATTATTCAGAGAGTTAAGGCAGAGAAAAACTTGGTTGTGACTGGGGACTGGAATGTGATGGTAGGAAAAGGAAGAGAAGGAGAACTAGAAGATGAATGTAGACCGCGGGAACGGAATGAAAGAGGAAGCCACCTGGTAGAATTTTGCACAGAGCATAATTTAGATATAGCTTACACTTTGTTTAAGAATCATGAAAAAAGGTTGTACAACTGCAAGGGATCTGGAGACACCGGAATGTTTCAGACTGATTATATAATGGTAAGACAAATACTTCGGAACCATATTTTAAATTGTGAAACATTCCCAGTGGTAGATGTGGACTCTGACCACAATTTATTGGTTATGAACTGTAGATTATAACTGAAGAGATTGCAAAAACGGAGGAAATTAAGGAGGTAGGCCTTGAATAAATTGAAAGAACGAGAGGTTGTTCACAGTTTGAGATGTAGCATTACTCAAATGTTGACTACAACAAGGGAAATGAATACAGTAGAAGACGATTGGGTAGTTAAAATAGTGAAAGCAACAGAGGATCAAATTGGTAAAAAGACAAAACCCAAAAGGAATCCGCGGATAACACAGGAAAAATTGAATTTAACTGATAAAAGGAGAAGATAAAAAGATGCAGCAAAAGAAGCAGGCGAAAGGGAATACAAATATCGAAGACTGACGGGGAGTGCAAAATGGCTGAACAGGAATGGCTATATGACAAATGGAATATAAAGATGTCACGATATTATAGGAGGAGAAGGCGTACGCTCCTTACAGTTTATAAAGCAATAGACAATATTGCTATTAACACGGAGAACTATGTAGGTGCACAAGTCGTCCTGCATGGTCCAACAATCTTTTGTGGTGGAGTTCTTAACTTTAGCCTTAGCAACAGTGATACCCTGCAGCATTGTAACGGCTGGGTAACTGTAGCCCTCGTTCGGGACCTAAAGTTGATGAAGTTCCAGAGCTAGAAAGTTTTAACAGCCGGGACGTCATCGTTTATCGGACATTTCACATCGCAGAGGTCTGCAATAGAGATATGGGTAAATCATATTACCTGTCGTCGATGTCGTTCGTTCTCAGGACCAGAAATCATCGTAAAATGAATGAATCCGAATCTGTCAGTGTGGGTTAAAAGTGCTGACAATTGTAAAAAAATTAAACTCATTGGAGACCTCAGACATTATTATAGAAATTAAATAAATTCTTTCCTTTCCTTTATCCGTAACAATAATACTATATCAAAGAAAGGAAAATAATCAATAAGCCTAATTGCATCAGCCACATGCAAGGTACTCAGTGTGAGCGTTGACCTTGGTCGTTACGCAACCGCTTATCTCTCTGTGTTTACAAACACGACAAGCAAAATGAGGCGCGTGCTGCTAGAATGTCTACAGCACGCGTCCGGGATATCCACTTTTCGAACTTAGAAAATTTCTGATTCATAGCGCCAGCCGAGAACCTGTAGATGTACATCGCGAACCAGGGTCTCAAGGATGCAACAGTCTTGTCTATATAAGTAATGAATCTGGTAAAAAGGCGCCAGTCTTCGTACAGCCGCGCGAGCAACAGCAATGGACCGCTCACACAGAATATGCCACGATGTTATAGGTGGAGAAGGCGCACGCGCCTTACAGTTTATAAAGCAATAGACAATATTGCTATTAATACGGAGAACTGTGAAGGTGCACATGTCGTCCTGCATGGTCCAGCAATCTTTTGTGGTGGAGTTCTTAATTTACCCTTAGCAACAAATGGTTCAAATGGCTCTGAGCACTATGGGACTTAACATCTTAGGTCATCAGTCCCCTAGAACTTAGAACTACTTAAACCTAACTAACCTAAAGACATCACACACATCCATGCCCGAGGCAGGATTCGAACCAGCGACCGTAGCAGTCCCGCAGTTCCAGACTGCAGCGCCTAGAACCGCACGGCCACCACGGCCGGCCCTTATCAACAGTGATACCCTGCAGCATGGTAACGGCTGGGTAACCGTAGCCCTCGTCCGTGGACCTAAAGTCGATAAAGTTCCAGGGCTAGAAAGTTTTAACAGCCGGGACGCCATCGCTTTTTGAACATTTCACATCGCAGAGCTCTACAGTAGAGATATGGGAAATATTTCACTAGGGCAAAGAAATACACTGCCTACAGGAAAATTAAAGACGCCTTTGCAGAAAAGAGAAGCAGTCATATGAATACCGAGAGCTCACATGGAAAACCGGTAGGGAGCAAGAAGGGAAAGCTGTAAACTGGAAGGAGTATATAGAAGGTCTACATAATGGAGATGAGTTTGAAGGCAACGTTAGACAAAGGAAACAAGATGTAGGTGAAAATGAGATGGGAGTTACGATACCGTGAGAAGAATTTGACAGCCAACTGATAGACCTAAGTCAAAACAAGGCCCCTGGAGTAGACGATATTTCGTCAAAGCTACTGATAGCCTTGGGAGAGCCAGCCGTGACAACACTCTTTCATCTGGTGTGCAAAATGTATGTGTTGTTTTTGTGGTCTTCAGCCCAGAGACTGGTTTGATGCAGCTCTCTATGCTACTCTAACCTGTGCAAGCCTCTTCATCTCCGAATAGTTACTGCAACCTACATACTTCTGAATTTCCCTAGTGTATTCATCTCTTGGTCTCCCTCTACGATTTTTATCCTCCACATTTCCCTTCAACACTAAATTGGCTACACTCCATACAAATACTTCCAGAAAAGACTTCCTGACACTTAAATCTATACTCAGTGTTGCCAAATTTCTCTTCTTCAGAAACACTTTTCTTGCCACAGCCAGTCAACATTTTATATCCTACCTACTTCGACAATCGTCAGTTATTTTGCTTCCACATACCAAAACTCATTTACTACTTTAAGTGTTTCAGTTCCTAATATGATTCCCTCAGCATCACCAGATTTAATAAGACTACGCTCCACTATCCTCCTTTGCCTCTTGTTGATATTCATCTTATATCCTCCTTTGAAGACACTGTCCATTCCGTTGAGCTGCTCTTCCACGTCCTTTCCTGTCCTTGTCATCGGCAAACCTCAAAGTTTTTATTTCTTCCCCATAGATTTTAATTCCTATTCCAAATTTTTCTTTTGTTTCCTTTACTGCTTGCTTGATATACAGACTGAATAACATCGAGGATAGGCTACAAACCTTCCCCACTCCCTTCTCAAGTACCGCTTCCATTTCGTGCCCCTCGACTCTTATAACTGCCATCTGGTTACTGTACAAATTGTAAATAGCCTTTCGCTCCCTGTATTTTATCCCTGACACCTCCAGGATTTGAGAATAATCCAGTCAATATTGTCAAATTTTTCTCTAAGACTGCAAATGCTAGAAACGTAGGTTTGTCTTTCCTTAACCTATCTTCGAAGATAAGTCGTAGGGTCAGTATTGCCTCACGTGTTCCAGTATTTCTACGGAATCCAAATTGATCTTCTCCGAGGTCGGCTTCTACCAGTTTTTCCATTCATCTGTAAGGAGTTCGTGTTAGTATTTCACAACCGTGACTTATTAAAGTGATAGTTCGGCATTTTCCAAACCTGTCAACACCTACTTTCTTTAGGTTTGGAATTATTATATTCTTCTTGTAGTCTGAGGGTATTACGCCTGTCTCATACATCTTGCTCACCGGATGGCTGGCTTTCCCAAGACTATCAGTAGTTCCAATGGAATGTTGTCTACTCCCGGTGCCTTGTATCGACTTACGTCTGTCAGTTTTCTGTCAAATTCTTCACGGAGTATCATATCTCTCATCCGATCTTCATTTACGGCCTCATCCATTTCCATAACACTGCCCTCAAGAACATCACCCTTTTATAGACCCTCTATATACTGCTTCCACCTTTCTGCTTTCCCTTCTTCGCTTAAAGCTGGTTTTACATCTGAGCTCTTGATATTCATACAGATGGTTCTCTTTTCTCCAAAGGTCTCTTTAATTTTCCTGTAGGCATCGTCTATCGTACCCCTAGTGATACATGTTTCTGCATCCTTACATTTGTCCTCTAGCCATCCCCGCTTAGCCGTTTTGCCCTTCCTGTCGATCTCAATTTTGAGACGTTCGTATTCCTTTTCACCTGCTTCATTTACTGCATTTTTCTACTTTCTCCTTTCATCAGTTAAATTCAGTACCTCTTCTGTTACCCATGAATTTATACTAGCCCTCGTCTTTTTACCTACTTGATCCTCTGCTGCCTTCACTATTTCATCTCTCAAAACTACCCATTCTTCTTCTACTGTATCTCTTTCCCCTGTTCTTGTCAATCGTTCCCTAATGCTCTTTTTGAAACTCTCTACAGCCTCTGGTTCTTTCAGTTTATCCAGGTGCCATCTCCTTAAATCCCTACCATTTTGCAGTTTCTTCAGTTTTAGTCTAGTGTCCATAACCAATAAATTGTGGTCTGACTCCATATCTGCCCCTGGAAATGTCTTACAATTTAAAACCTGCATCCTAAATCTGTGTCTTACCATTATATAATCTATCTGAAACCTTGCAGTGACTCTAGGCCTCTTCCACGTATACAGATTTCTCACGATTCTCAAACCAAGTGTTAGCTAGATTAAATTATGCCCCGTGAAAAATTCTCCCAGGAATTTTCACTCCTTGCTCCCAGTCCATATTCACCAACTACTTTTCGCCCTCTTCCTACTATCGAATTCCAGTCCGCCTTGACTATTAAAGTTTCGTCTCCTTTAACTATCTGAATAATTTCTTTTATCTTATACGTTTCTTCAGTCTCTTCATCATCCGCGCAGCTAGGTGGTATATAAACTTGTACTACTGTGGTAGGTGTGGGCATCGTGTCTATCTTGGCTACAATAATGCGTTCACTATGCTGTTCGTAGTAGCTTATCCGCGTTCCTACTTTTTTTTATTCATTATTAAACCTACTGCTGCATTGCCCATTATTCGATTTTGTATTTACAACCCTGTATTCACATGACCAGAAATCTTGTTTCTCGTGACACCGGACTTCACTGGTACCCACTATATCTAACTTTAACTTATCCATTTCCCTTTTTAAATTTTCTAACCTACCTGCCCGATTAAGGGACCTGACATTCCACTCTCACATCCGTAGAACGCCAGTTTTGTTTCTGCTGACAACGACGTCGTCCTGAGTAGCCCCACCCGGAGATCCGATTGAGGGACTATTTTACCTCCGGAATATTTTACCCAAGAGGACGCCATCATCATTTAACCATACATTAAAGATGAATGTCCTCGGCAAAAACTACGGCTGTAGTTTCCCCTTACTTTCAGCCGTTCGCAGTACCTGCACAGCAAAGCCGTTTTGGTTGATGTCAGAAGATCACGTCAGTCGATCATCCAGACTGTTGCCCCTGCAACTACTGAAAAGGCTGCTGCGCCTCTTCAGTAACCACACGTTTGTCTGGCCTCTCAACAAACACCCCTCCGCGCCTACGGTACAGCCATCTGTGTCGCTGACGCAAGCAAGCCTCTCCACCAACGGCAAGTTCCATGGTTCACGGGGGGAGGGCAACATGTATGAGGCAGGCGAAATACCCTCAGACTTCAAAAAGAATATAGTAATTCCAGTTACAAGGAAAGCAGTTGCTGACGGGTGTGAAAATTACCGAACAGTCGATTAATAAGTCACGGCTACAAAAAACTAATACGAATTCCTTACAGAAGACTGGAAAAACTGATAGAAGCCGATCTCGGGGATGATCAGTTTTGGTTCCGCAGTGATATAGGAACACGCGAAGCAAAACTGAACCTATGACTTCTCTTAGACGATAGAAAAGGCAGATATATGTTTAAAGCACTTGTTAGAAAAATGTTGACCGAAATACTCTCCTTGAAGGTAGCAGCGCTAAAATAAAGAGGGCGAAAGGCTATTTACAACAGGCAACAAACAGCAGTTACAAGAGTCGATGGCCATGAAAGAGAAGCAGTGATTGAGAAGGGGGTGAGAAAGGGTTGTAGCTTATCCCCGATTTCTTCAGTCTGAATAATTAGCAGGCAGTAGATGAAACCAATGAAAACTTTGGAGTGGGAATTGAATTTCAGTTCGAAGAAATAAATTTTTGAGATTTGCTGATGAAATTGTAACTTCTTCAGAGACAGAAAAGGACTTTAAAGAATAGTTGAACTGACTGGACATTGTTTTGTAACGAGGATGTAAGATGAACATCAACAAACTCAAAACAAAGATAATGGATTGTAGTCAAGCTAAATCAGATGAAGCCGAGATACCTAGATTAGGAAATGAGAAACCTAAAAGCAGTAGACGACTTTCGCTGTTTGGGCAGTAAAATAATTATGATGGCCGAAGTAGAGAGTTTATAAAACGCAAACTGAAAAGCATTTCTGAAAAAAAGAAATTTGCTAACATCGAATACAGATTTAAGTGTTAGGATGTCTTTTCTGAAATATTTATATGAGATGCAGCCATGTATGGAAATGAAACATGGATCATAAATAGTTCAGACAAGAAGAGAATAGAAGCTTTCGAATTGTGGTGGTAGGGAAGAGTACTGAAAATTAAGTGGGCAGATCACGTAACTAATGGTAAGTTACTGAATTGAATTGGGCAGAAAAGAAATTTGTGGCACAACATTACTAGAAGAAGGGGTCAATTGATAGGATAGGTTCTGAGACATCAAGGGATCACCAATTTAGTACTGGAGGGAAGTATGGGAGGTAAAAATCGTAGTGAGAGGCCGAGAGATGAATATAGTAAGAAGGGTACAAAAGAATACATAGGGTTCTGTGGTTACTCGTAGATAAAGAGGCTTGCACAGGAGAGAATATCATATAGAGCTGCATCAAACCATTGTTCTGACTGAAGAGCACAACAGCAACAAGATGAATAGGACGTGAGAAGCCATATTGAGTTCCCAGGTATAAGGATTCAGGAGGTCCAGTAAGATCAAACGAGATTATGGCACTATGAATCTCAAGGGTTTTGTAATACAGCTGTCCTTCATGCGGAAGAATATATTAACTTATCACGCATCAGAACAAAACGCATTCGTTAAACCTAAATAGCAAACAAGAAAAAATTCTCATTAATTACTGCAGCTGGAGGGAAAATATGGAAGTTGATGAATAACCGACCTACCTTTCATCTTAACACTTTCGCTTATGCGCTTTAATTTCCCTTTTCTATCATTATCCGTGTTTCGCCTTTCCCTAGGACTAACATATTGGTATGAATACGATTTTGCAGTACCTGTGTTATTCCAAATTACGATGCAATATTCCTTCGGACATGCGTGAATGTAATGAAAATTTGTGCCGGACCGCGAGCGGTTTCCTTACCTCATTTTCATAAATGGTGTAACAAATAATTGACATAAACTGCTTATTTCAGCAGAAATCAGACCATGCCAAAAATACTAGATATTTTCTGCACATACGAGTAAATTTGTGGTGCCTTATCGTCATTCCTTGGAGTCGATTCCGAAGCCCGCAGGCCAGCGGCTCGAGAGCGATGGCGTAAAGTATCGTCGACACCCTTGCCTAATCGATAGCAAAATAGCGATGGGTCCCACCATACATTAATGGATGAGCACTTTAGAGGAGGCGCCGTGGAGTAGTCGCATCACGACGGTTGCAAAACACTGCGAAAACTTGAAGTGCGTCGACACTTCCACAAGACAGGCGTGGCTCATACCTGCGGGCTTTCAAATAATAAATGATGATGTGATGGTGTGGTGTGGCCCTCAACTATGTACCCTCAGACTCGGAGTTGAAATATTAAAAGTTTTGGCTGATTTTGTTGTTTAGGGGCTGGGATTCGTAGTTGCGCATTACAAGCCAAATACTGCTGAGTCTACAGTATACGATATGAATATGCACATGAATCGAATGGTCGAAGGTTCCTATCACTCGTCAATTGCGAATGTAACGTAGAAATTTATAAATGAAAGATTGAAATTGAATAAAATCTGCAGGTACTATCTTAACGACTTCAAATGATGAGTGCGATAGTAGAAGTACTTTTGAGATTGCGGTATATTTCTGCAAAACACTTATTGGTGTCGATGGTCCAGCAATTAAATAAAATATAAGTTGGATAACATGGAAACAATAGATACCTACTGCACGTAATTAGTTATGAACAACAACATAGCTCGCGAGATATTCACTTCTAAACGCACACTATGTCTTCACTGTAGAAACCTCAGAAATCTCACAAGATCACAAGTCCGCACTCCGAAGTATTTCTATCTCTCGCGACCAAGCGCAAACCGCGCCACACTCCAAGCCCATCGCGACCGTGCGTCCGCCGCGCCGTCGCGTCCACCACTTCCCGTGTCCTGTGCCGTACCGTCCAGCACTCTCTCCTCCTGTCCTGTGACGTACTGCCCTCGCGCCGCACTCTTCAGAACTCCCCCATAGAACTCCCTTGTCCTCTCTCCAAACGATCCTCTTCTCCCACATCCATCCAGTCTCCCCTATTCACGAGCGCTGTGATTGGCTAGAGCGCTCCCTCCATGTCTCCAAACCAATGTTTAGTCACAAACGTAAAAACAACTTGAAATTAAATAAATATTCCTACGGCTGGACCATAAACACGCTCTAACACACATTATTAGATACATGAACTAATTAAATAAACATACCCTACTGGCCATTAAAATTGCTACACCACGAAGATGACGTGCTACAGACGCGAAATTTAACCGACAGGAAGAAGATGCTGTGATATGCAAATGATTAGCTTTTCAGAGCCTTCACACAAGGTTCAAAAATGGCTCTGAGCACTATGGGACTCAACTGCTGTGGTCATAAGTCCCCTAGAACTTAGAACTACTTAAACCTAACTAACCTAAGGACAGCACACAACACCCAGCCATCACGAGGCAGAGAAAATCCCTGACCCCGCCGGGAATCGAACCCGGGAACCCGGGCGTGGGAAGCGAGAACGCTACCGCACGACCACGAGATGCGGGCTCTTCACACAAGGTTGGCACCGCTGGCGACACCTACAACGTGCTGACATGAGGAAAGTTTCCAACCGATTTCTCATACACAAACAGCAGCTGACCGGCGTTGCCTGGTGAAACGTTGTTGTGATGCCTCGTGTAAGGAGGGGACATGCGTACCATCACGTTTCCGGCTTTGATAAAGGTCGGATTGTAGCCTATCGCGATTGTGGATTATCGTATCGCGACATTGCTGCTCGCGTTGGTCGAGATCCAATGACTGTTAGCAGAATATGGAAGCGGTGGGTTCAGGAGGGTAATACGCCGTGCTGGATCCCAACGGCCTCGTATTACTAGCAGTCGAGATGACAGGCATCTTATCCGCATGGCTGTAACGGATCGTGCAGCCACGTCTCGATCCCTGAGTCAACAGATGGGGACGTTTGCAAGACAACAACCATCTGCACGAACAGTTGGACGACGTTTGCAGCAGCATGGATTATCAGCTCGGAGACCATGGTTGCGGTTACCCTTGACGCTGCAACACAGACAGGAGCGCCTGCGATGGTGTACTCAACGACGAACCTGGGTGCACGAATGTCAAAAACGTCATTTTTTCGGATGAATCCAGGTTCTGTTTACAGCATCATGATGGTCGCATCCATGTTTGGCGACATTGCGGTGAACGCACATTGGAAGCGTGTACTCTCATCGCCATACTGGCGTATCACCCGGCGTGATGGTATGGGGTGCCATTGGTTACAGTCTCGGTCACCTCTTGTTCGCATTGACGGCACTTTGAACAGTGGACGTTACATTTCAGATGTCTTACGACCCGTGGCTCTACCCTTCATTCGATCCCTGCGAAACCCTACATTTCAGCAGAATAATGCACGACCGCATGTTGCAGGTCCTGTACGGACCTTTCTGGATACAGAAAATGTTCGACTGCTGCCCTGGCCAGCACATTCTCCAATCTCTCACCAATTGAAAACGTGTGGTCATTGGTGGCCGAGCAACTGGCTCGTCACAATACGCCAGTCACTACTCTTGATGAACTGTGGTACCGTGCGGAAGCTGCATGGGCAGCTCAACCTGTACGCGCCATCCAAGCTCTGTTTGACTCAATGCCCAGGCGTATCAAGGCCGTTATTACGGCCAGAGGTGGTTGTTCTGGGTACTGATTTCTCAGGATCTATGCACCAAAATTGCGTGAAAATGTAATCACATGTCAGTTCTAGTATAATATATTTGTCCAATGAATAACCGTTCATCATCTGCATATCTTCTTGGTGTAGCAATTTTAATGGCCAGTAGTGTATATCAAAGGAATAGAAACAAAAGTAGGGTAGTAGCCTAATGCATCTGTGCTTTCTAAAACACAGTAAATATTTGACCAATTTCTTCATGAGTAGTATATATCGGATACAAACAAAAACATAGATGAATAGATATATTTATAAGCATGCTGCTACCGTTTTTTCGTATAACTGTGGAGTGCTTATGGCCTCTCGCGATCGATAGTAATCGGCCACTTTGACCTCCAATTACTCATGTACTATTCAAGTTACATGCCTGTAATTCATATCAATTTAGGTTTACACTAATAGCTTTCTAAAGACACGTCGATCGACAAAATCTGAAGAACCGTTTAGATTTTGTAATTTCGTTGCTGGGTGTTACTCGTATAATTTACAGTCAGATACTAAACTTTAAACTAATAAAGATATTGAAAATCTGGCTACACATTCAGAATCGTCGTGCAAATAATGGTAATGTACGTGTTTCTTTTTGATGTATCATGATTCATCTGACTACTATTAATTTCTGTACGAACTGTGAAATGTCTGCCATTAAGGCTTCACGAAGTCCACCATCTTTGACCCTCCTGGCGCACAGTGTCACCAAGGGATTCCCAGCTACGCGTTCGATGAACTACGCGCTGGGGCTCCCCTCATGTTCAGCTAACGTTCGGCACCAAGTGGCTGCTGCCGGGTCGCGACTTTGACGAGCGTCCTGTGCCGCCGCTCCAACTCCGAACATATAATATTTCCAGGGCGCCATAACTCGCCCGTTCCATCACATCCTGTCAAAGGTGCGTTCAATATCTATCGACACCATTTTACCCCAGAGACGACATGTTGTTGCCATTGCGATAACATCACGGTAGTCACTGAGTGCCATTAGTATATTGCTATACCCTTCTAGCTGGATTTGATCGAGTGATCTCACTTTGGTCAATGGCATGTAGTCCTGTATCCCTGTGCCGCTGGACGGTTTGTGGAAAGGGATGATCATTCCTTCCACCGAGGGTGGAAGTGGCCCATTGGGGGATATCAATTGCCGCGTAGCAGTCGGAACTTGACCGGCATTCCAACAGTATTAATGGTAATTGAGGATGTTCGTTATGCCAGCCGCTGTTCCTCATGAATGCTTATGTTAACTTCTGCGCTTCTGCCTGGCGACTTGGTATGCGTGGCTAACATCCCGTGGATGCCACACCTGGCACTATGGCTGCGTCGTCGATATGTGGAAGTATCGTATTCATCGTCCCAGTTCCCTTGTTGAAGGTCCACCTCTCGGCGTTGTTCTCCTGCTAAGGTGTTGCTACGGCTTGTGGAGTGGCTCCTACCGGTGGCTCTCCATCTGGTGGTTCTGCATTCAGCCCTTATCTCGTGTGATTCGCTTCGCACTGTTGTGAGGGAGGAAGAACCACCCGTTGCGCATCCGGATACACTGTGTCATCGTAGTACGCAACACCGTCTGCCGTGGAGTTCATTAAGCGGGTGTCCGACGGCGTTAGCCAGCGTTTCTTGTGGTGCTTCGGTGATCATTGTTTGCGCGTGTGCGCTTCCGTGCCCGAGCACGTAAGTGACTTCCGGCGCTCAGGAACGAAAGCAGCTGTTGGTACTACCATGGGGTCAATTTCCATCCCCGTCGTTCAGAGGCGTCGCCGGCGCCGGAGTGGCCCGAGTGTACGTCGTTTCTTCACTAGTGGCGCACTACTGCAGGCAGTTGCCGCAAACTGTCAGGGTGGTGGAGCGGGTCATTCTTCGGGATGGCATCCATTTGGAGTGAGTCAACATACTTTAGAGTCAGGGGCGTCGGTGTGGAAGTAAAAAAAGGTTCACCAATTCGATTGTTCAAATGGTTCAAATGGCTCTGAGCACTATGGGACTTAACATCTGAGGTCTTCAGTCCCCTAGAGCCTAGAACGCCGGCCGCGGTGGCCGTGTGGTTCTAGCGCTGCAATCCGAAACCGCGGGGCTGCTACTGTCGCAGGTTCGAATCCTGCCTCGGGCATGGATGTGTGTGATGTCCTTAGGTTAGTTAGGTTTAAGTAGTTCTAAGTTCTAGGGGACTGATGACCTAAGATGTTGAGTCCCATAGTGCTCAGAGCCATTTGAACCATTTAGAACCTAGAACGACTTAAACGTAACTAACCCAAGGACATCACACACCTCCATGCTCGAGGCAGGATTCGAACCTGCGACAGTAGCAGCCGCGCGGTTCCGGACTGAAGCGCCTAGGACCGCTCGGGCCAGTTGGAACTTGTACAATCCTCCGCTGCATGCATTCTGAACAGACGTGGCCTTCCTTCCCCCATCCCCAGCGTGTTTTGGGTTGACAATCGCAGATGACTATTGCTCTGCATCCGCCGATGAGCAAGTAGCAGGGCACATGTTGTGTTGGTTCTATTCAGATCCGTCACACCTCACTGAGAACGGGGTAGGTTGTGAATTTCGATCATTTTTCTTCCACGTGGCTAAGCACTCTTCCATATGGCCGTAGTGCGTCAATCACCAAACCAGACGAAACCTCGATGGGAAGTTCAAAGATGCATATGCTTCGCAATCCCAGTCCTGCATGATAAATACAGTAGTTACCTCACTGACACGTCCGTCGGAGTGACGAAATTTGAGACCAGTGATTCTGTCGCACAGTGCATCGTTAATTAGTTTGAGGTAGACTAGACGGCACTGCTCACTACGGAAAGGTATATTGCAATAAGTTCGTTGTAAATAAGTTTAACTTCGTCTCGTAGGAACCGTTCAGTTTCATAGACTTTAGGTCGCACACATTCGTTCGAAAAACCAGTCTTGAAAGAGGACTTTCGGTATTCTTGTACCATTCTGTATCGGTTGCCTCAAAACTCGCGAGTACGCAGGATAGGTTAACCACCGCGTGCGTGCGAACTTCCGCCGTAGGATCGTAAACAGATGTCCGAGCCGCAGCATCTCCGAAGGCAGACTGTAATATCTCACCTGTACGGGAACACTCGTAGGGGATGTACGAGTACAGTTGTGGATACATGGTTGACGACGTATGTAATTTTGGGTCTAGCTATGAGTCGTGCCCGGATAGCCCAGTGGAAAGGCGACCGCTCGCAATAAATGGGAAATTTGGTTCGAGTTCCGGTCCGGCACAAATTTTCATTATCGTCATTCCATTATACAGCTGATGATTGTCCATATTCGCAACTGCGAATTAATTTCATGTGAACCATATTAATGTTTCACAGCAAGAAAGTACATTTCTGTGATCTCGAATCGATGAAGAGGAAATCTAGCGGTGTACAAGCAAATTACAGAAGATCAAGGGTCAAGAACGCATCGTACAATGCAATACAACATATTTATTTCTGAGCGAATACGATTTCTCGTACACGTAGTTTAAACGTTTTATTTCCTAGATAATATCAGTTCTAAAAGGTTTGTGCGCTCAGCGTGCCGGGAAAATTCTATTTTACTGGTGCACATACAATACACAAGTCCTTTATAAACCAAGACCTCAATTTATAAAACGAATGAACATCACGGAAATGAAAATTCAGTAAGAAAACAGATATTTTCAAGTGATTTTCATTACATGTGTATCTACTTATATGTACATCAGCCACTTTCCTCGTTTCGCAATATACACTGATAAGCCAGAACATTATGACTAGCGACCTACTATCGATATGAACCCGACCAAGCAATAGCAGTGTCACCTGTCGAGGAGTGACTGCTGGTCAGACACACGCGCGGTGCATCTAGTATCAGCGAGCGTGCTGTCCGTGTGTGGAATGAGGAAGGCACGCGATATATCTGACTTTGACAGAGAACAGATTGTGACAACGTCCAACGGGGGCTCGGCACGAGCATTTCGGAAACTGCACGACTTGTCGGGCATACGAAGAGAGCTGTGGTGAGTGTCTTCAACAAAATGGCTCAAATGGCTTTGAGCACTATGCGACTTAACTTCTGAGGTCATCAGTCGCCTAGAACTTAGAACTGATTAAACCTAACTAACCTAAGGACATCACACACATCCATGCCCGAGGCAGGATTCGAACCTGCGACCGTAGCAGTCGCGCGGCTCCAGACTGAAGCGCCTAGAACCGCTCGGCCACACTGGCCGGCCTATCTTCAACACGTGGCTAAACCAAGGCGAAACCACGTCCACACGTCCTGGGGTTGGAAGGCAACCCCTCATTAGAGATGGACGTCGTACGCTGGGCAGACAGGTAAAATAGGACGAGCGGTGAACTGTGTCGGAACTAGCATCAGACTTTAATGCTGGGAGGAGTACAAGTTTGTCTGAACACTTGATGACTGGCCTTCGTAGCTGATGACCCATGAATGTGCTAATGTTAACATCATGACATCGGTAACTACGACTGAAATGGGCACGTGACCATCGGGACTGGACGTTGTCGCAGTGGCAGAGCGTTGTGTTGTCTGATGAATCCCGCAACCTTCTTCATCATGCTGAAGAGAGGGCGCGAATCCGCCCTTGACTGCAGGACGGAGACAAGCTGGCAGCGGCTCCATTATGCTCTAACATTCACGTGGGCATCCATGTGTCCCGTGGGGCTCGTGAAAGGCACCGTGACTACTAAGAAGTATCGTACCCTGGTTGCAGAACACGTACGCCCCTTCATGACGATCATATTTCCCGACTGCAATAGCATTTTTCAGCAAGACAATGCCCCATGTCACAAGGCCAGGGGTGTGATGGAGGTGTTCGAGGAACACAGTGGCGAGTCCCAGTTGAAGCCCCAAGTCCCCAGATGTGAACACGATCGTACACATCTGGGATGTGATTGAACCTGGCGTCAGAGCTCATGGCCCCAAATTTAAGGGAATTAGGTGACTTGCGTCGGCAGATGTGGTGCCAACTTCCTCCAGCGACCTACCAAAGCCTAGTTGCTTCCGTGCCACGACGCGTCGCCCCTGGTATCCGCACCAAAGGTGGACATACCGGCTACTAGGTAGGTGGTCATAATGTTCTGGCTAATCAGTGTATCAAGTCAATGTAGTCCCATACTCGGGAGGTGACCGCAGAGAAGCAGTACAGGAATCCTGCAGCGCCACTCTATGCAAGTTCCCAGTGGGTTGGTTTGCCATTGCTTTCTTCCAACCTATAATGAAGTTTTAACTGCGTATCTGTGTCATGTGGATAACTGTATAACTGTGAGTTTCTGTCAGCACAATGGGTTTCTTCCACTATCTTTACACCTTGGGCCTGTTGCTCTTCCGTTCATTGAAACGACGAAATTCCTGGGGCTCATGCTTGATAGGAAACTTTCTTGGTCCTCTCACGTCTTACCTGGCCGCACGCTGCACCCAGTGTCCTAAACGGTACGTCTTGGGGAACAGATCTGACCACCCTCCTCCCTTGGTTTCCATCCCTTGTCTGTTCTAAACTAGACTACGGGTGTTTCGTTTGTTTGTCTGCACGTCCGTCCATCTCACGCCGTCTCAACACAATCCACCATCGACGAATACGTTTGGCTACTGCACCTTTTCACTAGCCCGGTTGAGAGTCTCTATGCAGAAGCTGCCCAACCACTACTGTCATACCAACGTGATGTGATCCTCAGCGGATACGCATGCTGTTTGTCTGTTTAGCCCGGCCACCTATTCTATGCCCTCTTCTGCGATGAATTCCTTGACCCTCAGTATGGGACGCGCCCTTCTTCTCTGTTAGCTCCCGAAGTTTGCTTTCAGTTCCGTGCGGCAGCCGTATTCATCTTGGACTTCATTTGCTTCCCAGGGAAACTACTCCGGATCTACCGCTGTAAATTTCTCGATCTTCGTGTTGACTGATGGCTGTAACACTGAACGTGGTGTTAGGCGTGCCTTCGTCATCGGCTTCCAGAACACCGCTTGATTTTTACAACAGAGCTCTTCGCCATCTATCAGGCCACACAGTACATCCGCCCACACTGGCTTTTTAATTTCCTCATATGCTCCGATTTTCTCTGTGCTCTCCAGAGTCTCTGTGTGCTGTACACAGTCCATCCCTTAGTGTAAGTGGTCCAACAAAGGTTCCAGTTGCTCACTGTGATGTTCATGTGGGTTCCTGGTCACATCGGTCTGACGGGAAATGAGGCTGCTGACGCTGCTGCCCAAACTGCAGCCCTCCTATCTCGGCCTGCTAGTTCTCCCATTCCTTCGGATGATATCCGAGTTGCCGTCTGTAAGCAGATGGTTTCACTTTGACACACGGGAACAAGCTCCAGGGAATTAAACCTCTCCCAGCGGCTTGGCCGACCTCCTCTAGGATCTCTCGTCGCGAGGAGTTTATTTTACCTAGGTTCCGCATTGGGCACTATCTTTTTAGACATCGCCATTTGTTAAGTGGTGATCCCCCACCACTTTGTGTTCATTGTCATCAACCTTTGACATTTCGCTATTTTCTGTCGGAAAACGCCCGTTTTTTAAGCGCTTACATTCCAGTGTATATTTGTCGTCTAAGTTATCGGCAGTTTTAGCGAACGACGTGCGCATTGTCAACCTTTTTTTTTACTTTTTGTCCGTCGTAGCAATATGGCGAAGGATACTTAATTTTTGTTTCTGGACCTCCGCTGTCTCTACGCCGTATTTTGTGGATCTTTCTGCAAGAGGAGTCCTTGCTTTTAGATCTCTATCCTTCCGTCGATTGGGCTTAACGTGTATTCGCTTTCAACTTCTTTCACTTATTAGTGTTCTAAGGCGTTTATGACCTCAGTTGTTTTTGCGCTATAAATCAAAACAAAACAAAACTCCAAGCGTAGCTGCGGACAGTGGTTAGCCTGAAAATATCCCAGTACTGTAAAAGCCCTGCTCCACATCTTCATCCTCCATGAATATCAGAGAAGGACCAAAGAGTCTTCATAAGAGATATCAAACAGGGTGATCTCGTCTCGCATAAACTGCTCTCGGCTGTTATGAAAATGGCGATGTTGAAAACAAACTAGGAAGGTAGGACATTAAGAATCATTAATAGTTATCGAAACCTTACAAGAAAAAATACATCATGCCAAAGAGACATCAAATACTTTTACCCCCTGTGTAGACAGTCCATTTTTGAGACTATGTTGTGCATTTAGCATCCCCTGAGACCCCAACAAGATCTAAATCTGGTGAGCTATACACTGACATGACTAAGTCATGAAGATGGCGATAGTACTGCATACACAAGGTAATAAAAGGGCTGTCCGTCATTTGTACTCGGATGATGGTGTGAAAATATTTCCAACGTGATTACGGGCGCACGACGCGCATTAACAGACTTTGAATGTGGAATGGTAGATGGAGCTAGACGCATGGAACACACCATTTCGGAAATCGTTAGGAAATTCAATATTCTGAGATCCACAGCGTCAAGAGATTGTCAGGAATACCAAATTTCAGGCATTATCTCTCACCACAGACAGCACAGTGGCCGACAGCCTTCACTTAACGACCAAGAGCAGCGGCGTTTGCGTACAGTTGTCAGAGGTAGTAGACAAGCAACACTGCATGAAATAACTCCACAAATCAATGTGGGACGTACAATGAACATATCCGTTAGGACCGTGCGGCGAAATTTGCGTTAATGGGCACGGCAGCAGACACCCGACGTGAGTTCCTTTGCTAACAACACATCATATTTAGCGCCTCTCCTGGGCTCGTAATCATATCGGTTGTACCCCAGACTGTTAAACCGTGCCATGATCAGATAAGTCCCGATTTCAGTTTGTAAGAGCTGATGGTAGGGTTCGAGTGTGGCGCAGACCTCACCAATACATGCGCTCAGATTGTCAATAAGGCACTGTGTAAGCTGGTGGCGGTTCCATAATGGTGTGAGCTGTATTTACGTGGATGTTCCGCCACTTAGAGATCATTTGCAGCCATTCATGGATATCTTGTTCCCAAACAACGATGGAATTTTTATGCATGACATTGCACCATGTCGCCGGGCCACAATTGTTCGCGACTGGTTTGAAACATTCTGGAAAATTCGAGCGAATGATTTGGCCACCCACATCGCCCGACATGAATCCCATCGAACGTTAGTGGGACGTAATCCCCCACCGTCAACACTTTCACAATTATGGACGGATATAGAGAAAGCAGGGTTCAATATTTCTGCAGGGGACTTTCAACGACTTGTTGAGTCCATGCCATGTCGGCTTACAGTAGCACACCGGGCAAAAGAGAGTTCGACAGGATATCCCACGACTTTTGTCACCTCAGTTTACCATGAAGACACTTTCCGTAAGATCAGGTGTACTGTTATGACAAAGTCACACATGGACCAATTAAACATGAAATGTGGGTACCATAGCTCCGATGGATATAATGATAAAGGGGTTTCATCGAACTATGAAATGTCACAAAAGGCCACAGTAAAATCCTGTCTAATACTAAGATGCATTAACTTGATTCCAATCACTGAAGAGGCAAAACAAATAATTATAACATGCACAAAAAATCAAATGAATTATGAAAGAAACACGATAAGACCTTGGCATAGGTGGGTAGGATTGGGAATGAAATGATACAACTAGCTATGTCCACGTAAACCTCTAATGATTGCTGAATTAGACAACATATTGTAGAAAAGAACCAGAAATATTCGTAGACGAAGGAGCTCCCCCTCTGGTGGTCTATGATGAACTCTTCCTCTTCTGGAGATCTAAGGCAAGGTTTGCACCAGCTTTCCTTCCCAAAATCTTGCTGGTTATGCCAGCACTGGATTCTCATTAGCCAACCACAGTAGACCTTTTGTACTCCGACCAACAAAAAATTATAATATTAGCAACAATCTCCCTTCCGCTAAGAATCTGCTGTGATTAACCAGTAACACACATTTTTCTCTTCGAGTGGGGCAGGAAGCAGAACTTCTCTCCCACCGTGAGAGTAGTTTCACGTTTTTCCCAGCGATATGGGCTGCACATAAAGTCTTATGAGTCTTCCTTTCCGCTACGAAAACTAATCTGGTGAACTCACCCAGGGATTACATAATTTAAACATCCGCTACTGTCGATCTTCTTTGAATCAAACAGATTCTTCTAGCTCTGAGTGCATCGTTTTTCTCATCTCCTTGCAGATCTGTATCTGTTTTGAAAGTATCCTTTATGCTGCGTTGCACAATGGAAGTTAACAGCTCGCCGAATACCTTCTTCAGCCCTCTGCGACGCTTTTATGGGACTGCGAGGCACTGTCTCTGACAGCACCCCTCCGTCCATTGTACCTGGTTGGGGCCTCACGCTTTTTGCTAGCAACAGTTTTATGACTTGTTTGCCTGCATCCTTCACTTTGCCACTGTCAGCCACCGGATCCATCTTACAGAAAAACAATACGTTTCCTTCACCGAAAAAATTAAATTGAGAAGTACCTCTGAGATTTGCAATATTGGTGTTTGACTCATTAATTTTCACACTTTCATTCGTTGTTAGTAATCTAAATTAACTTGGTAGTATTAATTTGGTAGTCTAATTTTGATAGTGGATTATTAATTAGATTACGGAGAAGTTTTGTAAAAACTGTCCAACAACACGTGCAATCAGGAGCCAGCCCCAGTCATCAGTACTGGGCGTTCACTCAGCCTGACCGCCTGACTAAATTCCTGCAGTAATATTCAAAAGACAGTTCATTAAAACCAAGGCGTAACTATACTACACATAAGAATCGAAGTAAACACCATCATGAATGCTTAATGATAGACGTATCTAAAAATTAGTGGAACATCGATAAACGTCACTAAAACTGCCTCATCTTAACTAAAACTGTGGGCAACATAAAAATTAAGTAAATTACAATTTTGGAGCTGTATAAAAAACATAGGTTAAAAATAATTAGTTTGTTAAGCTACAAAACACCCAGTAACACTACTGAAATAACAATTTTGAACTTTTGGAGAGACGCAAGTTTAAGTTAACCATTTCGTCAAGTTCCAAAACATCCAGCAACACTAATGAAATAACAATTTTAAATTTTAGCAGAAACGCAAGTTAACGTTAGTTACTTTGTTAAGTTCCAAATCACAGAACAGGCCTCAGTTAATCCAAATTCGTTGGTCTCTACTTCAACCAGAGGCAAAGACAGGGCAAGGCCTCTGGTACAGTCTCAACTGTATACCGAAGGATGATGTAAGACAAGGAAATTCCAGTCCCATCAGACTAGGATGGAAAGCTTTTCGAAAACATTCATTGGTTTTAAGGTAAAAGAAAAAATCAGTTTACGACTTGTGAATTCAACCATTTTTAACTTATGGCTCTCAGATATAAACATTGAATGAATTCAGCGATGAAAAGCTCAGAAAAGCACAAAAACCTAAGGAAAATTCAGTGCTGTGTTTTACAAAACTTAGGTGACAGTAACAGGTCGCACGTCTCCTGTTGATTCCTAATGTCGGTGACATGTTGGAACAAGCAGGCTTCCTGAAATCGCAGTGGCTGGTCATGTAGACTCAACCGAAGACGAGAGAGGAGATCGAGAACAGCCCAAGGTCTCACCGGCTGGGGACAACCGCCCAAACTGTACCTCCAGGTGTCGCTTCAAGAGGTCTCAGTTTTTCTGATCCAAATAGCTTAGGACGAAGAAGGAGCAACAATATGGAGGTCTAGCTGGAACATTCCTTTCGAGGTGATTCCAATTGGTGAAGTGTATCCAAAGATACTACACGCATTCTTCTTACCAGCCAATAACACTCTGTGAGAACGGGGACTTTTTCCCACAGCAGGCTGTCACACCAGAACATTACCACCAAATAAAAAAATATGAGGTTGTCGATCTATCAGACCACTAAACACAACAACGAGGTAGCACGAATTTTTCCAACGCACCTGTGGTCCAATGCCACAGGATTATTATTATTATTATTATTATTATTACTACTAACATTTTAACATCCGGCTCATATTATCAAATATTTACTTCTCTCAAATAATTATCGTAACCGACACCCAAACATATAATTATATCCTGATTGTGTTTCGTCATAAAGGACACTCTTTGGTACGGTATATTTAAAACTATTTCAATGTCCCAGACGAGCCTATTTCGCAAGATTTCCACTTTATGAGACAGTGACATTATACCACTATCGCAACTACTAGATATCTACTGATAGGAAACCTCAAAAGATGTAGTTTACTATAGACAACCATGTGCGGTGACATAGCTCCGGGAATTAACTGAAACAGCACGTGCACATTCACAGTGAACGCTTAGCAAATGTTACTCAAACTGAAGATCTCCATAAACAAACAAAAAATTAGGAAAGGAGACGATCATCCTGAGCAAAAGCAGTATGTGCAGAAAAGTTAAATGATAATTGGTACTCACCTCTTGTACACTCGTAAGTGCTTTCTTCCTGCACTGACCAAAGCCTTAGAATATATAGTTTACGACCAGCCAACAAGCTACCAACTACAAACAGCCTATTAAACGAATACCAATTACGCTTCCATAACATCGCAGCACAACATCTGCCTTAATAAAGGTAACATACGACCTGAAGCTTGCCGTGGATGCTAAAGATGCAACTATCACGTGCTTTTTAACTTTACCGAAGCCTTTTACAGTGTCGACTATAACATTTTACTTGCCAAGTTTAGCAGCCCAATTTTCCCGCCAAATGTAGCGCAATAGTTTCACTCATACCGGCCGCCTAGCCAGCAATGTGTCAAGACCGGAACAATAAAGTCACAATGGAGGCAGGCAGCATCAGGCTGTCGAGAATCTTAATACCAACCTGAGTGCACTATCAAAACTGGCGCAGGACACATGGTTAAAGCTCAGCCCATCCAAAACCCAAGCGCTAATGGTTGGTCATTCTAGGTTCATTAGCCCAAAGTATCGGGAATCCCTACCATCTTTAGCCCTAAATTGGAGAAACATCAACTCCTCTCCTTCGTAGGAATAATCTAAATTGCACTGAGAACGTAACTGCAATGTGCAAGAAGGCATCAGCATCTCTCCATGTCCTACAAAAATATAAAAATGTCTTCCCTCTTGAGCTGAAAAAGAAACATGTGCAACAAACACTTACACTTCCAATTAGTGATCACAGTGATGTTATCCTGCAAGGTTTTTTTTTCAGGAAAGTTCGCAGCGTCTGTAACTGGTTACGAATGCCTGTGTTCGTTATATCTGTGATGTTCTACACTCTGATCACATTTCGCCATCACATGCACATCTATCCTGGCTGCGTGCAGACAAGCGTAGAGATTTCAATACCCTCTGTCTTCCTTACTGTCTTATTTAAGAACACTGCCCTTCATACCTCTCCTCGACCTTAGCGCTCTTATCTGAAGGACATAGCACAAACACTCACCCCAATCACAAAATTTTGGAAATTTGTGGTAAGTTCTATGGGACCAAACTATCAGGTCATCGTTCCCTAAGATTACACACTACTTAATGTAACTTAAACTAACAACACACACACCCATGCCCGAGGGAGGACTCGAACCTCCAACGGGGGCAGCTGCGCGAACCGTGACAAGGCGCCCTAGACCGCACGGCTACCCCGTGCGGTCCCAATCAGGTCAAAATCCTTCCCGTCCCACACCAACGTTTAGCTCTGGTGACGGCGAGTAGTGAAATGGAATCCACGAGATGTCGAAAGCGTTGCGGACCCACACTGATCGATGACTACCCAACTGCTGCCCATATCTGACGGAGAGTGATCAAAGCTGGATCCAATGTGTGCACACCTCAGCCGATGGCGTTACCAGCTGTGACATTAGGTGAAGTCGTAGCCAAAGAAAAATCCTCGTATCCCTGGACATTTCATGAAAACGTTCTGACGTAATTCGGAAGCGATCATGTGGTGCACCGTTTTCTTGAGACAGAAGCTGCCTGTGGGGTGCTGTGGTGAGAGGCGATGAAAGAAGTATGAGGAGCTCCAGTTCCTGCGAACGTCCACCCACACGTGAGCACACTCAGAAACTACATGAAAAGCGCGCACTTCTCAAGCATCACACAGGGAGGGCCTCGTGTGGTTTACAACGTGCCCGCACCCTGCCATCAGTGTATGTCAACGTGTATAGCATTTCGTCAGTCCAGATGACCTTTCAAACGCTCCGAGCGACCTATGGCGCTGATCTGACATCTGCGCACTTTGATACACAGTGAGGTACGTAGTGTTTGTTGTCCAGCACTGAACTGTGAACTGACGCTCTGGGCCCCTCTGTCCGCTGTTACAATCCGTGACAGTCACTGCAAACACGTCGTTGCCTACAGCAGGCGCTCTGGCTGTGGCAACCGAATCCAAGTATTCGTACTAGAACCTTGACACGGTGACGCGTGAAAGGGTGGCGCCCTATCAACTTAGAAGTTCAATTATCTCTTGCATCTGATCCCCCTCTTTTTGGCTGCTAGCAGTTGCACAATATCTCATGTCTTGCCCATTTCGCACTCGAGTGTAACTTAGTTGGTCAGTACTGCGGCTACTGGCATCACATTCACTTAATATGCCCGAATGTACCATTCGCTGTGGCGAAAGGAGCACTCTTTCTCTCTAACGTATAAATTAACATATAAATTATTTCTACTGTAACTGCACATGAGTCTTTTTGGAAGGAACTCTCACCGACATAAAAATGAAACAAAAGATAAATGTTTTGCATCGGGGTGGATCTACCAAACACTTCCTCAGATACAAACATAACGAGGAATGTGAATGTAATTGTTCTTATTGTGGTGTTCAAATTGAAGACCGGTTTGATGCAGCTTTCCACGGCCAACCTCTTCTCTCCAAACCTCTTCATCTCTTCATAACTACTGAGTCCTATATATATTTTAACTGCATACCGGATTCAACTCTTGATTTTTCTTTTACGTTTCTACCTCTCTCACTTCTCTCCACTACCAAACTGACAATTACTTGGTGCTTTACTGTGTTTCCTATCAATCTGTCACTTCTTTTAGTCAAACTGTGCAACAAATTGCGTTTTTCCCTTATTTGATTAAGTTCCTCCTCAGCACAAATTCTTAGCACAACATTTCAGAAGTATTCTGTGCTCTTCTTGTCTGAAGTGCTTACTGTTCAGGTTTCACTTCGCGCAAGGCTACACTTCATAGAAATACCTTCAGAAAATACTTCCTAACATTTATATTTATCTTCAATGTTAAGAAATTTCTCTTTCCAGTCTTCATTTTATATCGTCTCTAATTCGACCATCGTGAGTTATTTTGTTGCCCAAATAGCAAAGCTCATCTACTACTTTTACTGTCTCATTTCCTTACATAATTCCCTCGTCGTCGCCTGAGTTAATTCCACTATGTTCAGTTACCCTTGTTTTGTTTTTGTTGATATTCGTCTTCTAACCTCAGTACAATACATGGTCCATTCGTTCAGCTGCTCTGACAAATCCTTCGCCGTCTCTGACAGAATCGCAATGTCCTCGGCAAACCTCAATGTTAATAGTTACTCTCTCTGAACTTTAATTCCCTTTTCAAATTTCTCCGTGTTTCCTTTACAGCTATCTCAATGTAGAGACAATAACATCTGTTAGACGCTACAACCCTCTCTCACTTCCTTCTCAACTATCGCTTCCCTTCCACGCCCTACGATCTTACAACTGCAGTCTGGTCTGTAAAAACTGCAGATACCTTTTCACTCTGTGTTGTACCTCTGCTACCTTCAGAATTTCAAAGACTGTAATTGCAATCAACTTTGTCCGCAGCTGGTGGTCGTGCGGTAGCGTTCTCGCTTCCCGCACCTGGGTTACCGGGTTCGATTCGCGGCGGGGTCAGGGGTTTTCTCTGCCTCGTGATGACTGGGTGTTGTGTGATGTCCTTAGGTTAGTTAGGTTTAAGTAGTTCTAAGTTCTAGGGGACTGATGACCATAGATGTTAAGTCCCATAGTGCTCAGAGCCATTTGAACCAATTGCAATCAACATTTTTAAAGGCTTTTCTCTAAATCTGTAAATGCTGTCTTTCCTTAGTCTATCTGATAACTGAAAGCAAAGTCGTAGCGTCAGCATGGCTTCGTGTGTTCCTATATTGCTGTGGAACCAAAAATGACCTTCTCCAAGGTCGGCTTCTACCAGTTTTTGCCATTCTTCCCCAAATAACTGGTGTAGGTATTTTGCAATCATGGCTTATTAAACTGGCGGTTTGCTAACATTCACACGTGACAGGGCCTGTACTCTTTGGAATAGGAACTATTACGTTATTCTTGACGTTTGAGGGCATTTCGCCTGACTGAAATATTTGCGTACAAGATGGAATACACTCGTCATGGCTGGCTACTCCAGGTATCTAAATAACTGTCATGAAATGTCGGCGACTCCAAGGGACTTGTTTCAACTTAGTTGTTTCAGAGCCCTGTCAAATTCTTCTCGCAGTAATCTACAAATACACTTTTGTTCCTAGAAATAAATATATTTTAATAGACTAGAGAGACCACGTGAAACAGTGTGATTACATAAATCAATATGTTCCCGTAACTCTGGTTTACTACAAATCCTCGCCGTCACCCATCACACAGCAGCAGTAGCTACAGCTGGCATCATTACCATCACGCTAATTATCACTCATCTAGTGCCCCCTCATCCGTGTAATGGGATTTGGCGCGCCTGCCTGCTCCGCGGTCCCCACCGCCGTGCGCTGCGCGGCTCTGCAGACCGTCTTAATCGGATTGCACAGCACTTGTGGGAGCGTGGGCCGATTCTCCACGGCAACGCTGCCCGGGGAGTGGCCACGTGTCGCCGCAGCCCTGTGTGGCGAGCCAGTTACCGGCGAGGACGCGGCCGTGCGCTAAACCTGGTTAACGGTCGCCACCACTCTGCGCGTTCGGCAGTATTTGTACAGCGTGCTCGCGGCGACCGTATTTTGCGACCAGCGAACACCGCTTTGCGGTTTACCCGGCGTTTTTGTTCAGAGAATGATACAAGCTGCGAGGAACATTCTGCACGAGAAAATTGCCATCGGTTAGCTCCAGGATAGTGCCGCCGACAATGTCGTAACATCGCTTGGTATCTCTTACAGACGAGGCAAAGAGTTTCCACAACTTTGCGTGATGTAGCAATGGAGTGATGTTGCTAGGAAATACAGGCATACGTACTGACTTCCAATGAACAAAAGGTTCATGCTTTTATTACACACAAATATTTAAACAGAAACTCAAGAGTTAGTCTCACAAGAGAACCGATCAATCAGTTTTATCACACAATGGTATTAATACCACTTTTAAGATCACTGAGAAGGGAAAATTTGAATTTAAACTTTCATACCTCTTTTACCTTTTGGAAACAACATTAAGACAGCAGCTAAAGATCCAGCACGACATAAACGTACTTGGAATTAGTCAAAACAACTTTCAAATTATGTACTGGGTTCACCTTCCTGCATTTATAATTGTTGTTGTTGTGGTCTTCAGTCCTGAGACTGGTTTGATGCAGCTCTCCATGCTACTCTATCCTGTGCAAGCTTCTTCATCTCCCAGTACCTACTGCAACCTACATCCTTCTGAATCTGCTTAGTGTATTGATCTCTTGGTCTCCCTCTACGATTTTTACCCTCCACGCTGCCCTCCAATGCTAAATTTGTGATCCCTTGATGCCTCAAAACATGTCCTACCAACCGATCCCTTCTTCTAGTCAAGTTGTGCCACAAACTTCTCTTCTCCCCAATCCTATTCAATACCTCCTCATTAGTTACGTGATCTACCCACCTTATCCTCAGCATTCTTCTGTAGCACCACATTTCGAAAGCTTCTATTCTCTTCTTGTCCAAACTGGTTATCGTCCATGTTTCACTTCCATACGTGGCTACACTCCATACAAATACTTTCAGAAACGACTTCCTGATACTTAAATCTATACTCGATGTTAAGAAATTTCTCTTCTTCAGAAACGATTTCCTTGCCATTGCCAGTCTACATTTTATATCCTCTCTACTTCGACCATCATCAGTTATTTTACTCCCTAAATAGCAAAACTCCTTTACTACTTTAAGTGTCTCATTTCCTAATCTAATCCCCTCAGCATCACCCGATTTAATTTGACTACATTCCATTATCCTCGTTTTGCTTTTGTTGATGTTCATCTTATATACTCCTTTCAAGACACTGTCCATTCCGTTCAACTGCTCTTCCAAGTCCTTTGCCGTCTCTGACAGAATTACAATGTCATCGGCGAACCTCAAGGTTTTTACTTCTTCTCCATGAATTTTAATACCTACTCCGAATTTTTCTTTTGTTTCCTTTACTGCTTGCTCAATATACAGATTGAATAACATCGGGGAGAGGCTACAACCCTGTCTCACTCCTTTCCCAACCACTGCTTCCCTTTCATGCCCCTTGACTCTTAGAACTGCCATCTGGTTTCTGTACAAATTGTAAATAGCCTTTCGCTCCCTGTATTTTACCCCTGCCACCTTCAGAATTTGAAAGAGAGTATTCCAGTTAACGTTGTCAAAAGCTTTCTCTAAGTCTACAAATGCTAGAAACGTAGGTTTGCCTTTTCTTAATCTTTCTTCTAAGATAAGTCGTAAGATTAGTATTGCCTCACGTGTTCCAACATTTCTACGGAATCCAAACTGATCAGGCAATTTTAAAACGGCCTGCAGATAATCTTTACGTAAAGAACAAGTCCCATTAATTAACATGGCAGACAGAAACCGCACAGCTCTCGCAAGCAATCAACAAGAAATAGCCGCCCAGGGTGGCCGAGTGGTTCTAGGCGCTACAGTCTGGAACCGCGCGACCGGTACGGTCGCAGGTTCGAATCCTGCCTCGGGCATGGATGTATGTGATGTCCTTAGGTTAGTTAGGTTTAAGTAGTTCTAAGTTCTAGGGGACTGATGACTTCAGATGTTAAGTCCGATAGTGCTCAGAGCCAATTTTTGAACAAAAACTATTTCAAATTGCGCACTAAGTTCACCGTCCTGCATATCGGAATAAATAATTGTAAAATGATCACAGGTAGTCCGTACACAATAGAAAAATCCATTGCCATTGAATTGATAGCGCACACATTAACATTACCTGTATGCAGCCCTCCTTCCAAACTGTGAACGACACCTTTTACAACAATAATCAAATGAATAACAGGATACCCAGTACTCAACATAATGCAATAAATTTGGTTCTCGTCAAGACAAGCACACGCATTGAAAACCACGTGGACTCAAATCAATAACCACGATGCGCACCAGTAACGAACTTGATCAACCAATTAAAACATTTAGTCGTGTGAGCAGTAAAAATTGGAAATTTGTGGTAAAGTCTTATAGGACCAAACTGCTGAGGTCTTCGGTCCCAAAGCTTGCGCACTACTTAATAAACCTTAAACTAACTTACGCTAAGGACAACACACACACCCATGCCCGAGGGAGGATTCGAACCTCCGACGGGGTGAGCAATAAATAGGCCTTTGCAAACTGTAACGGCCACAAGAATCCACTTCGGGCAACAGCGGCCAGGGACCATCGCGACCAAAATCACGTTATTTTTATGTGGCTGCTTAAAGTCGCTCAGAGTCCACAATTCGGTGAATGGCGGTATGCAGCAGTTCCAGCGGGCCCGTTCATAAAATTCTTCATGCCCACTCGATACAACGGCTTTGAACCACCAGTTAACCGACCATGTGCCCCGACCAGATCACCAAGGCCAAGGCTGCAGTTTCTCATCATTAACTGTCTCTGTAGCAGAGAGAAATTTTCGTCGTCCCCCACCGGAAGGTTCTGCCTGCACATTGGCAGCGGCACGGACGCCGCCGATCCCGGAGCGCCCTCTCAGTCACTGCGGCCGTCGGAGGCAACACTAGGCCGGAATTCAAGGTGGCGGCCGCTGGCGCCGGAATCGAACCGTCACACTTTGAAGAGGTCTTTTTTTTTTTTGAGTCATCGATCTTCTGACTAGTTTGATGTGGCCCGCCACAAATTCCTCTCCTGTGCCAACCTCTTCGTCTCAGAGTAGCACTTGCAACCTAAGTCCTCAATTTTCTGCTGGATGTATTCCAATCTCTGTCTTCTACAGTTTTTGTTCTCTACAGCTCCCTCTAGTACCATGGAAGTCACTCCCTGATGTCTTAACAGATGTCCTATCATTCTGTCCCTTCTCCTTGTCATTATTTACACATATTCCTTTTCTCTCAGGTTCTGCGCAGAACCTCTTCATTCCTTATCTTATCAGTCAACCTAAAGTTCAACATTCGTCCGTAGCACCACATCTCAAATGCTTCGATTCTCTTCCGGTTTTCCCATAGTGCATGTTTCACTACCATACAATGCTGTGCTCCAAACGCACTCGTATATTCACAGACATTTCTTCCTCAAATTAAGGCCTATGTTGATAGTAGTAGACTTCTCTTGGCCAGGAATGCCCTTTTTCCCAGTCCTAGTCTGTTTTTGATGTCCTCCTTGCTCCTTCTGTCATTGGTTATTTTGCTACCTAGGTACCAGAATCCCTTAACGTCATCCGCTTCGTGACCATCAATCCCGATGTTAAGTTTCCTGTTGTTCTCATTTCTACTACTTCTCATTACTTTCGTCTTTCTCCGATTTACTCTCAATCCATATTCTGTACTCATTAGACTGTCCATTCCATTCAGCAGATCATGTAATTCTTCTTCACATTCACTCAGGATAGAAGTGTCATCAGCGAATCGTATCATTGATATCTTTTCACCTTGAATTTTAATCCCACTCTTGA
The DNA here is from genome assembly GCF_023898315.1 of Schistocerca nitens. NCBI lineage: Eukaryota > Metazoa > Arthropoda > Insecta > Orthoptera > Acrididae > Schistocerca > Schistocerca nitens. Next base: position 573,448,706 of record NC_064614.1, on the reverse strand, counting down.
ACCTTTCTTTTAATTCCATCATTGCTTCTTCGATGTTCAGATTGAACAGTACGGGGCGAAAGACTCCATCCCCGTTTTAAATCCTTTTTAATCCAAGCACTTCTTTCTTAGTCGCCCACTCTTATTATTGCCTCTTGGCTCTTGTACATGTTGTATATTACCCGTCTCTGCCCACAGCTTACCCCTGTTTTCCTCAGAATTTCGAAAATCTTGAACCAGTTTACATTTTCGAACGCTTTTTCTAGGTCGACAAATCCTGTGAACGTGTCTTGATGTTTTCTAAGTCTTGCTCCCATTATCAACCCCAACGTCAGAATTGCCTCTCTCGCGCCTTTACTATTTTTAAAGCCAAACTCATCGTCATCTAACACATCCTCAATTTTCTTTTCCATTCTTCTGAATATCATTCTTGTAAGCAACTTGGATGCATGAGTTGTTAAGCTGATTCTGCACTAATTCACTCACTTGTAAGCTCTTACTGTCTTCGGAATTGTGTGGATGATATATTTCCGAAAGTCAAATGGTATGTCACCAGACTCATACATCCTACAAACCAGTCTTTTTTTTTGCCACTTCCCCTAATGATTTTAGAAATTCTGATGGAGTTTTATCTATCCCTTCTGCCTTACTTGGTCTTAATTCCTCCAAAGCTGTCTTAAATTCTGATTCTAATACTGGATCCCCCTATCTCTTCTAAACCGACTCTTGTTTCTTCTTCTATCACATCTGACAAATCTTCCTCCTCATAGAGGCCTTCAATGTACTCTTTCCACCAATCCGCTCTCTCGTCTGGATTTAACAATGGAATTCCGGTTGTACTCTTAATGTTACCACCCTTTTAATGCCACCGAAAGTTGACTTTCCTGTATGCTGTGGCTGTCCGTCCGACAATCATTTCTTTTTTTATATCTTCACATTTTTAATGCAGCCATTTCGTTTTAGCTTCCCTGCTCTTCCTTTTTTTCCCTTCCTCAACGACTTGTTTTTCTGTATGCCGGAATGTCCCTGAACATCTTTGCACTTCCTTCTTTCATCGATCAGCTGACGTATTTCTTCCTTTACCCATAGTTTCTTTACAGTTACCTTCTTTGTATCTATGTCCTTCTTCCCAGCTTCTGTGATCGCCCTTTTTAGAGATGTCCATTCCTCTTCAACTGTACTGCCTACTGGACTATTCTTGATTGCTGTATCTACAGCCTTAGAGAACTTCAACTGTATCTCGTCATTCCTTAGTACTTCCGTATCCCACTTCTTTGCGTATCGATCCTTCCTGATTAATCTCGTAAGCTTCAGCCTACTCTTCATCACTACTCTATTGTGACCTGAGGTCATATCTGAGCCGTGGCGCCATTGAGTTATTAGACGGTTCTGTCTGGCACCACTGGCCCATGTGTAGTTTCGACTATCCCTCTTGCGACCCCATTGCCAATATCTACGAGGAAGAAATGGTATCTGTGGGTTGTGTCCGTAGATGGTCTTTGCTTGCCGATATATCTACAGGGTTCGCTGGTCCGAGACGCACGAAGTTTAGTGATTGGCTGTAGCGTCGCGACAAGAGATGGTCACGAGGTCCGAGCGACCGAAGCTACGAGCTGCGCAAGGAGGGCTTGCGCATAACGTAGATACCGGAGAACTTCACCGGGATCAGCGTCGACTACAAGCAGCAGGCCGACATACCTTCGGTTGGTTGGCAGCATTCGTGTCGGACGACGGCTCGTGGCCTGGCTGCCCTCTTCTACCTGGCTTTCGTCGACACCACTCACAAGGGAATCTCCCCATTGCACCCCCCTCAGATTTAGTTATAAGTTGGCACAGTGGATAGGCCTTGAAAAACTGAACACAGATCAATCGAGAAAACAGGAAGAAGTTTTGTGGAACTATGAAAAAATAAGCAAAATATACAAACTGAGTAGTCCATGCGCAACATAAGCAACATCAAGGAGGAGATGAGCCGAGGAGCGCCGTGGTCCCGTGGTTAGCGTGAGCAGCTGCGGAAGGAGAGGTTCTTGGTTCAAGTCTCCCCTCGAGTGAAAAGTTTATTTTCGCAAAGTTATTATCTGTCCGTTCGTTCATTGGCGTCTCTGTTCACTGTAATAAGTTTAGTGTCTGTATTTTGCGACCGCACCGCAAAACCGTGCAATTAGTAGACGAAAGGACGTGACTCTCCAATGGCAACCGAAAACATTTGATCGCAAGGTCATAGGTCAACCGATTCCTCCACAGGAAAACACGTCTGATATATTCGATACGACACTGGTGATGGCATGTGCGTCATAGGAATATGTTGTCGACCCACCTAACTTGTACACTTGGCGAATGGGTAAAAAGGTTCTTCTACCTTGCCCGATTTAGGTTTTCTTTTGGATGTGATAATCACTCCCAAAAAAGTGATTGCATCTGACAGACGAACGGACAGATAATAATTGTCTGAAAACAAAGAATTAAAATTTTCTCTGGAGGGAAGACTTGAACCAATGACCTCTCGTTCCGCAGCTGCTCACCCTAACCACTTTTTTTTTTTTTTTTTTTTTTTTGTTTTTTTTTTTTTACAAAATAATAATAATAATAAAAAAATGTTGCGTGGCGTGAGATTCGATCCGGCGACCTTCGGATTACGAACTTTTTTTTTTTTATAGACGCTCTATCCATTTTTTTTATTTTTTATTTTTTTATTTTTTTAGGGCAAGTGCTCTACCATCTTTTTTTTGTTTTATTCTTTTTTTTCTATTTTTTTATATTTATTTATTTATTTATTTTTTAGTGCCACCGCCACTTTTCAGCCTATAACAAAAAAATCTGATCCACTTCAGGCGTTGGCTCCTGAGTAAACCCACCCCAGAGAGCTTCCTATATACCAGGGGAAATATAGAAAATCAAGGTTAGGGCTATCCTTGGCACTTTTTTTTTTTTTTTTTTTTTTTTTTTTACATGATTACATTTAGGTAACTAGTACAAATGAGAATTCTAGTAACTAAGTGTTACAAGTAAGTGTTAACAACAAAGGTGGTATAAAAGAGTAATCAAAAAAATAAAAATATAAATCACTGATGTAATTCCAACTAAAAGGTTCTTCAATAATGTAACTGGTTCCACTTGGAGCCTCGCCATCGTTATCTGATATCTCCAATAGCGCCTTTGAAGGGCATCTGCTTTGAAGGGCATTCTGCTTCGCTAGTGCCTCAAGGAGAACTGCATCCTTGCAGCAGCTTGTCTCTTCCTTCGCTCATGGCTGACAAGGCAGAACGTTCAGCCGTTAGTGTGATGCGGCACATAACATTAGCCGCAGCTTGGCACTCCCCAGCTGAGTGGGGGGTTAACGAAAACGCTGCGTAAATAATTTGCGAACAGCGTACGGTATTTCGGTGTGCGTTCGAGGGCATTGTGAGCATTTTGTAGGAACCACCAGTAATCAAGCTGCTCTTTCTCTCCGTCGCTAAAGATGTAGGCGACGGTAAGTCCTTTGAACCATGTAAGCGCATGATATTTTGCAGCCGGAAAGTAAGTTTCATCGGGACAGAGTAGGGTCTGAGGGTCAATCATTTCAGGTGTGACCCGGAGGTAACAAGCCAATATCTTCTGTGTTAGTCGCCAAACTCCGGCCGATGATGCGCAAGTAAAACGGTGTTCATCGGTATCCAAATGGTGACAATCTGGGCAATAAGGGGAGTCTGCCAGTCCAATTGTGTGAAGTCGCTGTCGTGTGGCATATTTTTTGTTGGCGATCTGATACCACTTCGAACGCACCGTGGATGACAGAAAGTTGTGGTGTATCGTTTTCCACACTCTTGGCCAGTGAACCGTAGGGTACTTGTTTTCCACCACGTTATGGGGAACAGCCCGCATAAGGTTGGTATAAAAATCTTTCGCCTTTAGTGGACGTGTGGCGGAGAAGTTCGAGCTGACATAGCTGTAATCAAGAATGAAGGTCGACATATGGGAGAGCTGTGGTGCGACGTGCGCTACCGACACCGGCGGGACGTTAGAGACTGGCATCAGGACCTGTAGTAAACGACCCGTGAGAGAGGTATATTGACTTTTCCATCGTTTCCTCATGTTGCTCATGTAAAGGGCAGCTGCTCTCGCCCTGACGTTTACCAATCCCAGTCCTCCTTTGTGCACTGGGAGGGTAAGAGTGTCGTATCGTACTTTAAAGATATGACCTGCGGAAACGTAGTAACTGAAGGCCGCCTGAAGCCGACGACCTATCTGCAGCGGTAGTGGGAGGACCTGTGCCACGTGGTTGAGTTTTGATGCCACGTAGAGGTTCAGGTATTCAACACGTTGTAGCTGATTCAAGTCCCGGAGCAGGTTCTGTCGCACCATTGCGCGTATGATCTGTAATAACCGTCGGTAGTTTGCTGCAGCTGTTTTACGTACGTCTTTCTTGAACGTGATTCCCAAATATCTCAGATCAGAAACTGGTGGGAGGGGAGCGAGGGCTTCCGGTCCGAGACCACGCCCAATATCCAACGCCGCCGACTTGTTGATGTTCAGAAGACTGCCTGCGGCCTGTCCGTATCGCTCAATCCAGGTTAGTACGCTTCGAACTTCGTCATTGGAACGAACCAGCAGTAGCAGGTCGTCAGCGTATGTCCTATAGCGAAAGGTGACGTCCCGCAGCGTGATGCCAGATAGGCGGTGGTTAAGGCCCCCTAGGAGTGGCTCGAGTGCGATTGCATAAAGGTAGGTAGAAAGGGGACAACCCTGTCTTAGAGACCTCTTAATGGGTACTGGTCCTACCGTCCTTCCATTGACCTGGACGTGTGAGCTGGCTGCGGTCCAAAGACGCCGTAGGGTGTCGATGAGGCCCGGGGGGAATCCCATACAGCCCATCACTCGTAGGAGAAAGTTGTGGTGCACTCTATCAAAGGCGCGGTTGAAATCGACGGAGACGATCGCCGCTCTCAGACGGCACGCAGAAGCGATCGCTATTAAGTCCCTGCAGTCACCGGTGGCCATGTGTATGTTGGCTTCTCCCCCCTGCGACGTCTGTTCTGGAGCGAGGATCATCGGCAAAGTCGTCTTAATACGGCTCGCCATAATCCTGGTGAAAATCTTGTAATCGGCGTTCAGCATTGTAAGCGGCCGATAGTCGTTAATCGATAGCCCTCCACCTGGCTTGTGTACCGGTATGAGAAGACCTTCTACAAACGCTGGCGGCACAACACAGTCTGGTGACATAAGTTCACGGAACATTATAACCCAGCGAGGCATCATGATGTCACGGAAAGTCCGGTAGAATTCGATGGGCAATCCATCAGGGCCAGGAGACTTATTGGCCGCACCTTTGTCCACAGCGTCTTCGACTTCTTCGAGTGAGATTTCCTCTGTTAGTGCATTCACGGTAGCCTCGTCGATAGTACGTGTTACCTGCTGTAACACTTCAGTAGTGGCCTCGTCATCGACGGTTCTTTCCTTGTAAAGATGACGAAAATGATCCCCCACCGCCTTTACTATGGTTGCCTGGGTCGTACATAAGCGACCGTCGTGTGTCCTGAGTTGTGTGATTAAATGTTGGCGTTGTCGGCGCTTATCCGCCACAACGTGATGCATAGTGGGTTCCTCTGCAACCGTTCGGTCGTGCCGTCGCGAGCGGACTACTGCACCTTCCAGTCGGCGCTTCGTCAATGATAGGATGTGAGCCTTGATTCTGCTTTGGTCATGTTGTCTCTCCGGGGAAGGGGGTAAGGCGTCGAGGTCCCTGAGTGCCGCGTAGTAAAAATCGAGGGTCTGTCGATGCCACGCAGTCACGTCCTTGCCATATTGCATAAGTGTCCTACGGATTGCTGGTTTGGCACAGAGGAGCCACCACTCCAGGGTCGAGGTGTACCGTGGGTGGCGGCGTTCACAGTCAGTCCACGTTGCTGCAACTTGCCGACGGCAATCCAGGTCCTGGAGATGAGTTATGTTGAGCTTCCAAAAGCCACTGCTGCGCCAGACTTGTTGGGGGCGTAGGTGTATAGTGCAGATATAGGCACTGTGATCGGAATAGGCTTGAGGCCATAGTTCGGCGTCCACCACACCTTGTGTGAGATCTTGTGACACATATATGCGGTCAAGTCGGCTGGCCGAATGACTGGTAAGGTGAGTGTGGCCAGAGCGGTTACCGTGGACTTTTTCCCACGTGTCGCTCAAGTGAAGTTCTTGGATCATCGCACCCAGTTCCGGACAAGACATGTAATGTGGGGTTTGGTCCTTGGGGTGAAGTACGCAATTAAAATCGCCGGCGAAGACGCTGTGGTCGTATCGCCCAAGGAAAAGGGGAGCGACATCTGTGGAGTAGAATCTGGCGCGGTCGTGACGTCTTGTGGTACCCGACGGCGCGTAAACATTAATGAATCGGGTGTTGAGTGCCGTAAATGCTATTCCTCGCGCGGAGGGAAGAAAAGTGACGTCGGTAACTTCAATACCTTCACGCACTAATATTGCCACTCCGGTGTCCGCAGGGCTACCGGGCGTCACATGTGTGACGTAACCGTAAAAGTGCGGGAGTGCAGTCGTTTTCACTTCTTGTAGGAAAGCAAAGTCTACTCCCATGGCTCGTATGGTTTCTTTCAAAAGTTGGATCTTGACAGGAGAACTGATCATATTGATATTCATAGTCGCCAGGCGGTAAGCCTGGCAACGCGTTGTTTGGGCGAGGTTATCCATGTTGAAGTTGGAGAGAAGCGAACATCGGAAGTGATGTTACCCCCCGCCAAACGCGGTCCTCCTTGTGCTGCTTATGCGGCATGATCCGGCGACGCTTCAGCTGGCCGCGGATCGGGATCTTGTGTCTCGACGTCCTCGGCCCACGAAGCGGGCGCGGGTGTCTGTTCATGTTCCATAGCCTCGGAATGTTTGATAGTAAGGGACCGGGCGACTTCGCTGCCTGCACTGGTACCTTCCCGCTGCTCACTGTTTCTGTCAATGGTCTGATGGTCGAAAGCTACATGTTTTTCTGTCTGTTCTGCAAGGTTGGAGTCAGTGGAAACAGCCTCAGCTTCGCGGCTGGCTTCTTGAGTGGTCAGTTGTTCTTCCCCGGCCGAATGCGAACCACTGTGTTCCGACACGGTCCGACGACGGCGCTTTCGGCGTTTCGGTGATCGCTGTTTCCGTACATGGCCTTCATTGTCAGAAGACGGCACTGACTCACGCTCCGCCGGAACAAACGCTTCGGTCAGTACAATAAGGGAATCACTTGCCATCTTACTGCCGTCAATGTCTGTCGCGGTCGGTAGCTCCAGAGTCGTAGTACTATTTTCCACCACTGACCAGGTCGGCGGATCATCTAGGTTTTTGTCCGTGGAAAGTGATTCCTGTACCGCTGAAACGGTCGGCTGTGTCTGTTGTGCGGAGAACGTCGTGAGCGCCGTCGCGTAAGTCACGGGTAGAATAGTCTTCGTCGCTGGTGGTGCAACGTCCTTCGGTGGGAGTTGTGTGATCCGACGCTGGAGGCACTCGGAACGAAGGTGACCTTCCTTGCCGCATCCGGAACACGTCTTCGGCTGGCCGTCATAAATAACTATGGCCCGGCATCCTCCTATCTGTAGATAGGATGGCACGTGTCGTTGGAGATCTATGCGCACTTGGCGTACTCCATTGAGTACTGGATACGTCTTAAACTGGGTCCATTTTTCAGCCACGTGTTCGTGTACCGTGCCGTAGGGGCGGAGCGCCGCTACAACTTCTGCCGCCGGGAGTTCAAATGGAAGTTCGAATATGCGTATAGTCCGCAGTCCCATTGCGGCGTGGCCGACCTCGACGTTGCCAACATTGCCATCTGCGTGGCAGAAGCGTAGTTCTTGTTTCATCTCACGAAGCACCTTGTCGCATGTAGTTTCGTTTATGAGCTTTACATAGACCGTGCTACTGACGATCGAAAAGTGAATGCCGACAATGTCGGCAGCCGGGATCTTGGCTTCCTCTTTTAAAAAGCGTTCGACTTCGAGCGCCTTTGGTCGGGTAAAGTCGTTCCGAAATGTGAATTTCAAGGTTGATCTTCTGTATTGGTTTGCCATGGTCTTGTAGCGCTACGGCGTCACGTTAGTGTCGGCCGAAGAAAGTAAACAAGGCGCGCGGGCCCTCTCTGACAGCGGAGAGCACACACCGCACGTCTGCTTCGCTCGGCTGCGAGAGCCGCACTTTACAACTTCTTCCTGTTTTCTCGATTGATCTGTGTTCAGTTTTTCAAGGCCTATCCACTGTGCCAACTTATAACTAAATCCGAGGGGGGTGCGATGGCGAGGTTCCCTTGTCAGTAACCGCTGCGAAGCACCGTGGATCCATGGAACAACATGCTGATAAAAGGGAGTAACATTCTGTAATTCTCGTAAATATAGCCAGTAATATTGTACTAAGACACTAGTTGTCGTTTGGAAATTTATCCCGCTATTATATTGCCTTTCCTTTCCGGTTTGTACCCGATCATTAATGTTCTAATTAATCAGCTCTTGATCGTAAATACAGCCGGAACAACTGTACTGAGGCACAAGTTGCCGTTAAACAGATACCTTGTGGTTCTATTTAGCTGCTAATCGATTCAGTTCTTTGACTGTAATTGTGTTTCTCAGTCATTAGTTATAATCTGAACAACCTGTTGTACTAAGCTGTTCGTTTCTGTGTTTGAAAGACCGGCTCATTATCAGTGTATTTTAGCTGGATGTTGTGGTTCCGCCGAGTGAGTTCTCTTGTAATAAGTGTTCACGAGTAGTGTTTTAAGACGTTCCTTCAGAGCGGTCTTAATAGCTGACAATCAGTTTAACTTTGAAAATATTAACAACCAACTGACACCAAGGATTTAGTCAAAATAAAATTGTCAGAAGGGACGGGTTGGGATCCAGTCGCACCTTGGTTTCCGATTGAAATTAAGAGGTTGGTTGCTTTGAAGTAAGCCTTATCATTGTCATATTGTTTGCTAATCTGTTTAACCTTTAAGCACAGATGCGCATCTTAACCCCGAAGCTTTCGACATCCAGCTTTCAAATTAAAAGTTAAGTTATCTGTTTTGAGTAACTGAATCACTCTTGTCTTCAATGGTGCTTATATAGTATTCATGTGTTGCAGAAGGGCATTTAATAAGACAGTCTGTGACCAGCGTGGTAGTAGACACCGCTGTTTCACCCGATAGTGGGCGGGCAGCAGGTCCGGCCGTCTTGTCATCAGTGTCATATTGACTTGTAAATAACAGATTTCAGCTATCAGCTTTTTAAATTTTTTTGGCAGATCTAGATTTCAGCTAGAAACTAGTATTCAATGAACTGTGGATGGAGCCCGACCAACAGGCATTACATTCATTGATAAAAAATGGTAGTGCATTAAGAATTACTAGTTTCTAGCTGAAAACTAGATCTGCCAATAAAATTTAAAAAGGACGACTGATAGCTGAAATCTATTACTTACAAGTCAATATAACAGGCATTGCGTGGAAGGTAACCTGATGGTCATTGTCATATTGTTTGCTGTTTTGCAATACAGCACTTCACATTTCTTCTGCAAAGATTAAAAGCTTATTCAACTTAGGGTTTAAGGTCAAAAGAATTTTCCAAATTTGTTCATTTTTTTAAAGAAAATTTTATGCTTAAATGCTTCGATTTTCTGGAAAACACAGTTTTTATATTGTTAAATAAACAGGTTGTGTGTAAAGGAAGTTATGTTGGTGGGTCCTCCCTTCCACGTTTTTCTTAATTCCATTAAGTTCCACGTGCTCCCGTATACGTCTTACAATTCAGAATCTGATTTGAGAATCCCTGTCTAACCATGTTGTAATCTAGCTGTAATCTTCCCGTAACATCCGACCTTTTCCGAGTATACCTTCTCTTCTTATGATTATTGAACAGAGTATTCGCTATTACTAACTGAAATTTATTACAGAACTCAACTAGCATTTCTCCTCTCTCATTCCTTGTTCCAAGCCCATATCATCCTGTAACCTTTTCTTCTACTCCTTCCCCTAAAACTGCATTTCAGGCCCCCATGACTATTATATTTTCATCTCCCTTTGAGTATTGTATTACCCTTTCAATATCCTCATGTACTTTCTCTATTTCACCTTCAGCTTGCGATGTCGGCGGGTATACCTGAACTATCATTGTCGGTGTTAGTTTGCTGTCGATTCTGATAAGAATAACTCTATCACTGAACTGTTCACAGAAGCACTCTCTCTGCCCTACCTTCCTATTCATAACAAATCCTACTCCAATTATAACATTTTCTGCTGCTGTTGATATTACCCTATACTCATCTGATCAGAAATTCTTGTCACTTTCCCTAGTATATCTAGATGGAGGCTTTGCATTTCTCTTCTCAGATTTTCCAGCTTCCCTGCCACATTGCACATCCCGACTTGTAAAATGTTATCCTTTCGTTGGCTATTCAGTCCTTTTCTCGTGGTCATCTTCCCCTAGTTAGTCCCCTTCCGGAGATCGGAATGGGGGACTATTCCGGAATCTTTTGCCAGTGGAGGGATCATCATGACACTTTTTGAATTAAAGCCACATGCCCTGTGGATACGCGTTAGTGCCTCTAATGCAGTGGTTTCCATTGCCTTCTGCATTCTCATGCCGTTGATCATTGCTGATTCTACTGCCTTTGGGGGCAGTTTCCCACCCCAAGGGCAAGAGAGGGCCCTAAACCTCTATCCGCTCCTCCGTTCTCTTTGAGAATGCTGTTGGCAGAGTGAGGGTGACTTCCTATGCCGGAAATCTTCCGCCACCAATGCTGATTATTAATCAGAATTTAAGCGCTGGCGAGTTTCGAACACGGGACCGAGGACATTTTCGTTACGAATCAAAGATTCTATCCCTCACCACGGATGCGCAACTATCATTGAATCCTATACGTCATATTTGTTACAGTGTTTGAGTCAATTATTACTCGATATTCAGTACTTACCTTTTGACAACAGTTCTATTGCCCACATCGTCTACCACAAGTATAGTTTGTGAGGCTAGGGCATTATTTTTCCCTCCCTCCACACACGAACTTGACCGGAAACAGTACTGATACGAACTAATAACCGCCATGTACTGCACCGTGGCTAACGGATATGTGTAGGTGAAGAAGTGCATAAATGTGATTAACATTTTACCTGCGTTAGTAGCTTTTTATAAATATGAATCCACATACGTTGCCTAATAATAACAGAAATATTGCTTAGAACAAGGTCGGGCAGCGGACCATACAGACCAAGACCTGCTTCCAAACTCCAGCGCTGGTGGAAACGATGCTGTGTGAAGTATGGAGGAATAAGACCGCTCACTCCACTTTGAATCAAACAAACAGTGCGTTTCGGATGGGCAACAAGTGACCTGTTTAATTTGCGTTTTTCAGTGCATGAATGAAACTGTTTTGTTCACAAATAAGTCACACTGCATATTTCTTTTGTATTTAGATACAACTGGCAATAGACAGGTGACAAAAGTCATGGGACAACAATATACACATATACAGTTGGCGGTAGCTTTGCCTACATGAGGTATAAAAGGGCAGTGCATTGGCGGAGCTGTCATTTGAATTCAGGTGATCCGTATGAAAAAGTTTACGACATGATTCTGGCGGCACATCGGGAATTAGCAGACTTTGAATGCGCAATGGTAGTTAGAATAGAGGCATGCGACATTCCACTTCCGACATTGTTAGTGAATCCAATATTCCGCTATCCTCAGTGTCAAGAGTGTGCCGGGAATACCAAATTTCAGTCATTACTTCTCACCACGGACAACGCAGTGCCCGACGGCCTTCACTTAACGACTGAGAGCAGTTACGTTAGCGTAGAGTTTTCTGTGCTAACAGATAGACGACACTGCGTGAAATAACTTCAGAAATTAATGTGGGAGGTACGATGAACGTATCCTTCAGGACAGTGCAGCAAAATTGGACTTTATTGGGCTATGACAGCAGACGACCGACGCGAGTGCGTTTGCTAAGAGCACGACATCGCCTGTAGTGCCCCTCCTGGGTTCGTGACCTTGTCGATTGGACACTAGAGGACTGCAAAACGTGGTCTGGTTACATGAGTCCCGATTTCAGTTGGTAAGAGCTGATGGTAGGGTTTAGTTGGCAAGAGCTGATGGTAGGGTTCGAGTGTGGTACAGAAGTCACGAAGCCATGGATCTAAGTCATCAACAAGGCACTGTGCAAACTGGTGGTGACTCCACAATGGTGTGGACTGTTTTTACATGGAATGAGCTTGGTCCTCTGGTCCAAGTGAACTGATCATTGACTGGAAATGGTTATTTTCGGTTACATGGAGACCGTTTGCAGCCATTCATGGACTTCATGTTCCCAAACAACAATGAATTATTACGGATGACCGTGCACCTTCTCACCACGATTGGTTTGAGGAACGTTCTGGACAGTTCGAGAGAATGATTTGGCCACCGGATCACACGACACGAATCCCATCGAACATCTATGGGACGTAATCGAGAGATTAGTTCGTACACAATATCCTGCACTGGCATCACTTTCGCAGTTATAGACAGCTATAGAGGCAGCATTGCTCAATGTTTGTGCAGGGGCTTCCAACAACTTTTTGAGTCCATGTCAAGGGGGTTTTCTGCACTATACTGGGCAAATGGAAGTCCGCCACGATTTAGGAGGTATCCTATGACTTACGTCACCTCATTGTAGTCTCTCTGTAGTAGGCTGTGACAATGTTTAGCCCACGTAGTAACAGTAGGAACGTTTAACTACAACAGTGGTACGTCCGCAGCTCGTGGTCGTGCGGTAGCGTTCTCGCTTCCCGCGCCCGGGTTCCCGGGTTCAATTCCCGGCGGGGTCAGGGATTTTCTCTGCCTCGTGATGACTGGGTGTTGTGTGATGTCCTTAGGTTAGTTAGGTTTAAGTAGTTCTAAGTTCTAGGGGACTGATGAGCATATATGTTAAGTCCCATAGTGCTCAAAGCCATTTTTGAACAACAGTGGTACGTTCGGACTGTATCTGACACAATAGGTACCACAAAAATTTTAATTCTTACAGTTTTTTAACTTACACTTATGGGGAAGTCACTATATAAGAAGGCTGAAAATAGCACGAAAGAAGCCTTAGAAAAAGTCAGACATCTTGAAATGGTAATCAGGGAAGCGAGTGAGTAATACATAGTTCCAAGAGTTACGTTGGCTGATAGACTTAAAGCTGCACAAGAAAACAAAGTGGTTAATAATTTTTGAACTCACAACTGGGACGTCAGCGATCTTTCATCGTAATGTAACAAAAAACTATCAGCCCAGATCACAAATAGGTGTTACCATATCACAAAAATAATTATTCAAATAAAATACTTTTAATACAACATATTTTTAAAACAGCTAAAAAGTATAAAATAATAATTCCTAGAACCGAAAGTTTCCTAACGCCATACAAATAGTCCTGAGAATCTGTGCTTGTTGGTTTTTAATAGCTGTGACAGTACCTGTAAAATTTAAAACGATAAACGTGGGATGCATGTAAACAAATAAGAGAAAGGAGTGTAGAGACTAGCTGAAATAGATGAAAATGACAGATTGCATATCGTTTACAGTGCAACAAAACTGTTAGTGACTTAAGTGAACTATTCAACAATCAGTGGCCTATTACCGCTTTTAGTGTTAAATTTTACAAGTATTGTCAAAAAAAATGTACAGGTTCAAATTTTCAGGGCTATACCTATGGGATAGCAATCTGTATGGGGGGGGGGGGGGGGGGTAGGATAAATAATTTAGACATTTTAGTCTGTTTTAAAAGTATGTTATATCAAAAAGTTTATTATTTAGTAATTGTTTTCTGCTTTTTAGTCTCGTTTGTGTGAAATTTGTCAATATAATTTTCTCTTCACCAGCATCAAATGGTTCAAATGGCTCTGAGCACTATGGGACTTAACTTCTGTGGTCATCAGTCCCCTAGAACTTAGAACTACTTAAACCTAACTAACCTAAGGACGACACACATATCCATGCCCGACGCAGGATTCGAACCTGCGTCCGTTGCGGTCGCGCGGTTCCAGACTGAAGCGCCTAGAACCGCTCGGACACTCTGGCCGGCTTCACCATCATCAACCAAAATATTGCTTCCTCCTGCGTATATCCCGCGAAAAGACGGTGATAGTAAAAATTAGAGAGAACTGAGCTCACATGGAGGCTTACCAGCAATGGCTCTTACTGCAAAATATTTGCGACTGGAACAGGGAAGGGGGGAAACAGCAGAGGTGCACAAAGTGCCTCTCCTCCAACACCAGACGAGAAGGAGAGTTAATATTGCACTGTCATTCAGATCTGAGATATTTTGAAAGTTTCATGTGTGTATGTCCTTGGGAAATTGGTTTAAAATCAATAGCAAAATTTGTACCGAACTGAAAAACAGACAATAAAGCGACCTTATAAAAACGTATAAATAAACACCATTTGCGATTTGAACTAATTTGTTACAAACAAAAATGTGACCGTGTAACCTGTGTTAGGAAATAAAATGTTTTTTTCAAAGAACGTTCAATAATGAGTAGAAAACAATATTGTACAATCAATGAACCTTCACAGAGCTCTTGACTCAATTACACACGTGTTAGGGTTGGGCCCATAAGAACTGTACCGTTAGAGAGCTGAACAGTCTTCGCTATATGTGTGATAAATGCTAAACCAATATTTCGACTTAGGCATATTCTGTTCAAAACTTTAAATTAAAACCTTATTACAAATTTTTGCTTGTTTGAGTCCACTTTCTCCCAACTTGGAAACTTGGTACTAAGACGTATAATGTGTATGTACTTTAGTGCAATGTTTATAACCATTCATGGTTCAGCTAAAACGTGTAACAAGAATTATTTTTTACACATTACAATTTTATTTCCAATTTAACCCTCCAAAAATTTAAACCACCAAAATGCAAAAGGTAGAAAAAATTTAAAAATCAGTGATCTTACATTCTTCAGACACTGAGTTTAATAACCCTATTAAGTAACTATCTTAAAATTGTTTAGTGTGAAGAATGTTCCAGTAAAACTTACAGAAAAAATTAAAATTCCGGGAAAATTTATGTCTCTGGTAAGTCTCGAACTTCGCCTATAGGATCGCAAATAATGCTAATAGGTGTCTTGCCAAGATGTTCAATAAAAAACAATATAGTTTTCGTAATAAGTCTTTCATTCTGCAGAAAAATTTACGCTATTGTGATCGCTTGTCACACATTAAAAGTACATGTCGGCCAAATAATGATAGCCTGATGTGTTTTCAGCATTTGAGGATAGCAAAGAGAACCTCATACATCGACATCAAGGGTGCATCTTCTGTAAGAGTACTTAAATAAGAAATCAATTTTTTGTCAGACAGACAAGCATTTTGATAGATGGCACGTCCTTTTGGACCTGCCTTTCTTCTACTTTATTTGTTCAGTCGAGCAGACACATCAATTATGGTACTTTCATTAAGTCGGAACTAGTAACGAGGGTTGACGGTGGCTATTATACTGCATTCGATGGTATCTAGGTGCATGATATTATTAGAGGGGGTCCAGATGAGTGTTTGTTTTGTCGGACAGCATCGGCCAGTTCTGAGAACATGGCGGGTCGCGAGAGCAGCCTCTGATAGAGCGAAAGGAGACTCTGGCCGGCACATTCGTGCAGCAGAAGCTGATGCAGAGGACACGACCTAAGCCGCAGGGGGGTCCACTGCCCATGGGAAGTGGTGAGCCTGGAGCGGGCCACAGAGTTTTGTCCCACAGGCCTGAGGCACAACTTTTACGACTGATTTCGACGAGCTGTGACGGATCGAGGAGCTGATAACTGTTCTCGGCTGAGGAGAGGTGCGTTCCGCCGATTCTGCAGGAGTCCTCACGTTGTTTCGGGTGGAAATTCCTGTAAGATCGGTATCAGTTAGTCCTGTCAAAAGATTTCACCAAAGCGGCCGAAATGGGATGTCACTGCAGGATGTCTGACGCTACGTCGCCGGGAAGAGCTGCTGCGGTGTTTCGAGGCCAGGTAGGCACTCTAGCCGTGCTCTTTCCCCACACGCGAAAAGTAACAATGTGTTTTGACTGGAACGCCGAGCGTGTCATTAGAAAACGTTAAAAATGGACACCTGTTCGTGGTCTCGACATGTGTTGGTGAAGATTTCAGGAACCGTTTTTTCCCGTCTTACGGAGGAAGGTTGCACGGTATACAGGGTGGCATGTGATTGGCGTAGGAGAGCAATATCATTTTCGATTGGTACTTTTTAGCTTTTTAGCATGTACTCCACATGGAGTGCTTTGCAGACTCGCATGAAGTGTGAGGAAATGTGGACTCGGTCTTGTGGGGTGGAAGGATGTATTCAGTTGCGAGCCATGGAGCAGAGAAGTCGAGTCGGTCTTGTGTCGTGGAGGATGAAGGTCGATCAGAGCTTGGGCTATGGAGTGTGGGCGCGAAGGGGGATCCAGACGAGAGGGAGAGACAGAGGTCCACCGCTGAGCCCAATGCAGATGCACGCCGTCCATCTCATTCGACATTTCTACAGGCGTATGGTGAGAATTGTGCAGTACCGGCACTAGGAACCCTTAGAGTGAATTTCACTCCCTGGACCGTGCGCTCATAGCAGCAGCAGTCGCTGTCTGACGTAACTGCACTGCGGTAGTTTGTCCCAGTCCACAGTTCACAATCACTGTCAATCGTATTAGTCACCGTCACATTTCGTTACCTGTTTCTGAAATCAGAATTAGAGCCAATTTGTCAAAAGAGTTCATCAGTATACTTCCTTTTACGATCACAACCATAGATATAATCGACGTGTTATAACCAACTGTGATGCATATCATTCTTGTCATTTAGAAATAAATCTATTGTGATATCGAAACCCATTTGTTATTCTGGTAGACAAGATTCCCTATCACCTTTATTAATTTTATTTAGTTGTGCGGGGGAATAATAGGGATTGCCTCGGAATAAAATACATTATGTCATCTTCAGTTTCACTGCACCAGATCAAATACCTTTGCATTTGCTTTTAAACTCCACTGTGTATAAATTTTACATTAGTGTAACTGAAGGGCGGTACTGTGTTTTATGGATATTCAGAGGCAGATGTCATCGGAGGTAACCACGTACCTACCCACCAAACAGCACGTTTTGTAATTTTTTGGGACAGTTTTTTTCTTTATCATCCTGCATGTATCTGATCGGATCCTAAACCCATATCGTCGTCTTCCGCGTGTAAAGCCTTCGCCGCATTTCGTCAAAGAACGCTTCACGATCGTTCTTCACAGCATCAGATCTGTTCGTTTGGTGAACAGTTTCAACCTGCCAGACAATTTCACAACAGTGACATTGAGCTGCCGAGTGAAAGTTTTGGCTTAGCCATTCAAGGCAGCACTAATTCACCAAACACAAGATACGTTATTTATAGTTTGGAACGCACTAGGCAGAGATCTGATGTAAATAAGATTCTGAAAGCCAAATGGCTCAGCCTGTAAGACCAATATCCTCAAGAGTCCGTGTTCAAATCTCGACATGTAACACGGTTGTAATCTTCTTGAATCAACATCACCGCTACGTGCGTTTGCTGCCGTCGCACCTACTGCGACTGTCAGACGCGCGAATCACCTGTCCGAGGCCCACCGTCCAGTCGTGAGTATGATATACAAAGCCTGACGCCTCTTTCTTCATAGCACACTTGATACGTCTGCACCGCAGCCCTTCACTTCGTTTGCGATCTTCCATCAGAAGCGTTCCATGATCTTGCCACACCTTAGCTTTGATCTTTCAGCTGGTTTATAATTCAGCCACTGTCGACTCGAACTTATCTTCTGTTCGTTTAGACAAGTACATCACTGACTATAATGATTTCACTGCATTTTCCTTTTGCGATTCCCGACAGCAATCTGCTATGTTTTGCCTAAGTATAGCATATTCGTTACAAAAGAAACGATACAGTGATGAATTTCGCAAATGTTTCCGCTTTTGCGTCCACTAATCGAACCACTCTGCAACAGTACCCACTGTTACAACTTTGACGGCCATTTTCAACTCTCTTTTCGAGTACTGCAGAGCCGTCTCCACCTGTGGAAAAATAACTGCTCTTCCATTTTTTTTCCTTAATTGACATCAGCTCCACACGTCTCATACAGCTGCATCAACATTTAATTTTTATTAACGTCTGGACATGTTTCAAGATAAGCCCATTATTAATCCTCAGACGTGAGAACGAAAAAGACATTTTATGTTTGTTCTGAAATGTGTGATTGACACATGGTCTTATGACTTACATGACGTCACTTGATTTTACTTCACTTCTGTATTACGAATTACTGGACTTTACAGTGTACGACAGGTACGAAGTGCTTTTACCATGAAGTCTGTGCGTAAACACTGTTAATCCTGCACATTTTTGTGTCTGATGTAGATAATTGACGTACCGGAAGCATGCCAACGTGTTAATGAAAGGAAGGCTGGCCCCGCTATATGATATTTGTGAAGATGACGTCGTTCAAGAAACATTTGTTCGTTGCAATAGAAGATGCACTGGAAACGTTTTCTTCCAGTTTTATTACAGTTGCTTGCTTACTTGCCTCCAGAAAACTATCCTACGGAAATACAGAATACACAAATTTCGGAAAAGAAGATGCGTCCAGTATATTGCTAGAAACCGTTTTATTCAACTGTTAGCCTCAGGCTCTGCTATTGTAATTAGTAAATTTCAAAGGTGTGAAGTTCTCTTGTTCCTCAAAAACGAGAACTGGTATTCAGTGGTGCAATAAAACATAAATACACTCCTGGAAATGGAAAAAAGAACACATTGACACCGGTGTGTCAGACCCACCATACTTGCTCCGGACACTGCGAGAGGGCTGTACAAGCAATGATCACACGCACGGCACAGCGGACACACCAGGAACCGCGGTGTTGGCCGTCGAATGCGCTAGCTGCGCAGCATTTGTGCACCGCCGCCGTCAGTGTCAGCCAGTTTGCCGTGGCATACGGAGCTCCATCGCAGTCTTTAACACTGGTAGCATGCCGCGACAGCGTGGACGTGAACCGTATGTGCAGTTGACGGACTTTGAGCGAGGGCGTATAGTGGGCATGCGGGAGGCCGGGTGGACGTACCGCCGAATTGCTCAACACGTGGGGCGTGAGGTCTCCACAGTACATCGATGTTGTCGCCAGTGGTCGGCGGAAGGTGCACGTGCCCGTCGACCTGGGACCGGACCGCAGCGACGCACGGATGCACGCCAAGACCGTAGGATCCTACGCAGTGCCGTAGGGGACCGCACCGCCACTTCCCAGCAAATTAGGGACACTGTTGCTCCTGGGGTATCGGCGAGGACCATTCGCAACCGTCTCCATGAAGCTGGGCTACGGTCCCGCACACCGTTAGGCCGTCTTCCGCTCACGCCCCAACATCGTGCAGCCCGCCTCCAGTGGTGTCGCGACAGGCGTGAATGGAGGGACGAATGGAGACGTGTCGTCTTCAGCGATGAGAGTCGCTTCTGCCTTGGTGCCAATGATGGTCGTATGCGTGTTTGGCGCCGTGCAGGTGAGCGCCACAATCAGGACTGCATACGACCGAGGCACACAGGGCCAACACCCGGCATCATGGTGTGGGGAGCGATCTCCTACACTGGCCGTACACCACTGGTGATCGTCGAGGGGACACTGAATAGTGCACGGTACATCCAAACCGTCATCGAACCCATCGTTCTACCATTCCTAGACCGGCAAGGGAACTTGCTGTTCCAACAGGACAATGCACGTCCGCATGTATCCCGTGCCACCCAACGTGCTCTAGAAGGTGTAAGTCAACTACCCTGGCCAGCAAGATCTCCGGATCTGTCCCCCATTGAGCATGTTTGGGACTGGATGAAGCGTCGTCTCACGCGGTCTGCACGTCCAGCACGAACGCTGGTCCAACTGAGGCGCCAGGTGGAAATGGCATGGCAAGCCGTTCCTCAGGACTACATCCAGCATCTCTACGATCGTCTCCATGGGAGAATAGCAGCCTGCATTGCTGCGAAAGGTGGATATACACTGTACTAGTGCCGACATTGTGCATGCTCTGTTGCCTGTGTCTATGTGCCTGTGGTTCTGTCAGTGTGATCATGTGAGGTATCTGACCCCAGGAATGTGTCAATAATGTTTCCCCTTCCTGGGACAATGAATTCACGGTGTTCTTATTTCAATTTCCAGGAGTGTATATTACTATGTACAACTCTGAACAATTTAAAATTACTGTCATCAGAAAGTCATTGACTTTTCATAAAAATGCTTAATGTCACTACTGTAGTTTTCAAAACGATGAATGGTAGGGATGCTACAGCAGAGCAGCGGTGGGGAACTGTTTCTGCTCGGGGACCACATTGTGGAAGCGGAGGTTAGCGGTAGGCCGCAACTTTTAAAATGACTGCATTCCAGAAAACTTATTCATTTTGTCATAAAAATCAGTTAATATAAATTAAATTAAATAATGACAGTTTTAATCAATTTATTTGTTGCTCTAATTTTATATCATTCATAGCTACTAACAATTTAATTTTAAAATCAGTTTAGTTTGACGAATGTATTGTTATCACCCTTTTCTACAATTATTTTTTGAATCAACTGTGAGACTGCTTATTGAGAGCTACAAAAACTTTGCTCACAAGTATATGTAGAACCAAATACAAAGAACATTTTTCCCAGCAAATTTCTTCACACATAGAAATTTTCCGTCTGACAAGGATTTGTAAAAGTCGACTAATGTTACAGCATTAAATATGTCTTTCAGTGCGTGATCTGACTGTATGTCAGGAAGTAAGTGGAAAACGCCTCTACGGTCGTTCCCATCATACACTACGCCGAGTGTTAAATTTGTCTGTGCGATTAATATCTACACTGCGCAGTGCTCATGCGTATTGACGTGGCCGTCCTATTGGAAATCCTCGGTCGGGCGCCGGAAAGAAATCTAGGTCCAAGGCTGATTTTTCTTTCTTGGCGGGCCATACGAAAACATTTAAAAAAAAATTTGTTCAAAATGAATGTGAATTCCTATCGGACCAAACTGCTGAGGTCATCGGTCCCTAGACTTACACACTACTTATACTAATTTATGCTATGATCAAACACACACCCATGCTCGAGGGAGCACTCGGACCTCCGGCGGGAGGGGCCACGCAATCCGTGACATGGCGCCCTAAACCACGCGGCCACTCCGCGCGGCCCATCCCTGCTCTAAAGCCAAGTAGCCACTCCATTGGCGAATATTTTCGGATATTTAATCAAGTAACAGTATCAATATCTCCGCACTGATATACGACACAGTTTATTTTCATATCCAGTTCATACTCAATCAAGAGCCTGGAAATCGACTGTACATGCATCGAACATCAAAATAAATTATGCGTTATAGCTGTATGGCGAAACTGCCTTCGCTAATGGAATAAATTGGGGCCTGCCTAAGTAACGGCTGAAAAAAATTCATATGAATATCAAATCCCAATGGACTCTGTAAAATTTGTGAGCGGGCAATTTGATTGGCTGTGTAGGGAGATTCGTGTGGAACATCAAAGGGGCAGGTGGAGTGAGTTGTACGGTCCAGGGAAATATGAAATTTCAGCCATCAGAATTGTGGAAGTAGTTGACTGGTCAGCTTTAAATAGTAAAAAAGAGAAGAAAATTAAGGAAAGGGATGGATTTCCTGTTATAGGAAATAATAAACTGTTTGTGACAGCTAAGACAGCGGATCTTGCTTTATTACACGGTTTGAAAGTATAGTATCGGACGGATGCGTCAGCGTTAAGCGTGGCGGGATACAAAGATTAGAAATTCAAGTGAAACAGAGGGGGATATGGCTGTTCAGTCTGCCGGAACTACAAGCTATGAATGAATGCTAGACGCGAGTGAGAAGGGAGGGTAGAGAGGGTGGGGTGAGCAATCCGATTGTTTATTTCCACAATTGGTAATATATTCTGTCAAGTGCGTGACAAAGGATACTATACATACTGCTCAGCAAAACTAAGGACGAGATAGGTAAAGTAACATAACATACACTCCTGGAAATGGAAAAAAGAACACATTGACACCGGTGTGTCAGACCCACCATACTTGCTCCGGACACTGCGAGAGGGCTGTACAAGCAATGATCACACGCACGGCACAGCGGACACACCAGGAACCGCGGTGTTGGCCGTCGAATGCGCTAGCTGCGCAGCATTTGTGCACCGCCGCCGTCAGTGTCAGCCAGTTTGCCGTGGCATACGGAGCTCCATCGCAGTCTTTAACACTGGTAGCATGCCGCGACAGCGTGGACGTGAACCGTATGTGCAGTTGACGGACTTTGAGCGAGGGCGTATAGTGGGCATGCGGGAGGCCGGGTGGACGTACCGCCGAATTGCTCAACACGTGGGGCGTGAGGTCTCCACAGTACATCGATGTTGTCGCCAGTGGTCGGCGGAAGGTGCACGTGCCCGTCGACCTGGGACCGGACCGCAGCGACGCACGGATGCACGCCAAGATCGTAGGATCCTACGCAGTGCCGTAGGGGACCGCACCGCCACTTCCCAGCAAATTAGGGACACTGTTGCTCCTGGGGTATCGGCGAGGACCATTCGCAACCGTCTCCATGAAGCTGGGCTACGGTCCCGCACACCGTTAGGCCGTCTTCCGCTCACGCCCCAACATCGTGCAGCCCGCCTCCAGTGGTGTCGCGACAGGCGTGAATGGAGGGACGAATGGAGACGAGTCGCTTCTACCTTGGTGCCAATGATGGTCGTATGCGTGTTTGGCGCCGTGCAGGTGAGCGCCACAATCAGGACTGCATACGACCGAGGCACACAGGGCCAACACCCGGCATCATGGTGTGGGGAGCGATCTCCTACACTGGCCGTACACCACTGGTGATCGTCGAGGGGACACTGAATAGTGCACGGTACATCCAAACCGTCATCGAACCCATCGTTCTACCATTCCTAGACCGGCAAGGGAACTTGCTGTTCCAACAGGACAATGCACGTCCGCATGTATCCCGTGCCACCCAACGTGCTCTAGAAGGTGTAAGTCAACTACCCTGGCCAGCAAGATCTCCGGATCTGTCCCCCATTGAGCATGTTTGGGACTGGATGAAGCGTCGTCTCACGCGGTCTGCACGTCCAGCACGAACGCTGGTCCAACTGAGGCGCCAGGTGGAAATGGCATGGCAAGCCGTTCCACAGGACTACATCCAGCATCTCTACGATCGTCTCCATGGGAGAATAGCAGCCTGCATTGCTGCGAAAGGTGGATATACACTGTACTAGTGCCGACATTGTGCATGCTCTGTTGCCTGTGTCTATGTGCCTGTGGTTCTGTCAGTGTGATCATGTGATGTATCTGACCCCAGGAATGTGTCAATAAAGTTTCCCCTTCCTGGGACAATGAATTCACGGTGTTCTTATTTCAATTTCCAGGAGTGTATTAGCTACTCGGTGGAATTTGAAAACGCGGGACTTCTTTGCCAGAGGTCTCCCAGTCGTGCGAAGAAAGCTAGATGTCACGTGGCGTGACGGCAGCGTGACTATAGTGCCACATGGGGCTGATCGCGAAAAATGAGCCGGCCGGCGTGGCCGAGCGGTTCTAGGCGCTTCAGTCTGGAACCGTGCGACCGCTCCAGTCGCAGGTTCGAATCCTGTCTCGGGCATGGATGTGTGTGATGTCCTTAGGCTGGTTAGGTTTAAGTAGTTCTAAGTTCTAGGGGACTGATGACTTCAGATGTTATGTCCCATAGAGCTCAGAGCCTTTTTTTTTTTTTTTTAAACATGAGGCAACTGAAACCACGGGAAAAGACAGTGTGTGTTAATCAGCGCACAATTATGGGGAACTGTGGTGGTCTTCGTATCACAACATGGCCAGGAGACGTTTGGATGACTTCAGACTGGGACGATCCATCGGGAAATTGGAAGAAGGGCGAAATGTGACGAGTGCAGCTGAGCTTTCCGGTATTACTCACGGCATTGTTCCACTTGAATGAGAAGAGTTCCAAGCCACAGACACTGCTGCGCTAAAGAGCACGGCCAACTTCAGAAGCAGATGACCGCTACAATGTGCATAATACAAGAAGGGATCCACATTAAACAGCAGGTGCAACTGCAACACATTTAACAGGATTGCAGGGCACGTGCTCTTCTCGGATGAGAGCAGATTCTGTCTGAGTAGTGACTGTAGGCGTATCCTAATATGGTGAGAGGTGAGAGTATATAATGCACCCAGGATCATTGTCGAACATGATCTTTTCCGTGGTCTCGGTGTTGCGTCGAGAGAGGCATAATGATGCATTGGCGTACTATATCCAAATCTTTGAACACAATACACTCTACGCTACTTCCCTAGGTGCGTCATTTCAGCAGTGAATTCGGCACTGACTTCACTTTTATTGATAATGATGCGCGACCACATAAAACAGCGCAGGTGGAGGAGCTGTTAGAACGACAGGGATTCCGCAAATGTACTGGACAGCCCGTTCCCCCGGTGGGGAAACGTATTGCAACCCGTCCACATGCACCAACCGTCACGCAAAGGTTGTCAGTCGCACTGGTGGTGGGATGGAAGGTCCTGCCACAAGAAGTCCGTACCAACGTTGTGGACAGCATGGGAGCACTTTGCAGAACATGCAATGACGTCCATGTGATTCCACACCCTATTACACTACTGGCGATTAAAATTGGTACACCAAGAAGAAATGCAGATGATAAACGGGTATTCATTGCACAAATATATTATACTAGAACTCACATGTGATTACATTTTCACGCAATTGGGGTGCATAGATCCTGAGAAATCAGTACCCAAAACAACCACCGCTGGCCGTAATAACGGCCTTGACACGCCTGGGCATTGAGTCAAACAGAGCTTGGATGGCGTGTACAGGTACAGCTTCAACATGATACCACAGTTCATCAGGAGTAGTGGCTGGCGTATTGTGACGACGCAGTTGCTCGGCCACCATTGACCAGACGTTTTCAATTGCTGAGAGATCTGGAGAATGTGCTGGCCAGGGCAGCAGTCGAACATTTTCTGTATCCAAAAGGCCCGTACTGAACCTGCAACATACTATCGTGCATTATCCTGCTGAAATGTAGGGTTTCACAGGGATCGAATGAAGGGTAGAGCCACGGGTCGTAACACATCTGAAATGTAACGTCCACTGTTCCAAGTGCCGTCAATGCCAACAAGAGGTGACCGAGACTGTAACCAATGGCACCCCTTACCATCACGCCGGGTGATACGCCAGTATGGCTATGACGAATACACGCTTCCAATATGCGTTCACCGCGATGTCGCCAAACACGGATGCGACCATCATGATGCTGTAAACAGAACCTGGATTCATCCGAAAAAATGACGTTTTCCCATTGGTGCACCCAAGTTCGTCGTTGAGTACACAATCGCAGGCTCTACTGTCTGATGCAGCGTCAAGTGTAACCGCAGACATGGTCTCCGAGCTGATAGTCCATGTTGCTGCAAACGTCGTCGAACTGTTCCTGCCGATGGTTGTTGTCTTGCAAACGTCCCCATCTGTTGACTCAGGGATCGAGACGTGGTTGCACGATACGTTACAGCCATGCGGATAAGATGCCTGTCATCTCGACTGCTAGTGATACGAGGCCTTTGGGATCCAGCACGGCGTTCCGTATTACCCTCCTGAACCCACCGATTCCATATTCTGCTAACAGTCATTGGCTCTCGACCAACGGGAGTAGCAATGTCGCGATACGATAAACCGCAACGGCGATAGGGTACAATCTGACCTTTATCAAAGTCGGAAACGTGATGGTACGCATTTCTCCTCCTTACGCGAGGCATCACAACAATGTTTCAGCAGGTAACGCCGGTCAACTGCTGTTTGTGTATGAGAAATCAGTTAGAAACTTTCCTCATGTCGGCACGTTGTAGGTGTCGCCACCGGCGCCAACCTTATGTGAATGCTCTGAAAAGCTAATCATTTGCATGTCACAGCATCTTCTTCCTGTCGGTTAAATTTCGCGTCTGTAGTACGTCATGTTTGTGGTGTAGCAATTTTAATGGTCAGTAGAGTAAGAACCATCTCCCGCGATTTGCAATGTCCAGGAGACAATCTTCGAGGTGACTTCAGAGCAATTATTGTATTCGAATAGAAGTATCATTTCAGTTCGCCTCACTGTGTATTTCTTTCAGTTTCGTTCTTTAATGTGCTACGTTGTACTGTAACCATTGTTTCTACGTGTGGGAAAAGTTTCATCGACTACTTGGCAGTGATACACCATGTGAAAGTTACGTTCGTCATTCAGTTTTCCACGCCAGTGTATTATGGTTTCCTCCTGTTACAACGCGGATGGGATGTGAGAAAAACGACTGCTCCTACGCTTCTGCAGTAGCTGTTATCTGCTCAATTTTCTCTCCGCGACTGATATGCAACGGTATGTAGTCAGTGCTGATATCCACGAGGTTGAGTGCCATAAACAAAAAACAACAACGGCGTGTAGAAGCCTGAAGAGTATTCGCAGTTTCTGCCCTGAAAAGCTGTTTCTGAAGCATATAAGCAAGCACTCCCAATACCTAAAGCATCTTTTTCCGAATGACTGGCAGTTACAATTTGTCAAAGATTCTGTTACAGTCTCTCACCATTATCTGGTGACACAGAGCAAGCTATGGACTTCTGGATTGTGTAAATCCTTGGTTAGGATGTATGAATCAGCGCTGAGGAGAACAATGAAAAGACGGAATCTCCATCTTCAGCCGATCAGAAATTTTAAATTGTGGTTTACTGTCTGATGAACGGTTTGCATGCGGAGAAGGTTTACACTGGTAGCTTTTTGTGCGTTGGTTAATTCTATAATAACAACAAACAGACTGGCTGTCATCTAGCAGTAAATGGGCACCGGAAGCAACCGAACAGGGCGGCAGTGTCGGCATCCCTCTGAATCTCTCTAACTTCAGCATCGCCACCAACACGCGAGATGTGTGATGCAAGAAGCAGCATGTCTGCTGACTCGTTATGGAATGTTCCCTCCAGGAGTCTCCTGACTAAAGCTCTCCTTGTTGCACAACGCCTTCCTTGTAGCGTCTCCCACTGCAGCTTGTTGACCGGGATGGCACTCTCAAGCTGATCAAACAAATCCGTGACGAATCGAGTAGCTCTTCTTTTAATCTTTTATGTCTCTTCTGTTAAATTAGCTACTCTGACAACAGCACAGAATCATTTCAGTACGGGCTGGAGATGCATGTGGTTAGTATATCATTTTCCTGGAGGCTCAGAGTCGGCATTTCAATTCCGAAGCCACTTCTTTTCCTTCAAGTCTATATGGAGCTGGTGCATCTCTCTCATGCCGCCAAGATAAAAACCTAGGCAATACTGTGAATCGATCCACTGTCTTCCGTATTGTGGCGGTAGTTGGCACTATTGTATCCGACTGCGGCCGTAAAGATATCGTGAGGTCAGGTGACCTCATCGACACATGATCTGAGAAGTGTGGTGTAACAGATAGGCAGTGAGTGAAATTGAACATTCCGTCTGGGCCGATAGAATTGTGTTTTGCGGATCACTTACATGGCAGTGGTGCCGAGAGCAGTCTGCGACCTCTCGGGGAACGACACATGGTTTCTGCACAGTCGAACAGTACCGTGTTTAACTGTAATGTGATGATGGGCATTTTCTGGCATTGCAGTAAGAACACAGTGATTCCCGGGTGCAGCGCAGGAGCAGCGTTGAGTGGGCGATTTCGTGTGACGCCTATCGGATCACATTTGGAATGGATGATGTTGTAATGATGTAGCGCCAGTTTGCATCTGTTTTATCGTACGTTGTGATCACGTATTATTGACATTTACTGTGTATGTTTGTACTTGTCCAGCTTAGTCTCGAAGATTAATGCTGCCACTAAAACTGTAAACTAATTACTTCTGATTGCTTCAAGATATACAGACTGAGTTACTAACTATTGTCAGCAAGAATAACTCCAAAAGTATGATAGGAGTTGAAAAGTTTGTGGGACAAAAGTTGAATGGGACAACGGGGGCCATAATATGACGTTGGTTTTTCGTTGCTAGGTGGGGTCGATTCAGAGGTGGCATGCTATAGTTTGGTACTTATTTTTGATAGACGCTATCGTGACGAATCCAGTGGTGTGTAACAGTAAGGTCTTTTAAGGCCAACGAAGGTCACAAAGATGGCATGAATGGCCATTTACAGGTATTCAAAGTGATGACCATTTGTCTCAATGCAGTGCTGCAATCTTCGTATCCGCGTTGAGTGGTATTCCTTATCACTTCAGCACTTATTGAAGCACATGCTCTTACAATTCCCTCTCGCATATCTTCAGGTGTAGCTGGAACGTCTTTATAAACAATGTCTTCTACGAATCCCCAAAAGAAAAAATCCAGAGGCATCAAGTCTGAAGAACGAGCCGGACACGACACAAATCCTCCAAGTCCAATCCAACGATTTGGGAATTTTCTCTGCCACTCATTTCTAACCATGAGCGAAAAATGTGCCGGGCACCCATAGTGTTGATATCACATTCTGTTCCTTGTTCCTAAAGGTATTTCTTCCAATAACAGACCTAATGTTTTTTGCAGGAATGTGGTGTACTTCATACCAGTAAGATTTCCTTCGACGAAATAGGGGCGTATAATTCTGTCCTCCAGGATCCCACACCACACCATACATTCATCGAGCACGGTTTTAGGTGTGCAACTTGCCGCAGCCAACATGGATTTTCAAATACCCAATAATGCATGCTATACAAATTAACATTTCCATGGTCCGTGACTGTAGCCTCGTCATTAAATAAAATCAAATTAATAAATCCCTACCAGTTAATTCTTGGCGGAGACTGGTATGGTAAGGATGATATTTATGGTGATGCAGAACACGAACAACACCACTCTGGCTCATGCCAAATTCCCTTGCAATTTGACGCGAACTAACACAAGGATCTCGAACCACAGTGGCAAGACTACCAATTTCCGTTTCCTCGTTACCAACTTTCCTTTGCCGGTTATGTTTCCGATGTGTTAAAGATCCAGTTGTTCTCAGTTTATCATACACCTATTGAAGTGTACGATGTCTAGGGTGAGTGCGTTTAGGATATCTTTCAGAGTAAAAGGTTTCTAGCTCTCATTGAATTTCGTTGGCATTCTCCGTAAATGAGAAGCATATCGACTTGTTCTTCGAAGGAATACATCACTCACATTCACTTGATTCGACGGTACTAGTCTTACCGTTCCTATTAGTGTTGTATTGCGAAACCATCGAATGGTGTTTACATGTCAATGGTACGTTAGATGGATACGCTGTATTCGGCGAATATTTGCTATTTGCACGATATAAGAGAGAGAATTGTCAGAGTATGTGCTTTGATAAGAGACGAAGTGATAAGGAATACCACTCAATCCATGATAGGAAGATTGCAGCACTGCATTGATACCAATGGTCATCACTTCGAACACCTGTAAATGGACGTTCATGTCACCGTTTTGACCTTCGTTGACCTGCAAAGACCTTTCTGTTACACATCGTTGGATTCGTCTCGATAGCCGCTATCAGAAAATAAGTGCCAAACTATAGCATCTCATTTTAAAAAAACGAGGTTGACCTTCATATCTCTGACGCGCATCCACCTAGCAACAAAAAACCAACGTCATATTATGGCCCCCATTGCCCCATGCAACTTTTGTCCCAAAAACGTTTCAGTTCCTATGGTACTTTCGGAGTCATTCTAGGTGGCAATAGTTAGTGACTCACCCTGTATAATGATTACGGTGCTTCGTCCGAGTTCATTTAAGAATATTGTTGTGCTTCTCTTGTTCAGTATTAACGATTTCTTTAATATGTTTGAGATCCTAAGTAAAATTGTAGTTTATGATTTGTACTCTCGCGGCAAATGTAAAGTACGTGTAAGGCTCCAATTAAGACTGACATTTCACGATATTTTCTGAGGAGAGATTAGAAGTGTTTCGCATGTCTCGCTGGACGTTAAGAATTTTCATTCTAACTATTGCGCCTTATCTTAAAGAACTGATATTTTCACTTTGTTTTCTGGGCGAGATTTGAGGAGATACTGTCGAGCAGTAAGCACTACCGTCAGTCTCTTTCGTTGTGTATTGTCCACCGTTATTCTGTGTCTAAAACAGGCTTGTTTCAGGAAACTGACTGCATTAAAGGAAAGGCAATATGTTCAAATGTTTGCTATGAAGCTGGTTCATGTTGTAATAAAAGCGGGCGACAGTGCCCCCTCTCGTCGTTATGAGATGGGCGGCGTACACGGAATGTGAGTACTCGTATAACGCAAAATTGCTGTCATTCGGACAGATCTAATTGCCTTTCAGCCTGCCTGTCGTTATTGCAAACTTTATCATATTTTATATTACATTGTTTTGTATATTATTAGCAGAATTGAGCAGGCCTTACCTAATCCTTTTGCAGTTTTACTTAAAGTGTTGTTATGCTTCGTGTTATAAATCTTGTTTTGGCGTTCTACTGGAATTAACATTTGGGGAAACTGTTTTGAAATTGTTGAGACATTGTGGAAGTTTTTCTGAGTTTTTGAAGGATATTCATTGTCAGAGATATTGGCCAGTATTTTTGAATTGTGCTATGTCCGGGTACAATGATGTTAAGAACTTCTAGACTTGGTATTATTTGGTTAACTATTTTCAGTATTTGAAGAACATATAAAAGTATGTTTTAAATTTTTTTTGGGTATTATTTTGCAATGAATAAATTATCTTTATATGGAGGTGTTAAATATAATGGATGCTATGAATGAATGTCAGATATCTTTCTTTATACTCCTGTCTCTTAAAGCCCTAGTCAGCTATTGCACTTCAGGTAGAGTGCTTAAGTTAAACTCTCGGGAAAGTATGGCAGACAAGTACACTAACCGCTAAGCTATGGATGTGTTTTATAAGATTCTGACAAATTGTTACGCAGGCGTCAAGGAGCGGCTCGTGTGGGGTTTCGTTTTATATTCGTGGCTTGAGTTCTGGAATGGTATATTTTGTAGAGTCATTGGTTGCACCACTATTTGAATATGGTAAGAAGTACCTGAGAGGATTACTTCGTTTTTTTCTAACACTAGGAAATCCGTAGAACTAGGGAACCAGTGTCGGTAGTGGATTGGAGCTAGTGTGCGGGAGAAGGTAGTTTGAAGACATAGTATAGATGATGTGTAGAAGTGCACAGAGAAGCAATCTTAGAGGCGCGTCTATTATAATAAAATTGTAACTGTTGTCAGCAAGCGCAGAGGATCGGGATAGGAAAGAGATTATCGGAATGTCACTGAAAATGATGCAAAGCCAAAGGTGTTGGAATATACTGCCTGCTTAGTACGAGAATCTACAAATCGTTTCACGTGTGACGCTACAACTGATTTATTACGTTTGTAGTAGTTAACATCGCAGGGTAGGCATACACGATGAATGCACAGGAGTACATGACGATGGGTGGCGACAGGGAACCTCTTGTCATATACATTGACAAAGTCAGTCCTGGTGTAAAGTGCTGTACGACATTACTCCCTGTATACAAATTAGAATGTACCGTCGGTCACTCCTAGGAAAACGGCGTTGTCCATTGCTACGCAATTAGCAAACACGATTGTTATGTGGACGGATGCAGAAGGGAAGTTTGGGAAAGACGAACGGTCCTAATATGCCAAGTACCAATCTACGAGGCATCCGATGCACACCATGTTTGCAGACTATTCCAGCGGTTAAGACAAGCAGTGCAAGTAATACCACAACATAATGAAGGAGGACAATGAAATGTAGACGCTGCTGACTTGGCAGAATCAGTGCTTGGATGACAGGAGCCAGCATTCAGGACTCGATCAAATGCACGTGAGTTTGGAAACTAACACAGGAACAATGGCTTCACATTTGTCATTCACAGAAAGTTGAGTATTAAATGACATTTGATCTCGTGTCAGACCAAGCAAGTAGGTGCTACAGAGCTAAATAGTTGCTCCGCCCTCCTCTGACGTACTTATTTCGATGGATGCCTGTTTCGCGAAAGACTCCATTCTCATTAGATGCAATAGTATATATGAAGATAGTAACTGTTCTCGAAAGAACGGATACCATTGATGACCGTGCTGCTTCTCTAGAATAAATGATAATTAATTGAAACCCTCAGCTGTCGACAGGTGTTGTTGATATACCACGATGGGGACAGCTGAAAATGTGTGCCCCGACAGCGGCTCGAACCCGGGATCTACTGCTTACATGGCAGACGCTCTATTCATCTTTTTTTAAAAAATCTCATTTTGTTCGCTTTCGTTCGTTGTATCTGCTCTGGGCGGACGTCGTAAGACATCCGTTTAAGTTCGTCGTTGATCCATTAACTCAGTTTTTTTATTACAAAGGGCAGCTACCCCTCCTACTGGACACGCTGAGCTACCGTGCCGGCATTCATCCGACCCACCGAGGACACAGATAAATAGCGCGACTGCAGGAACTTATCCTTTGCATGCTCCCCGTGAGACCCACATTCCCAACTGTCCACAATCTACAGACGTAATGTTCCTAATAGATGTTTGCCCATCCACTCATTACTCGCACCAACTAAGGTGACGATTCCCGTATTTTTCAGCTGTCCCCATCGAGGTATATCAACAACACTTGTCGACAGCTGAGGGTTTCAATTAATTATCACTTATTCTAGAGAAGCTGCACGGTCATCAATGGTATCTGTTCTTTCGAGAATGGTTACCATCTGCATATATATAGTTAGAGGCTACCCGACCATCGACCGTCGGCTGTGTGAATGCGCACTGGTTCCCCAAACTCTTACAGCAATCGTCACCTTACTTGGCGCGAGTAATGAATGGATGGGCAAATATCTATTAGGAACATTACATATGTAGATTATGGACAGCTGGGAATGTGGGTCCCACGGGGATCGTGCAAGGGATAAGTCCCTGCAGTCGCGCTATTCATGTGTCCTCGGTGGCTCAGATGGATAGAGCGTCTGCCATATAAGCAGGAGATTCCGGGATCGAGTCCTGGTCGGGGCACACATTTTCAGCTGTCCCCATCGAGGTATATCAGCAATAGCTGTCGGCAGCTGAGGGTTTCAATTAATTACCATTTTCAATAGTATATATTGACGCGTTGCACTTTTCTTTTTACTTTGCCCTTATAATTTCACAGGAGGACAACACATCATTGTAAGATGGTGGAGCATCTAATTATCAAACAAGCGCTGATGTCTGAGACGGACAAAGACCGACAGCAGCATTGTTCGGATACGAATGACAGAATCATTTGTACATCTGTTGCATGAAATGAATGCAATATACAATAAAATGATTGGCCTTAAATCTCAGGATCGCTGATTGCTAAGACGAAAGACAAATTAATAACTGTAAGCAGTACACGTTCGCTCATTGCGCCCCCTCACAGTGATCTACCAACTTCGCTGGATTCTGTCTGTAACAAATGATACGACTTCAAAATATCAAGCAATTATTCATACTGAGAGTAGATATATTTAAAATAATTACAATAGTTCTAAACAGATTACCACATTTATTTACTTTACGCTATAAGCGTAATTTGGATACAACTTACACAGCACGTCTGCTCGCTATGTCAGACTACCAAAGAAAGACAAAAAAGAGTGCATGAGCTCGCGCTCTTACATAAAAATACGAGAAAATTTTTCCACACTTCGTTGAGTTTCAGCAACAGTCCATTTCAATATTGCTGGTCATCGAAAAATTTTCACTGCGGTGTCACTGAATACAATAGTTATTGTTATTATATTCCATTCAAAGACTAGACATTATGTGTGATTTTTCTTCTTCCTTACACAGAAACTATTAAAGAGAAACATATACACAGAAGACTGGCTCTTTACAAATATTAACGCTTCCTCAAAAAGTAATTCTTTGAAGATGCCAGCGCTACATTTGAAAAAAGACATATACATAGATTTATAGTGAACTTGTGAGCGGACATATAGCGTGACTAGTTAGTTGACTCAAAAGTTGTTCAAACGGCTCTAAGCACTGTGGGACTTAACATCTGAGGTCATCAATCCCCTAGACTTAGAACTACTTAAACATAACTAACCTGAGGACATCACACACATCCATGACAGAGGCAGGACTCGAACCTGCGACCGAGGCAGCAGCACAGTTCCAGACTGAAGCGCCTAGAATCGCTCGGCCACAGCGGCCGGCTTAGTTGACTCACATCTGCTACTTCCTCACTTAACTGCACCAACACGCACTTCGTTTCTCATAGACACACTCCTAACGTTATTGTAAATCTTCCCGCTTCCTCTGTATAGCTACAGTATAGTGAGCCCCAGTAAACGCTGCGTATCTCGCTCGTTAAGGGCCGTGTCAGCCGTTCCCTGAACCGTGGGTGAGATGATGGGGACCTGTTTCATGGCCGCCTCTTTCACCTGGTCTGACCCCACCTGGTTTGCTCTTGTGGGGTCATGTGAAAGGTGCACGAGGCACGTATCGAGGATGTAGATGCTCACCTGGCAAGAATTCTCGCTGGCTGTACACTCTTAGGACAACACCAGGGTTGACGGGGGTCCCCATGGGCTAGTCGGTTGCTAGTGTCTGATTGGCACAATGTGAGTCTTTCGGTGATGCATCTCGTAGCCGAAACATTCTGCCGATTTGACGCTAGTATCCGGCTGGACGTCCACAAAAACTTTTGTCTCTATCGACGCCGAAAAATCGTGAGACGATACAACACCGGGCTCTTTCGAAAGGGTGCGACATAACATTGTGTAAAGTTGTCGTACGTCCATAGGAGCTGAGGGATGTCACTTCAAACAACTCTTGTGATAACAGAATTTTGTGCATATTGTGTGAATAAATAAAATTTTTACAATAAAATTTCTATTTGGATTTTTTCATTCTCTGTAATTAAGGGCAAATATCATACATATTGATTTCAGTTTATCACTTTCAGTTTCGACAACGTCGTTCCCGGGCCGTAGTAATCTATATTTATAGACTTTCCCTGGAAGTTTGTAAAACCGTGAAAACAGTCAACATATGTCTGAAGTACGAAACTGAACACTGCCAGATGAGCACGAATGCAAACCACTGTAGGTAATAGGTGTTGATTTGCATGTTTACATAAGGTTGTTGCAAATATGAATTTGAATGCATTGTTGAAAACTATTATTTAAGATGACAAGTCGATATGATTTACTTGGTGCAAACGTTGTAGCTTTCGCTAAATATCCTATCTTTCATACGAAATTTCTCAAAATTTCTCAAAACCGACCGTGAACAATTGGACAGTCAACAAAAGAGACGTCTTCTACTTTACTCCGCACTTACATCAGGAACATTAAGGTAATGTTGATGAAACTTTCATGGAAAGGGTCTTTTATTGCCAGTTATATTAAAGGCGATTTTAGAAGACTATATTTTAAGTGGCGCTCAACTTGCAGGGGGTGGACAAAAACACGGGAACACCAATAACGCAACACAATGGAATGCCTAATACAGTGTAGGAAAATCACATATATTCAAAAATAGGTGCATACATAAAGGGACTGTATGGTTTCAAAGGAATTTTATGTCATTCTCCCTGTAAAATAGTGGAAAGTGCTGGTAACGATGATGAAGGTGCGTAACGATCTCATACTTTTCTCTCGAATGTAGACCACAAAGGCTCAATAACGGTGAGAGCTGGTGGCAGATGAGATGCGACAGCTGGCCCTTGTGCTCACTAAACCACTTCTGGACGATGCGAGCTGCGTGAACAGGGCCCTATCGTCTTGGAACACAGCATCACCGTGGGGAACAAAAACTGTACCATGGAATGGGCCTGATCAGTCAAAATGTTGTTATAATCCTTGGCAGTAACGCGACCATGTAAAGTAACCTTGAGACCCATAGAATACTAGGATATCGCTGACCAAATCATCACCGAGTCGCCGGCATGTTTCACTCTGGGTAAACTCAGCCAGAAGTTGGAAACAGTGTTCAGCAAAACTCATCCAACCAAATGACACACTCCCATTGCTCCATAGTGCAGGATTTATGGTTTTGGTACTGTGTTTTCCTATTTGTTGCAGATATTTACATCACTGATGATTCGGTATGGAATTCCAGTAGGTCCTGCAATACCGTGCTTATGGAATTCCCTTCATGTTCTTTTAATACTACAGGGTTTGCGAATGCGACATTAAATTCTGCAGTGACTTTTGCAGCTGGTGTCCTTTTATTTTTCAAATCCTCTTCAATGACTGTCCATCATGATAACTTGAGAGATTGCAGGGCACTCTCACTTCTGATATGGTGTTATGCTTCTTAATGTTCTTAGGGAAGATGATCTTTATTACTTGGCTGCTATACTGGATATGATCTGACTTCATTCATATGCTGAATTTGTTGGCAGCAGTTAACACTTTTGCTTGTGTACTCTAGTGAAGGAAAATCGGTAAGCTTTACCTGCATTCAAAGGAAGAGGGTGACGATTTAAACGACTTTAGTAAAAGTGTATGGCGGCTAAGGGCCGAGGGGAGCAGTTTTTTCTGCAGAACCTGGGTGAAAACATTTGCGGACTGCCTAGTTACTCAGTATCATTGTGCAGACACGTAGGATAGAGCCTGTCAGCCAGTGGCCGCACCCAGGTAGGCTGACTAGCGCCAAGAAGGATCCTTTATTGTATGATTATATGATAGCGGAACAAACACTGGTAACAGTTACTTCTGTAAAATATCTGGGAGTATGCGTATGGAACGATTTGAAGTGGAATGATCATATAAAATTAATTATTGGTAAGGTGGGTGCCAGGTTGAGATTCATTGGGAGAGTCCTTAGAAAATGTAGTCCATCAACAAAGGAGGTGGCTTACAAAACACTCGTTCGACTAAAGTATTGTTCATCAGTGTGGGATCCGTACCAGGTCGGGTTGACAGAGGAGATAGAGAAGATCCAAAGAAAAACGGCGCGTTTCGTCACAGGGTTATTTGGTAAGCGTGATAGCGTTACGGAGATGTTTAGCAAACTCAAGTGGCAGACTCTGCAAGAGAGGCGCTCTGCATCGCCGTATGGCTTACTGTCCAGGTTTCGAGAGGGTGCGTTTCTGGATGAGGTATCGAATATATTCCTTCCCCCTACTTATATCTCCCGAGGAGATCACGAATGTGACGCGGGAGTGACCCTTGTTAACGATCGTCGCAGCAGATGGTGGGAACGGCCACCGTTAACGTCGATGTAGCGCTGTTCTCTACTTACCAAACTGCGAGACGCGCGTAGCAGCTCTGCCTGAGGGACGGCAGAAATAGCGTTTTCAGTGTTGTGCTGTAAGTCTCACAATGTGTTAGGATTGTCTGAGTACACCAGACCCTGCAGTTATCCCCACAGGTAAAAATCTAAACGAGAGAGATCAGGCAGTCGATGTGACCAGGAGATTGCACTGTCCCTGTCTTATCCTCTCCGAACACCTCATGCTCTCTGGTATCTCATGTAATGAGATAGCAGACCACCTGGTGAAACAAAGTGTGACTAATGACCGACCTTACTACACTTGCCTCTCACATACAGATTTTGTTACTGGCGTAAAGCAAAAGGTCCCTCAAGAACGATCACAGACGTGGGAGATCGCGCAACAATCCAAAGTGAGACATCATGCCACAATACAGTCGAGTACTCCGCTAGAAACCTATTTCTCTCAAATCAAGCTATCTAGACGTCATACCGCAACTATAATGCGCGTCCAGATGGGTCACGGTTGTTACGCTTCACGTCGTTATAGGATGAAAGTTCAGCCACCTCAATACTGGGAAGTCCACCCAACTGAGTTGCAGACCTCAACCGTGTTATGCTATGGACGACGCCGCAAGTTTCTTAAGGCCTTGATCAGATCAGGAATTCCCCAACCTATATCTGTAACGGACTTGCTTTGGCATCTGTCCACAACGGATATGTCAGTATTGCCCGGTTTCTGCAAGAAGCGGATATCCAGTTATAAGTCACGCAGAAAGGATCTAACGTGAGAAGTTTTGATATATGGACTGTGCTGAGTGTGTGAACGTACGAAATGTGCCATGAAGTTTACCTGGAATTAATTCACTAATTTCTAATGCCTATGCTGTATATTTTTTTATTATTGACGTTTGGGGCCAATAGTATCACGGGAGGTACAAGCCATCAATGTCGCTTTTGATGGTTGGCCTTCCTTCGTGTCCAAATTTGTTTCATCTTTTCAGAATGAAGTCTCTTTCTTTCATCAGATCACTGTATACCGGTCCGTTTTATAACTCTCTTCTGACCAACCTTCCAATCAAATATCCTTTGTCTGAATGTTTTTCTATCTGTAACGTCTGCCTGAGTTACACTGACTACTTTAAGACCCTCCTTCATCGCAGCGATTCATTTAATTGGTTCAGTTTTGGCCTTACTTTCGTTTTCTTAGAATTCTACTATTTGTTTTGTCATTCCAGTGGGTGCCATTCTTTTAATGTGCCCATAAAATTTAAGTCTTCGTTTTCTCATGTCACCATATATGCCTGTGTATTCTTCTATTTCCTTATTACTTCTCAGCCTATAAGTTTCTCCATCAGTAATTTTTGGGCCTAATATTTTCCTCATAATCTTTCATTCTTTATTTTGAATTTCTTCAATATCCCTCTTTCTATTTAAAATTAAAGTCTCTGCTCCATAAAGACATTCAGGTTTGATTACAGTGCTGTAATGCCTAAGTTTAATAAATTTAGAAAGTGATTTTTTATTAGAAATATTTTGTGTTAATCTGAATGCGGTTGCCATCGTTTGACGGCGATCTTCGTTTGCTGCTTTTCCAGACCGTTCTCTTGTATGATTTCCTCCAAGTATTTAAACTGAGAACCCTTTTCATTTTTCCATATTTCGTGTTCAAAAACTTTGGTACTTTTTTTTCTTGCATGTCATATATTCCGTTTTTTCGAATGAGATTTGAAGTCCTACTATTTCCGCAACTTCTTTAGTAATTTCAATTTGTTTTTGGGCTGTGGTAGTATCCCTAGTTAAAAATGCCAGATCATCTGCAAAGGCGAGGCAATCTACTCAAATATTACTTCTACCTAACTTGATTGATTGACATATTTTGAGTTGACTTTTGCTCTCGCCATTCTGTAATTACCTTTTCTAAAACATAGTTAAACAGTAATGGGGAGATTCCATCTCCCTAACACCAGTCTTTATATCAAATGGTTCATAAATTTCTCCCATGAATTTAACATTAGAGCTAGAGTGTTAGAGTTTTATTATCTAACCCTTGTTCCTTTAAATTTTGGAAAAGAATTTCACGATGTTGCATGTATGATATTGTATACCAAATCTATAGTTATACAATTCTCTGGCTAAATGGTTAATGCTGAAGGCCAATACATGTGTTAAAAATCTCTTCATGCGCTCGTGTACTGTTTCTCGGTCTTGCTGAAAATAATCACACAGTCGTTCATCTTCTGTGTGTCGGTCCACTAATAGATTGAGCAATTTCTGAACGTATCGGTTAGCATTAACAGTATGGTGAAGGAATCGTGTTACGATGCGAACACCAGACATTGAGCACTAAACACCTATCTTGAGACTATGCAGAGGCTCTTCAGAGCACTGATGGAAATTTTCTGACGGACCCTACGACTTATCTTAGAAAATAGATTAAGGAAAGGTAAACCTACGTTTCTAGCATTTGTAGACTTAGAAAAAGCTTTTTACAATGTTGACTGGAATACTCTCTTTCAAGTTCTGAAGGTGACAGTGGTAAAATATAGGGAGTGAAAGGCTATTTACAATTTGTACAGAAAGCAGATGGCAGTTACAAGAGTCGAGGGGCATGAAAGGGAAGCAGTGGTTGGGAATGGAGTGAGACAGGTTTGTACCCTATCCCCGATGTTATTCAATCTGTATATTGAGCAAGCAGTAAAGGAAACAAAAGAAAAATCGAAGCAGGAATTAAAATCAATGGAGAAGAGATAAAAACTTTGAGGTTCGCCGATGACATCGTAATTCTGTCAGAGACAGCAAAGGACCTGAAAGAGCAACTGAACGGAATGGACAGTGTCTTGAAAGGAGGACATAAGATGAACATCAACAAAAGCAAAACAAGGATAATGGAATGTAGTCGAATTAAATCGGGTGATGCTGAGGGTATTAGATTAGGAAATGAGACGCCTAAAGTAGTAAATGAGTTAACATCGAGTATATATTTAAGTGTCAGCAAGTCGTTTCTGAAAGTATTTATGTGGAGTGTGGCCATGTATGGAAGTGAAACGTGGGCGATAAATAGTTTGGACAAGAAGAGAATAGAAGCTTTCGAAATGTGGTGTTACAGAAGAATGCTGAAGATTAGATGGGTAGATCACGTAACTAATGAGGAGGTATGAACAGAATTAGGGAGAAGAGAAATTTGTGGCACACTTTGACTAGGAGAAGGGATCGGTTGGTAGGACATGTTCTGAGGCATCAAGGGATCACCAGTTTAGTATTGGAGGGCAGCGTGGAGGGTAAAAATCGTAGAGGGAGACCAAGAGATGAATACACTAGGCAGTTTCAGAAGGATGTAGGTTGCAGTAGGTACTGGGAGATGAAGAAGCTTGCACAGGATAGAGTAGCATGGAGAGCTGCATCAAACCAGTCTCTGGACTGAAGACCACAACAACAACAACAACAACAATTGTGCATTTCTGTGAGGTCTACATACCCTGGCTGGTTGAACCAGACCTCACCTGAGTAAATGAGAAACTCCTAATTCCACTGGTCAGTAACTACCAGCAGAACTCAACACGAGAAAGTTTGTCTTGACGCTTTTTCTCATGCATAACAGTAAATTTGTGAGGATACAATGCACATCATATTTGATAATGTTTCGACCCGACACTCACTTAATTCCCACTTGCACGGATAAACGTCGTTGTTCCAAGCTTTTCTTCACTCGAACAGTGTTTCTGGTGTTCGAAATCTTTTCGGATGGTAACAGTTTGCCTGTAAGGTTTTCACTGCAGACTTTGTTGGAGATTTTGCCCAAATACTTCCAGTCTTAAACACTAAAGCAAAGAGTTCTGCACATATTTCCCACTAGTCGTGCGTCGCATAACACTCGACAATAAACACGCGCTGTTTTATCATGAGCACCATTTTATGTTGGAGACATCTGGACACTTACTTAATAGGTCTGCTCCTCTCACTGAGTCAAACGTAATGACGCAGCGAAGTAAAACTCGGGACAGAGCATGTTGGAGAGTTGCAACTGTAGACGCGTGACAGCGTCCCCCGACTTGTGCAGCGAAACCAGGGTTTCCAGCATTTTCTGTGATACATAGTTCTCTCATTTATTTTCGTCTCCGATACCAAATTCTTCATCGCAGAGTACACTTGTATCCAACGTTCTCAATTATTCGTTTAATATATTCCAATCTCTGTCTTCGTCTATAGTTCAAATGGTTCAAATGGCTCTGAGCATTGTGGGACGTAACATCTGATGCCATCAGTCCCCTAGAACTTGGAACTACCTAAACCTAACCAACCACAGGACATCACACACATCCATGTCCGAGGCAGGATTCGAACCTGCGACCGTAGCGGTCGCGCGGTTCCAGACTGAAGCGCCTAGAACCGCTCGGCCACTTCGGCCGGCTTCGTCTATAGTTCCTATTCATTAAGAAGGGTCACCTTCGCGTCATTTTTATGAATATTTTCAGGCCCACTTTTATTTTTCCCATCCATCATTATAGGACACGTGTCCGCAGCAGTGTTGGAGCAGTCGTTCATGCAACATTTCACGATGAGTGTGAGACAACATACACTAACTGATAAAAGCAGTGAAGAACGCAGAAGAAATGGGCTGATGTCAGTACCTTCGGAGGATATGAAAATTATTAGGTTTGCAAATCTCTGTCGCAAGTAGAACGGCCGCCAGACTGCATTAATGTTGTTCGTGTTTAATATTATTACCATCAGGACTGGTAGGGTATACCAGGGGCATTAACAGCGGCAGACATTAAGCCATCACTGTGAAGGACACATAGATGCTTCGAACTCGTATCAGACAGCGTTATCAGGTCCTGAGAGAGCTTGAGAGGGTCCTCTCTGTTGGTCTCGATTTGGTCTGCTGTTCGAGTCGTCGAAATATGGAGATTCCTGGGCCATTTGGATGTGACAGTGGTCCGATGTTGGACTGCAAGCCAACGGGAGGGCAGGCAAACTCTCCGTCAAGGTTCCGGTCGACCACGACCGACCAGTACACCGATAGATGGCCGTATGCACCACGCACATCGTCACACTTTGACATCTATCTGCCATCCGAGAATACGAGTATGCACTGGACTTCCTGTAACGTTTTGTGTCATCAGCATCATACATACATACATACATACATTAATCCTTGGTCCATAGATCATGAATACGACATTTCGTAATGATGTGGAATGTGTCACTTTAACATGTTTTCTTTACACAAAATAATCAGTTAATTTTTATTTTTCATTTATTTATTTATTTATTTTACAGTTACTGCTTCATATACAAGAATTCAGCTACTGAGTAGAAGGAGTTGTCATTCAGAAATTGTTTTAATTTGCTTTTAAATGTTGGTTGACTATCTGTCAGACTTTTAATACTATTTGGCAAATGACCAAATACTTTTTTGGCAGCATAATTCACCCCTTTCTGTGCCAAAGTGAGATTTAATCCACAACAGTGAATATCAAACTAGTGTTGAAGCTATGCACTTCGCTGTTATTTTTGAATTGCGATGGGTTATTAATGACAAATTTCATAAGTGAATATATGTATTGCGAAGGTACTGTAAATATCCCGAGTTCTATTATTAAATGTCTGCAAGGTGATCCTGGGTGGGCTGCAGCTATTATTTTGATTACACGCTTTTGTGCAATGAATACTTTACTCTAAATGACGAATTGCCCCAAAATATAATGCCATATGAAAGCAGTTAATGAAAATAGGCATAGTAGGCAAATTTACTGATATGTTTATCACCAAATTTGCAATAACCTTATAGCATAAGTAGCTGAACCTAACCGTTTCAGCAGATCACCGATGTGTTTCTTCCAATTCAATTTCCCATCAATGTACACACCCAGAATTTTTGATTATTCTATCTTTGCAACAGACTTCCGTTCATAGTGTATATTTATCAATGATGTTATGCCATTTACTGTACAGAATTGTATAAACTGTGTTTTCTCAAAATTTAGTGAGAGTCCATTTGGCGAGACCACTTAATAATTTTCTGAAAGACTTTATTTGCTATTTCCTCAGCTGATTCTTGCTTCTTGGGTGTGATTAATATACTTGTATCATCACCAAAAAGGAACTAACTTTGCACCTTCATGAATATAGAGTGGCAAGACGTTAATATATATTAAGAACAATAAGGGAACCAAGACTAAACCCTGTGGACACCATTCTTGATACCTCCCCAGTTAGAGGACTCTGCTGTCTGTACTGTTAATTTCAACCTTCTGAATTCTTCCAGTAAAGTATGAATTAAACCATTTGTACACTGTACTATTCATACCACAATGCTTAAGCTTACCTAGAAGAATAATGGGTGATGTTCGGTTACTCATTGCATTTAATATTTGATCAGTAAAAGCATATATAGCATTTTCTGTTGAAATGCCTTTCCGAAAACCAAATTGACATTTTGTTCGTACTTCATTTTTACAAATATGTGATGCTACCCTTGAATACATTACTTTTTCAAGAATTTTGGATAAAGCTGTCAGAAGTGAGATTGGGCGGTAGTTGTTAGCTTCAGATCTATCCTCTTTTTTATGCAGTGGTTTAACAATAGCATATTTCAGTCTGTCTGGAAAAATTTCCTGTTTCAGTGACCTACTACATATGTGGCTGAGAATCCTACTCATTTGTTGGGAACAAGCTTTTAGTACTCTGTTGGAAATGCCATCAATTCCATGTGAACTTTTACTTCTGAGTGAATTTATTAGTTTCCTAATTTTAATAGGAGACGTGGGTTGAATTTCAATTTTATCAGATTG
This sequence comes from Schistocerca nitens, assembly GCF_023898315.1. Taxonomy (NCBI): domain Eukaryota; kingdom Metazoa; phylum Arthropoda; class Insecta; order Orthoptera; family Acrididae; genus Schistocerca; species Schistocerca nitens. Next base: position 573,404,814 of record NC_064614.1, on the reverse strand, counting down.
CGTAGGTACTGCTTCTTCCATATACTGCGTTGCATTTTCTAATGAATAACTGGAACCTATTTTCTCTACAACACTTAAAAATGATTATTAAAAATGTTTTCTACTTCTGACTTCTTGTTAACAAACTTTTCATTGTGTTTGATAGAAATACAGTCTTCCTGTACTCTCAGTTGCCCTGTTTCCCTTTTCACAATATTCCAAATTGTTTTAATTTTATTATCAGATGTGCTAATCTCAGACATAATGCGCATACTTCTGGACTTTTTAATAACTTTTCTTAATACTGTGCAGTAGTTTTTATAATGTTTCATTGTTTCGATATCATTAGTCCTCCTAGCTGTAAGACACATTTCCCTTTTCTGTTGACAAGATATTTTTATCCCTTCAGTAAGCCATGGCCTTTTACATGGTTTCTTACAATTATATTTCACTGTTTTCTTAGGGAAACTGTTTTCAAATATACTCACAAAGGTATCATGAAGTAGGTTAAATTTTAAATTAGCATCATGTTCCCTGTACACCTCACCCACTCTAACTGTTGTAAGCTTTCCCTAAAACATTGAAGTGTTAAATCGTTAATGGAACGCACTATTGATCAGACAGACCATTCTTAACAGGAAATGTTTTTATTTGATTAAATTTATCTTGGTCTATGAAAACGTTATCTATCAGTGTGCTGCGTTCCTCTACCACCCGAGTAGGAAAATCAATAACTGATGTCACATTGAAAGAACCAAGTAATACTTCAAGGTCAAGCTTTCTGTCTGACTCTTTCAGAAAATCTACGTTGAAATCCCCACAAACAATAATTTGCTTTCCTTTGTCTGACAGGTAGCACAACAAAGAATCCAAGTTTTTCAAAAATAGTTGAAAATTTCCCAGTGGGGACCTATACCCGGCTACAATTATAAAAGTGCCTTTATTTAGTTTAAGCTCACATGCACATGCTTCAATGTGTTGCTCTACGCCAAACTTTTCAGTTTCCAAATTTTTCACAGTATGACTGATTTTAACATTCATGGCAACTCCTCCTCTCTCCAAAGTGTCTCTACTTACATGTGCTGAAAGCTTGTATAGACCTACATTTACCATTTCCATACCTGCGACTATATGATGTTCAGACAGGAGACCAGCAGCAGTCGGACTGGGGAATTACTGTCCCACACGTAGACTGCCGTTAACACAGCGCAACGGCTGCGTTTGGAGTGGTGTTGCGACTGGGAAGAGTGAAACGCTGATGACTGGCGTCGAGCTGGTTCACACTTCTGCACTATCCCGGACGAAGATCGTCGGCGACTATGACGGCGACCCGGTGAGAAATCCCATTCTTCCAATGTTTTGGAGAGTCGCAGCGGTGTTACTGCCGGCGTCATCGTATGGGCAGCCGTACGTATGGCTTCAGGTCACGGCTGGTAGTGGGTGAAGGCACTCTGACGATACGATGGTACATCAAGGAGAGCTTGCGTCCGTAAGTGTAACCCCTCATGCAACAGTATCGTGGTACCGTATTTCAACAGGGCTACGCTCGTCTACACATGGCACATGTCTCTATGAACTCTTTGCATGATGTTGGAGAACTCCAGTGGCCAGCAAGATCTCCATACCGTTCTCCGACAGAACGTGTACGGAGCCATCTTACGACGTCAACTCCATCCCAATGGCAGTATCCCAGATATCAAGGACCAGTTACAACAGCTGCGGCCCAGCTTGCCTTAGGAGAAGATACAATGGCTTTATGACGCCCTTCCCAACTGAATTAGTACCTGTATCCAAATCAGAGTTGGTGCAACGTCGTACTGAAAAGTGGGGTCGTACTTCAAGGTTCTTTGTAAATTAGACTGTATTTTGTGATCACTGCAAGAACATCACATACCTTCACAACCCGTCACGTTTCGTTACATTTCCTCCTCCCCTTCTGGGTGCTTCACTTTTTTTTCTTTTTGACACGCAGTGTTTTATCACCCATTGAATATCACAATATTCAAATTGGAGCGCTGTAGATGGCGACATAGAACTAAGCTCACTAGGCACTACACAGAATGTAATAGTAAAAGTGCAGATATTTTTACTGCTGATAGAGAACAGTGTGCTGAACAACATCACATCAGTATTTCTTCATTTTCAGGCTAATAATTATAGCTATTAGGAGCAGTATGTGTTTAGGTTGATTAGTACCTCCAAGTACATGTGGCAAGAGAAAGACATTAATGCTTTTTTCCCCTCGGCTGCAGGTCACGTGTTGAAGTGTGGATGAGTGGACGCGCAAAAGTTAGCCTATACTGACAGGTGCAGTCCACTTAGTGGTGCAGCTACGACCACGCAGAAAACATGAGGTAGTAAATTATGTGACGTCTTTGTGGGAGGACTTTTCTACGCAGAAAAAAGATAACTAACGCACTGATGTGTGTACATATTAAGGTACTACATATAAGCACATATATCCGTTATACCAGTGTAAGTCACCCTTTAAAAGAGCACACTCGCTGCTTTCTAACGTTCTAGATTATATAAACCTGGTACCAGTTGGTAATGTGACGCTCCACAGCTGACGCAAGTTATAGTAGTACCCTGAGGCCTATACGACAGTCGGTTGTTAGGAATTGACGCAGTAAGCTGGGTCGACTTGTGATGTGACAGATGTCAAAAAACAGCTGTCGTGTTTGGATGTGCACGTGACCACACAAAGACTAAAGTTACTCGATATGTTGACCTATCACAGCAAACTGTCCAACGTGAGTACAAGGAAAGGGATAACACTCACAGTCATGTCACTGCTGCGGAACGTTCTCCATTATTCGTTTAATATATTCCAATCTCTGTCTTCGTCTATAGTTCAAATGGTTCAAATGGCTCTGAGCATTGTGGGACGTAACATCTGATGCCATCAGTCCCCTAGAACTTGGAACTACCTAAACCTAACCAACCTAAGGACATCACACACATCCATGTCCGAGGCAGGATTCGAACCTACGACCGTAGCGGTCGCGCGGTTCCAGACTGAAGCGCCTAGAACCGCTCGGCCACTTCGGCCGGCTTCGTCTATAGTTCCTATTCATTAAGAAGGGTCACCTTCGCGTCATTTTTATGAATATTTTCAGGCCCACTTTTATTTTTCCCATCCATCATTATAGGACACGTGTCCGCAGCAGTGTTGGAGCAGTCGTTCATGCAACATTTCACGATGAGTGTGAGACAACATACACTAACTGATAAAAGCAGTGAAGAACGCAGAAGAAATGGGCTGATGTCAGTACCTTCGGAGGATATGAAAATGATTAGGCTTGCAAATCTCTGTCGCAAGTAGAGCGGCCGCCAGACTGCATTAATGTTGTTCGTGTTTAATACTATTACCATCAGGACTGGTAGGGTATACCAGGGGCATTAACAGCGGCAGACATTAAGCCATCACTGTGAAGGACACATAGATGCTTCGAACTCGTATCAGACAGCGTTATCAGTTCCTGAGAGAGCTTGAGAGGGTCCTCTCTGTTGGTCTCGATTTGGTCTGCTGTTCGAGTCGTCGAAATATTGAGATTCCTGGGCCATTTGGATGTGACAGTGGTCCGATGTTGGACTGCAAGCCAACGGGAGGGCAGGCAAACTCTCCGTCAAGGTTCCGGTCGACCACGACCGACCAGTACACCGATAGATAGCCGTATGCACCACGCACATCGTCACACTTTGACATCTATCTGCCATCCGAGAATACGAGTATGCACTGGACTTCCTGTAACGTTTTGTGTCATCAGCATCATACATACATACATACATACATACATTAATCCTTGGTCCATAGATCATGAATATGACATTTCGTAATGATGTGGAATGTGTCACTTTAACATAAGTTTTCTTTACACAAAATAATCAGTTAATTTTTATTTTTCATTTATTTATTTATTTATTTTACAGTTACTGCTTCATATACAAGAATTCAGCTACTGAGTAGAAGGAGTTGTCATTCAGAAATTCTTTTAATTTGCTTTTAAATGTTGGTTGACTATCTGTCAGACTTTTAATACTATTTGGCAAATGACCAAATACTTTTTTGGCAGCGTAATTCACCCCTTTCTGTGCCAAAGTGAGATTTAATCCACAACAGTGAATATCAAACTAGTGTTGAAGCTATGCACTTCGCTGTTATTTTTGAATTGCGATGGGTTATTAATGACAAATTTCATAAGTGAATATATGTATTGCGAAGGTACTATGAATATCCCGAGTTCCATTATTAAATGTCTGCAATGTGATCTTGGGTGGGCTGCAGCTATTATTTTGATTATACGCTTTTGTGCAATGAATACTTTACTCTAAATGACGAATTGCCCCAAAATATAATGCCATATGAAAGCAGTTAATGAAAATAGGCATAGTAGGCAAATTTACTGATATGTTTATCACCAAATTTGCAATAACCTTATAGCATAAGTAGCTGAACCTAACCCTTTTTGCCATAGCTAGTCTGCTTTTGATGTCCTCCTTGCTCCGTCCGTCATTAGTTATTTTGCTGCCTAGGAAGCAGAATTCCTTAATTTCATCTACTTCGTGACCATCAATTCTCGTGTTAGGTTTCCCGCTGTTCTCATTTTAGCTACTTCTCATTACCTTCGTCTTTCTTTGATTTACTCTCAGTCCATACAGTGTACTCATTGGACTGTTCATTCCATTCAGCAGATCATGTAATTCTTCTTCACATTCACTCAGGATAGAACTGTCATCAGCGAATCGTATCATTGATATCTTTTCACCTTGAATTTTAATCCCACTCCTGAACTTTCATTTATTTCCATGATTGCTTCTTAGATGTACAGATTGAACAGTACGGGCTGAAGACTACATCCCCGTCTTACATCCTTTTTTATCCAAGCACTTCGTTCTTGGTCAGCCACTCTTATTATTCCCTCTTGGCTCTTGCAGATGTTGTATATTACCCGTCTCTCCCTACAGCTTACCCCTATTTTTCTCAGAATTTCGAAAATCTTGAACTAGTTTACATTGTCGAACACTTTTTCTAGGTTGACAGATCCTATGAATGTGTCTTGATGTTTCCTTAGTCTTGCTTCCATTATCAACTCGAACGTCAGAATTGCCTCTCTCGTGCCTTTACCTTTTTAAAGCCAAATTGATCGTCATGTAGCACATCCTCAATTTTCTTTTCCATTCTTCTGTGTATTATTCTTGTCAGCAACTTGGATGCATGAGTTGTTAAGCTGATTGTGCGGTAATTCACGCACTTGTAAGCTCTTACTGTCTTTGGAATTGTGTGGATGATATATCTCAGAAATGCAAATGGTATGTCGCCAGACTCATACATTCTACAAACCAGCGTGAATGAATAGTCTTTTTTTTTTTTGTCACTTCCCCCAATGATTTTCGAAATTCTGATGGAATTTTATCTATCCCTTCTGCCTTACTAGATCTTAAGTCCTCCAAAACTCTCTTAAATTCTGATTCTAATACTGGATCCCCCTATCTCTTCTAAATCGACTCTTGTTTCTGCTTCTATCACGTCAGACAAATCTTTCCCCTCATAGAGGCTTTCAGTTTATTCTTTCCACCTATCCGCTCTCTCCACTACATTTAACAGTGAAATTCCCGTTTCACTCTTAATGTTATCACCCTTGCTTTTAATGTCAACGAAGGCTGCTTTGACTTTGCTGTATGCTGAGTCTGTCCTTCCGATAATTATTTCTTTTTCGATGTCTTCACAGTTTCCCTGCAGCCATTTCGTCTTAGCTTCCCAGCACTTCCTATTTACTTCACTCTTCAGCGACTGGTATTTGTGTACTCCAGCGTTTCCCGGAACATTTTTGTACCTCCTCCTTTCATCGATCAATTGAAGTATCTCTTCTGTTACCCATGGTTTCTTCGACTGGATTGGATTCGATTGGTTTGGGGGAAGAGACCAAACAGCGAGGTCATCAGTCTCATTGGATTAGGAAAGGATGGAGAAGGAAGTCGGCCGTGCCCTGTCAAAGGAACCATCCCGGCATTTGCCTGAAGCGATTTATGGAAATCACAGAAAACCTAAATCAGGATGGCCGGGCGCGGGATTGAACCATCGTCCTCCCGAATGCCCGATCAGTGGTTTCTTCGGAGTTACCTTCTATGTACTTATGTTTTCCTTCTCTACTTCTGTGATGGCCCTTTTTAGAGATGTTCATTCCTCTTCAACTGTACTGCCTACTGAGTTATTCCTTATTGCTTTGTCTATACCCTTAGAAAACTTCAACCGTATCTCGTCATTCCTTAGTACTTCGGCATCCCACTTCTTTGAGTATTGATTTTTCCTGACTAATGTCTTAAACTTCAGCCCACTCTTCATCACTACTATATTGTGATCTGACACTATATCTGCTTCTCGGTACGCCTTAAAATCCAATATCTGATTTCGGAATCTCTGTCTGACCGTGATGTAATCTAACTGAAATCTTCACGTGTCACCTGGCCTTTTCCAAGTATACGTCCTCCTCTTGTTATTCTTGAACAGAGTATTGGCTATTACTGGCAGAAATTTATTACAGAACTCAATTAGTGTTTCTCGTTTTTCATTCCTTGTCCCTAGCCCATATTATACAGTAACCTTTTCTTTTACTCATTCCCCTACAACTACATTCCAGTCCACCATGACTATTAGATTTTCATCTCCCTTTACACACCGTATTACCCTTTCAATATCCTCATATACTTTCTCTGTCTCTTCATCTACAGCTTGCGACGTCGGCATGTATACCTGAACTATCGTTGTCGGTGTTGCTTTGCTGTCGATTCTGATAAGAACAACCCTATCACTGAACTGTTCACAGTAACACACTCTCTGCCCTACCATCCTATTCATAATGAATCCTTCTCCTGTTATAACATTTTCTGATGCTGTTAATATTACCCTATACTCACCTAACCAGTAATCCTTGTCTTCTTTCAATTTCACTTCACTGACCCCTACTATATCTAGATTCAGCCTTTGCATTTTCCTTTTCAGATTTCCTAGTTTCCCTACCACGATCGACGTCCGCCCCTGGTAGCTGAGTGCTCAGCGCGACGGAATGTCATACCTAACGGCCTGGGTTCGATTAACGTGAGAGGCACCCACATGCCTTGCTCATACTGTGGCATCAAGCAGTCAGGCCTGCAAGATGAGTGGTCTGCCAAGCGAGTGGATTCATTCTTATTTATCGAGTAACATGAACTCTAGTACTCACACTTAAGTTACAAGTTATCCTCCTATATGATTAAAACGCAACGGAAACACGCATCTGACTATCAGTAATTTACAGAACTCTGACTGTACACTACGCACTGGCAATACCACATTTTCTTTCTTTTTTATTTAACGGCTTTCGTCAACACGTGGCCACCGCACTGAATATGAATGGCGCACACATTATAAATTCGGGACATTATGACAACATACAATTCGAAGGAAAAGTCCACCAATCTTTTTCTTTTCACTATCTTATTTATTCCGATAAATTCTCTAACCTAAACACACAAATTCTATAACCTACAACAATAACACATGAGAAATTCCGCCCAGTGGGCATGGCTTTACATTGGTGAATCTCTATATTATGGTTTCGTAATTATTTAACGCTACAGTGCACTTTCTGGATAGGATGGTGGATCTTTTATTATTTCTCACACTTCGACTCTCACAATCATCATCACGAACCTATCCTCCAGACCGAGCAGTACAGAAGGAACAAGCATAACCCACTAATCTTTTGCAACTACCTTGCTACTCTCCCATGCAAACCACACATACCCAAATTACATGACATATACCACACTACAATAGGAAATACTACACAGAGAATAGTCACAACATTATCACTTTCAGCTTTCCCACTTCAATTAATATTTATCCCAGTTTCACACGACACTGCCCCACTTCGTAATTCTACTTTCCTATTTTGAACTCTGGAGATATATGCACGTCTTCCTGTGCAATGCAAGCCAAGTGGCGTTGCTGGATAGACGGCCGACTCACCTTGCTTCTCTCTCAGAGTTTGAATCTAGCGTCACACGGAATTATATCACGCAAAGTAATATTAAGAACGTATTCATCACACACGCGAGTCCTCAACTGATACCATGGACGAGTACTTCTCTTTATCTTTTGTCTCATACACAGTTTGAGACTTACACAGTACTCACCACGTGGAAGTACTCGTCTCTAATTTCAAGTCCTGCACACGCCATTTTTTAAATATTTCAACTTATGGTACACACGCTATTTCTTAAATATTTCAACTTATTGTACACACGCTAGTAATTCAGCTTAACTTAAGCACACAGAAGTATTTCAACTTATTGCTACACGTGGTTTATATTACCTGCCTGACACTTAATTCTCCCCACAAAAGTTCCTGAAATAGAGAAATTATTATTTCAAACTACTCTTAAATATTCCACATGCATACCATGTCTCCACTCTTTTGTCATTACGGAGCACAACTAAAAAAGGTCTTAACAGCACAAGATCCAGCGGCAGAGTGCCGAAACATGGCCGTTCTTCAGGTCCTCTCGCACCTCTGCTGAAGTGGGGAAGCGCCTTGCTACTGTATTGGTCAGCCACATTTCAGGCGCTCAAAGCTCAGGTAAAATTTCATCTCTTTGGTCCCACCAAAGGTGGCCAAAGGATCGTCTCAAAGATGATCATATATTCACATTCACTATCTGCGGTTAGCAGACGACCATACATTCATTTATTTCACAGATCTCACCAAACTGGATGTAGGGATTTATTTTGTGGGAGTGCACATGTGATCAATTAAATAAATAAATTGTCATTCTTTCCCACACTGGTATCCGGCTTCGCTGTATTAATTGAAATTGAGTTATTTTCCAAAAAAAAAAAAAGTGTTGTTCTGACAAAAATAATGAAGTATGCTGTACCTATTTTCAATGTCGGGCGGTACTGTACCCTTTCACCCGGGTCGGTCGGAGATTTTCTCCGCACAGGGACTAGGTGTTGTGTTGTGCTTATCATCATCATTTCATCTCCATCGACACGCAAGTCGCCGAAGTGGTGTCGACTCGAAAGACTTGAACCAGGCGTCCGGTCTACTCGACGGGAGGCCCTAGCCAAACGGCATATCCATTTACCATGTTCAAGCTTCTGACATTCCATGCCCCGACTCGTAGAAGGTTAACCTTCCGTTGATTATTCAATCTTTTTCTCATGGCAACCTCCCCCTTGGCAGTTCCCTCCCGGTGATCGGAATGGGGGACTATTCCGAAATCCTCTGCCAATGAGAGATCATCATGACATTTCTTTAGTTATAGGCCACATGTCCTGTGGATACACGTTAGGTGTCTTTAATGCAATGGTTTCCATTGCCTTCTGCATCCTCATGCCGTTGATCATTGCTGATTCTTCCGCCTTTAGGGGCAGTTTCCCATCTCTAGCACAAGAGAGTGCCCTGAACCTCTGTCCGCTCCTCCGCCCTCTTTGAGTAGGCCGTTGGGACAATGAGGGTCTTCGACAGCCAATGCTGATTATTAATCAAGATTTAAGCAGTGGCGGGTTTCGGACACGGGATCGAGACGCTACCCCTGGATCACGGATGACATAAGGGGATACTAACCAATCGCGACTGAAGATGAATGGCACGCTTTGTCAGTGGCAATCGGTTTCAAACTCGAGTGTCACTGAACGCAGGTTTAGCTCAATCAGTTTCTGAGCGAACATTGCTAAAGGAACTGCATGCAAAGGCTATTTGGAGTTGGGTTCTTAGCAACAGTCCATTTCTCACAATGGCGCATTACGCTGCACTGATTGTTGTTGTTGTTGTTGTTGTTGTTGTTGTGGTCTTCAGTCCTGAGACTGGTTTGATGCAGCTCTCCATGTTACTCTATCCTGTGCAACTTTCTTCATCTACCAGTACCTACTGCGACCTACATCCTTCTGAATCTGCTTAGTGTATTCATCTCTTGCCCTCCCTCTACGATTTTTACCCTCCACGCTGCCCTACAGTGCTAAATTGGTGATCCCTTGATGCCTCAGAACATGTCCTACCAACCGATCCCTTCTTCTAGTCAAGTTGTGCGACAAACTCCTCCTCTCCCCAACCCTGTTCAAACCCTCCTCATTAGTTATGTGATCTACCCATCTAATCTTCAGCATTCTTCTGTAGCACCACATTTCGAAAGCTTCTATTCTCTTCTTGTCCAAGCTATTTATCGTCCATGTTTCACTTCCATACATGGCTACACTTTCAGAAACGATTTCCTGACACTTAAATCTATACTCGATGTTAACAAATTTCTCTTCTTCAGAAACGCTTTCCTTGCCATTGCCAGTCTCTCTACTTCGATCATCATCAGTTAGTTTGCTCCCCAAATAGCAAAACCTGTTTACTACTTTAAGAGTTTCATTTCCTAATCTAATTCCCTCAGCACCACCCGACTTAATTCTACTACATTCCATTATCCTCGTTTCAATGGGCCTAAGACAGAGAAACTGGGCAGTAGCTGGCTGGAGGAGTTAATGTGGCCCAATGCCTCTTTTTGAAGAATGCGAGGTTTAAATGGAACTACAGCCCAGTGACACGTTTAACCCAGAGTGTGTGGATGATGTTGGTAGGGCCAGAGGGTGTTCTGTGATGTTTCATGTGTATTTGTCAAACTCGGCCTCACTTGTACACATTATCGTGAGCGTGAACCACGACGTTTTTCTCGACATTCTCGCTAACCAACTGCTGCTCTTTGTTCTACATCGTCATGATGAGTACGCTATGGACACTGCCGTCTTCCAAGACGAGAGCAGCTGTGTTTACGAGGCAGCACACACCACACGTTTCTGGTTTGACGAACACTCCAGAACCATATCGCACCCCCACCCCCCATACGGTCAAGTCTCTGAAAGCGCAACAGTATCGACCGGCAGTCGTGTCATCATCCTAAAGACGTCACTGGATGCAGATATGGAGGGGCATGCAGTAAGCACACCACTCTCCTGGCCGTTGGCAGCTTACGTGACCGGAAACGCTACGTATCAGTCAGAAAGCTCCTCAATCAGCCTCACAAAGTCTGAGTGCACCCCACTTGTCAACAGTGTTCGGCAGACACGGACAGTCACCCATCCAAATTTTAGCCAAGCCATAAAGCGCTTAACTTCGGTGATTTGACGGGAAATGGTGCTACCATTGCGGCAAGGTAGCTGGCGTCCCGATGAATCACCCAATCTTAATCGAACAGCAAATGTCTAGAATTATTTTGAACATTGGGTAAAACGTAAAGCCAAATTGTCAGAAATTTGATAGCTCTACGGGTTTCTTCGTCAATGAGCGGCTTCAGCTGGATGTGACGTACGTAAGAAACTTGCATGCTTTCTCGCTGAAATGAGATAATTATCTTAGAGCTGGCGATATGCAGAGTAGCGTGATGTTTCCTTGGGCTGGGGGAAGCAAATTTTTGTCTTAAGTGCTTATTTTACATCACGACCGGGCACTCTCTACTTTGGCACTTGCGGAGATTACAATATCCTAAATAGATAGTGCCAGGTCGATCGATTCTGCGTACTGCGATTATGATGGCGTCTGCACTGATCACCCTTCTCGTCTGACCTCTCAGTGGCTGCTCTTTTCCCAACAAATTAGAAGTTTACATTCCATGCTATAGCAGAGAAACCGCTGTACCGCAGTCACCGGAAGCACCAGACCAGGCCTTTTAGGAGGTCTGATAATTAGGCAACAGCTGGGGCATCTCTCATTTTGTATTACTCACGAGGCTGAAGTCCAGTGAATCTACAGTCAGCGTAAAACTCCGCTCTTTGAAAATGTAGTAAGATTATGTAAGAGAGGCGTTCAATAAGTAATGCAGCACATCATTTTTCTCGGCTACTGTCGGTTGAAAACATGAGGAATTTGTTACGGGACATCGTGGAATATTCCCGCTTCAGCCCACTTCATGAAGTTCCGATAGGTGACGGCGCTGTAAGCAGCCTTCAGAATGGCGTCTGTAACGTAGGTGCGTTCCAGGCAGAGAGCTGGCATTGAGTTTCTCTTGGCGATAAACCAAAGCATCGCAGATATTTATATGCGGTTGCATAATGTCAACACAACCCTGGCAGTGAACAAAAGCACGGTGCGTCGCTGGGCGAGTAGTCTGTCATCATCACAATCAGGTCGCGCGAACATGTCCGATCTCCCACGTCCCAGCCAGCTGCACACAACTGTGATTCCGGTAATGTTGGAAACGGCTGACACTCTAACGTGAGGTAGTGACGAATCACAATCAAACACCTCGATGCTCAAATGGACGTCTCTGTTAGTTTGCTGACGTACTCGTCCACCAGTTGGGGTTCCTCGCCACCTAACAAAAGACCAGAATCTACTCTGTAGGAATCAACATGGATTCCGGAAACAGCGATCGTGTGAGACCCAACTCGCTTTATTTGTTCATGAGACCTAGAAAACATTAGATACAGGCTCCCAGGTAGATGCCATTTTCCTTGACTTCCGGAAGGCGTTCGATACAGTTCCGCACTGTTGCCTGATAAACGAAGTAAGAGCCTACGGAATATCAGACCAGCTGTGTGGCTGGATTGAAGAGATTGTAGCAAACAGAACACAGCATGTTGTTCTCAGTGGAGAGACGTCTACATACGTTAAAGTAGCCTCTTGCGTGCCACAGGGGAGTGTTATGGGACCATTGCTTTTCACAATATATATAAATGACCTATGTCGGAAGTTCCATGCGGCTTTTCGCGGATGACGCTGTAGTATACAGAGAAGTTGCAGCATTAGAAAATTGCAGCGAAATGCAGGAAGATCTGCAGCGGATAGGCGCTTGGTGCAGGGAGTGGCAACTGACCCTTAACACAGACAAATGTAATGTATTGCGAATACATAGAAAGAAGGATCCTTTATTGTATGATTATATGAAAGCGGAACAAACACTGGTAGCAGTTACTTCTGTAAAATATCTGGGAGTATGCATACGGAACGCTTTGAAGTGGAATGATCATATAAAATTAATTGTTGGTAAGGCGGGTACCAGGTTGAGATTCATTGGGAGAGTCCTTAGAAAATGTAGTCCATCAACAAAGGAGGTGGCTTACAAAACACTCGTTCGACCTATACTTGAGTATTGCTCATCAGTGTGGTATTCGTACCAGGTCGGGTTGACGGAGGAGACAGAGAAGATCCAAAGAAGAGCGGCGCGTTTCGTCACAGGGTTATTTGGTAAGCGTGATAGCGTTACGGAGATGTTTAGCAAACTCAAATGGCGGACTCTGCAAGAGAGGCGCTCTGCATCGCGGTGTAGCTTGCTATCCAGGTTTCGAGAGGGTGCGTTTCTGGATGAGGTATCGAATATATTGCTTCCCCCTACTTATACCTCCCGAGGAGATCACGAATGTAAAATCAGAGAGATTCGAGCGCGCACGGAGGCTTTCCAGCAGTCGTTCTTCCCGCGAACGATACGCGACTGGAACAGGAAAGGGAGGTAATGACAGTGGTACGAAAAGTGCCCTCCGCCACACACCGTTGGGTGGCTTGCAGAGTATAAATGTAGATGTAGATGTAGACCACAGAGGACTGCCATCTGTATGGCCCAATGAAGGTTGCACTCCGTGGGAAGCAGCACGTAGATGTTGAGGAGCTATTTGACACAACAAAACGTTGGCTCCGACGTCGAACAGTACAGTGGTACCGTCCGAGCATACAGGCCCTCGAAGCAAGGTGGCATAAGGCTGTCGCATTGGACAGAGATTATGTTGAAATATAGAGTTTTGTGGCCAAAAGAGTGGTGAATAACAAGATGTATAGGAATCGTGAGTAAAACCAACCTGCTTTGAGCAAAAAATTTGTTGCTTTACTTACTGAACGCCCCTCGTAATTACGTTCGCATTGTTTAAATACAGCTCTATCGCCCATTAAGTCTAATCACTCTGTGTAGCACTAACGCGGTAATCTACGAGCCGCGCAGAGTAGCGGGTGGCTAGGTGGTGGTGCAGGCGTCGGCCACCGAGCGGCGCTGCCGTCGGGGCGGCTCGAGGCGCCGGCACAGTGGAGGGCCGCAGTGTCAGTGCGGTTGCGACTGGCAGCCGGGCGGCAGCGAACGGCGAGCGCAGCGACCGGGCTATGGGACGACACGCCGACGCCCCCGCCGCGCCGCCTCCTCGCCTCCTGCCGCCAACGCCAGCCGCCGACTCGGGCACCCGTATCTAGCTGAGAACAGGTCAGTGGCGGCAGCACACACCTCGCGAGCTCCCGTCCACCGCTGACTCTGCACAATTCGCCGGCGTCGTACCCTCCGATGCAGTGAAACGGCGACGAGCGTCGTACACCTCGTCGACGTGCTTCTGGTGCAGAGTGTGTTGTTGTTTACGTTCTGACAAGATCTAGATCATTTCTGCTTAGATCTGTGAACCTTACATCCAGTCGTTTGCTTAAGTGGTGTATGTTACAGTTTGGCCAGTCAAAATCAAGTGAGTAGGGCATAAACCCGAATCTCTCACTCTTAAAAAATAAACCAACGTTCCCATTTTGTAATTTCTCTATGGTTCTTACAGCATTCTCCGTATCGAAATGAATGATGCCGCGTGTAGAAATTTGACTGGGGTGATAATGTGTCCCATTCTGAACGTGAATTTTCAGGTTAATACATGTGTATACTGAATGTTCTACGCGCTACATCTGCTTAACACTGCCAAACATGAACACAGTGTAAATTATCACAGGTTAACAGATTGTTATTTGTGGTTTGTTGTCAATCTCCTTCTACAGCCACACTCAAAAACTCCACTTCAGTGCATTTTGGGGCCCAGCATCTGTCTACACTAACCACAAAACGCATTTAAATTGTTTGTGGCTTTTCTGCAGATAATTTTAAAGGTAAATTAATACTCACACAACTAGCAAGTAACTGTGAATTTATTAACGTATTATTCCCATTCCTGAGAAAACTGATGTACTCCGGGAACTGTTGCTACTAGAACGTGCGGGTCTTGCAGGCAGAACAACTCAAAAAATTTTCAAATGTGTGTGAAATCTTATGGGACTTAACTGCTTCGGTCATCAGTCCCTAAGCTTAGACACTACTTAACCTAAATTATCCTAAGGATAAACATACACACCCATGCCCGAGGGGAGGACTTGAACCTCCGCCGGGACCAGCCGCACAGGCCCTAGCCGGCCGGTGTGGCCGTGCGGTTCTATGCGTTACGTCTGGAACCGAGCGACCGCTACGGTCGCAGGTTCGAATCCTGCCTCGGGCATGGATGTGCGTGATGTCCTTAGGTTAGTTAGGTTTAATTAGTTCTAAGTTCTAGGCGACTGATGACATCAGAAGTTAAGTCGCATACTGCTCAGAGCTTTAGACAGATCGGCTAATCCCGCGCGGCGCAGAACAACTATGTCACAAACGTCCAA
The DNA here is from genome assembly GCF_023898315.1 of Schistocerca nitens. Classification (NCBI taxonomy): domain Eukaryota; kingdom Metazoa; phylum Arthropoda; class Insecta; order Orthoptera; family Acrididae; genus Schistocerca; species Schistocerca nitens. The sequence continues at coordinate 573,389,434 of NC_064614.1, read as the reverse complement.
CTGCAGAACTTGGATTCTGCGATTCCTTTGAAGAGACCGCTTGCTTTGTGGATTGGATCACAGCGACAACGATGTCGCCAGAGTTGCGTCGGCCGAGTGAGACAGGAGCGACGGAGAGCTGTGAGAAGACGTGGCACCGGGGACCAAACATCGCGTGTGTTGTTCACTGTGGAAGGCTGCTGCTTCTTTCTGTCATGACTTCCTGTGGCGTGAATCCCGCACATGTCGGCGTCAGTGTTTCTTTACATCGACCACTTGTCTCCGCCGTCTGCAGTCACGGTAGAACAACAACGTCGCAAGACGTTGGCCAGGTTGTCGTGTCAGTGTCCGTACTCCACGCACACGCTCCTCTTCGCACCGAACAGTTATGCTCCTGGTGTGACTACCGTAATGATTCCCTTACCGCGCTGTCGGATTTTAAACAACCAGGAATTGTTCCAGGCAGAGGAAACCCAGTAAATGGTACTCCGTATCGTATCTGCTGCTCTGTGCATAATTTGACATGGATAATTGTGCTTCTGGAAGTCACAGGAATTTTGTTTTGCCTCTCCCACGGTAAATTAGATGTCGCCCTTCCACAGAACACTTCTTGCGTTAAACCACGCTGATTAGGTCTCTGAAACGGCTGGAGATTGTTGTCAGTAAATGGAATACCTTGCGTATGAGACACACATAGGATTATTGTAAATGGAATACCTTTCGTATGAGAGACACATGGGATTATTCACAGTAGCTGAAGATGCTGCTGATTTTAGTTTCTGTCTGATGTTAATGTCAATCTACAATCGTGCATCCTAATTTTTTGACAAACGATGTTCATGGGATTTTTTATTTACGTTCCTTTTCGTCTCACGAGGTACGAATGACTATCTGAGAAAAGTTCCAAACATTCTCTTTCCGTCACCGTTCCGTCCCTGGGCGTAAGGTTTTAGCTTCTTCTCTGTAAGAATAAATCTCTGCATCAGTTATTCGAGCCCTCGGAGGAAGCGTCGGGTTCAAAACCAAATGAGCCTCAGTTTCGTAATAAGTGAGTCCCGTTTGATTATATAGTGGATTCCGTGGCGGTTGCAGCAGACTGGCACCGCCGTTTCCATTGGTTGTGAGACATTAGTGAACGTTCGTGGAAAAATGGTTCAAATGGCTCTGAGCACTATGGGACTCAACTGCTGTGGTCATCAGTTCCCTAGAACTTAGAACTACTTAAACCTAACTAACCTAAGGACATCACACACACCCATGCCCGAGGCAGGATTCGAACCTGCGACCGTAGCAGCAGCGCGGCTCCGGACTGGAGCGCCTAGAACCGCACAGCCACCGCGGCCGTCAACGTTCGTGGAGGTTGATTCCGTGATGATATTACAGACTTTCAGGGATGATGGAGAAGGATAAATGTATCAAAAAAGTCTAGTAATCATAGGCTCTAAAACACGTACCTTAAGAGCTATAAGTACTTCTTCATCTTCGATACTGTGAAACAAATATCTTCTAATGTAAGCTCTTTGCTTGTTTATTTTGGGAGGAGGCAGAGTGGGTCATTCCAAGAGAAAATGTTAAGTAAACATGGGCTGTAAAGTGCATACCTTAATAGATGTGAGTACTTGTTTATTTTTTCACTAAAGTGAAACATCTCTTCTACTGGTCAAGTGCTCAGAGCTCTTAAGGTATGCATTTTAGAGCGCATGTGGACTTGAACTTTTTGATACATTTGCCATTCTTCATCATTCCTGAAAGTCCGTAACATCATTATGGTATCACCCTGCATAGCACAAGTTTCCGTATGAGAATAACATAGCAGTATGTGTCACCTGTACACGAGAAACGTTGCACAGAACGAAAGCCTATTTACTACACTTGCGCGGCCTGTACTGGTATAACGCAAAAGCTACTGTTAGAGAAGACGTAAAGAGTACACAGATATGAGTTGTGACAAGGGGCATGCATTCTTGCTCGACTCGCCGGTAACTGTACAAACATGGTAATAAATCAGAAATGAGACCGTGAAGAAATTGAAATTTTTTAGAGTGAAATTACGAATATTTTTCAGCTACTTACGTGTAGAGACTGTAAACACAAACGTAGACTGTCCTCACAGATATACCTAGGGAATCTTTCCTCCTACGCTCTTTCTGTAATCTCAACGGGAATAAAACAATACACAGAACTGCAAGAAGAGCCTACCAGATTTGCAGAGTACCATTATGGTGAAATACGATATGAAAACACGCATTCCGTGCTGCTCTGAGCGCTGTTTCACGCCACATCGGCTCTGAATAGCATCACCAGGACACCGAATATTCAACAAAAGCGACAGGTAATAAAACAAGGACACATCTCAAGTAAGAGTAGTATGATAGTCCTGAATACTCGCTGCGCCGGAATTTCTCTAGCTGAAGTCAGTGATCCATAGAACGCACGTGCGCTGTAAATTCTTTGCGATCCAGAAACTTCACGTAATCTCCCCTTGTTATGCTTAATGAATATCTGAGAAGATTCCGAGAAGAGCCGGCCAGTGCTGGAAGCGGCCAGAGATGCGTATCCCTCGGCGCCCGTTCGCAAACAAGACGCGGGACGGTAATTATCCGGCCAGCCGAAGCGGACGAAAAAAGGTGCGCGAAACTCCGGCACGGCTGGCGCGGAGGCGAGCGGAGCGGTGCGTGATGGGTATTAGCGGAGCACGGCGGGCCAGAGGTTAATGCCTGCCTGCCCTGGCCACTGCAGCTGCCGCGTCTGCAGGGAGAGGGCTGCCGCGCTGGACGTCTGAATCAGCACTCGCAGCACCCGACAAGGTTGACGCTGGAACCGAGCTGCGAGCTCAGTGACCGACTTCTGGAGTAAACTGGAGACATCATTGATTACTGGAGATAAGCGACTCAGAGGAACACATTTGAAGGGTTATAGTGCTAAACGGGATACGTAACAAAATGTTTATTCAAAATAAACAGCCGGCCGTTGTGACCGAGCAGTTCTAGGCGCTTCAGTCCGGAACCGCGCTGCTGCTACGGTCGCAGGTTCGAATCCTGCCTCGGGCATGGATGTGTGTGATGTCCGTAGGTTAGTTAGGTTTAAGTAGTTCTAAGTTCTAGGGGACTGATGATGATGGTAAGTCCCATTGTGCTTAGAGCCATTTGAACCACCAAAATAAACTTTATTCAAATAACAAGAACAGGAATATGCACTAAATACACATTAACACTTGCTTACTGATTTTACAAAAATTGATGCTTCAAAAACATCAAATAAACACTGACTTTTCTAAATAAATTTGCACTCAGATGCTAAACGGCCTACGTCTACCAAACAATTTTTTTAATATTTCCACCTCTAGTAATAATTTTTTTGTTCAATCTTGGCACAATTCACCATAAAATTGTTTGTCACTTCAAGCGGGTATTCCATCACACTTTTAAGGTATTTTTTCTTCTGAGTATACCATCCTTTCGTACTAGTTGCCTCACTAAATGTGATCGTTTTGAAATCTTCATTTCGTCGCCGTTTTTTAAACGTTCTTAATAATTCCCGACACTCCCAAACGTCTTTTTTATCTGAATTGCCCAAGGTGTGTTGGTTTTAATCCACGAGGCAGAACTTATATTAACCATAGTCGTGCTAATGATCATTTCACCTGTTTGCTGATAGTCCATAAAATAACTTTCGCCGCGTGGAGTGGCCGTGCGGTTTGAAGCGCCATGTCACGGATTGCGCGGCACCTCCCGCCGGAGCTACGAGTCCTCCCTCGAGCATGGGTGGATGTATTGTTCTTAGCATAAGTTAGTTTAAGTAGTGTGTAACTCTAGGGACCGATGACCTCAGCAGTTTGGTCCCTTAGGAATTCACACATATTTGAACAACACAACTTTAAACAGTTGTTATTCCGGGCTGCTGCTATGGTTTTCATTACGTCACGCTTTCTTTTAGTGTTGCCGATTTTTCTGTTACTTGCCTTCGCTGAATTATTCATATTGTTTTCGCTGTCCGTTGTACCATGAATCAATACACGCAAAGGATAGGTCACAAAAGGGCAGGAGCAAGATGAAGTGTATTATCTCTATGTTCCGCATAGTCAATTCGTGTAAAGCATTCCGCATTAACTCCATGTAGCATGAACAATTTATATACCTCTCATGCCATCTACTGGTCTTCGTACTACTTACCTCAGCCATCATCAGAGGTAGCCCTTTTAGCATGGAAAAGCCCTTTTCGCATACCAAGTAAAGAAGTAGGAAACACAGTTTATGAAAAGCTGGCGCTCAGCCACTTTATTTATCTTACTACAAACCTGTAGATTAGATTAGATTAAATAAGATAGTCTTTTTGAATGTTAACTAAGTAAGAAAGGGATAGATAGCTACTTAAGGCTGGCGACGTGCTTCAGAGATCATCTACCTAGACGTAACTTCGCTGCTATTGAAATTCCACTACGTACACGGATTTCGGTTTTCTTCTTACTTATTTTCTTATTATATCTTTCTGACAATACGTTGTTCGTGTCTTCTATGGCCTTTTGGAGATTGTTTTCAGTGTTAGCCGAATCTAAAAATGATCTCCAGAAGGCTATGGGAGATGTGAACAGGGTATTTTCAGAAATATTTTATATGAAAACAAATAAGGAGGAGACAGAATTACTTCTATTTAGTAGAGTTAGAATAGTAAAAAACTTTCGTGTGGATGAAGAGAATCTGAAGCAAGTCACCTGCTTTAAGAACCTGGGTAGCAGAACAACAAAGGCTGGTAAATCAAGCCAGGAGATTATCTGTAGGAATGCACAAATTAAAACAGAAGGACAAGCAACTACCAGTTAAAAGTAATAGTTTAAACATCATGCAACAGTATGTAAAAACTTACGTAGGACAGTAGGGGAATCTGAACGGGAAAATCTTCTTGCTTTTGAGGCATATTGTTGGAGGAGAGTCCTAAAGATTTCATGGACAGAGAGAATGGCCAATGAAGAAATGTTCAACAACATACTAAAGAAAATATCGTTGTGGAGGGCTATCAAGGAACGCAGGGACCGACGGATTGAACACCTGTGCTGATATTGCTCAGTCACTGTGAAATTAACATAAGGAAAAGCGCCAGGAAAGAATGCACGAGGAAGACCAGGACTTCAGTACGTCAGGCAGATAAAACTGGATCTAAAACTGACAACGTATTCGGAACTGAAGAGACTAGCAGAAAAGAGGGAAAATGGAGGAAGGGAATTGCTGCCGACCAATCTGCCGATTGTGAATAAGACAAGAAGGAAGGGATAAGCTGTACTCATTAAGCTGGAAACAAGAGAAAACAGTTAAACGAGACTGACTCTTTGCTTACTGCACTAAAACGTAAACATAAGTAAGACTACACTCTGGCTTCACGGTCTTTTAGTGTTTTCTCGGATAATAGGTAAAGAAAAATGAAACCTTTTTAAAGGAGGCTTAAAACACCGACTAATTCACGCACTTACTATGAAGCCTGCACTAAGCTGTTGTTACAAGCTAATTAACTGTTCCTTATGAACTCACAAAATCTGCCCGTCGCGTCGCATCTCCTCAATATAGAGTGTAAGTCGAGTGTTATTAAAGATTCTGGTATGTTCAAAATGCTATGTTACGGTCACGGTATCAAAACAATAGGTCTCTCTGAGTTAAAAACGTCGGAGTGATGGGATTTTTCAGAACTTTAACTGGAATTTCAACAAAAGCATCTCGATTGAATGTTGCAGAGAAATGTACACTATGAGAAATTCCGGGATACTGTATGTTTAACCGAGGCTTGGAAAAATACAACAACCAGCCACTTTTTATACGGCTTTATTAATGCCAAGATACGTTCTCATCCATCTTAAATTGCCATCCCATGTTTATGTCGTCATCAATACTATGTGTTTGTCGACCGCGAGCAATTCTTTTACCACCACAGCCATCCAAATGTCGGTTAGTCGGTTAGTAACTCTCTCCCACCTTCCCCCCCCCCCCCCCCCCCCCACTCTCTTCCATCCAATCGCCCGAACTACGATCAAGTTCTTCTCCATTACTTGGAAAAATACAACAACCAGCCACTTTTTATACGGCTTTATTAATGCCAAGATACGTTCTCATCCATCTTAAATTGCCATCCCATGTTTATGTCGTCATCAATACTATGTGTTTGTCGACCGCATTTTGAACGCTGCAGCTGCCTGTCAATCCATTTAGCTACCATGTTTTCCAAGTTTTATATTTACGTTTAATTAATAATTAGTTGCACTTAGTTTTATTCTGTAACTTACAGCTCCTTGTTTCGCATTAACATACATAGTAAATACACTTTTAGCTCCACTGATTCACTGCGGCATTCGCCATGCGGACGACTTGTGTGTTTGTTTGTCCTGTAAAAGACATATATGGCCGGCCTCTCTGGCCGAGCTGTTCTAGGCGCTTCAGTCTGGAACTGCGCGACCGCTACGGTCGCAGGTTCAAAACCTGCCTCGGGCATGAATGTGTGTGATGTCCTTAGATTAGTTAGGTTTAAGTAGTTCTACGTTCTAGGGGACTGATGACCTCAGATGTTAAGTCCCATAGTGCTCAGAGCCATGTAAACCATTTTGAAAAGACACCTATAGCGGAGTTTCAATTTTCTTATATACTGGGTAGTTGTGCTGATAGATTAAATACCGCAGACCATTGATTTCTGTCCGTTTCTAGCTGCACCAGTGTTAAGTCTACAAACGCAACTTACATCAGAAGTACATTTTCATCGTATAAGAAAACTGCAACTCGACTTTAGATGTATTTTTACGATATAAACAAACATGTATAGGGCACATGGGGAAGACGGCGCTGCAGCAGTGAAGATGAACGTGTGTGTGTGTGTGTGTGTGTGTGTGTGTGTGTGTGTGTGTGTGTGGTCTGAATGTAAAGGGGAAATAAGGAGATACAAGTTACAGAGTAAAAGTAAGTGCGAATACCTATTAATTAAACCTAAATACGCGACTCTGAAAACGTGGAAGCGAAACGGATTGTTATTAAATTATTGTTAACTGAGGATGGTAAAACGCAACATAAACGCAACATAAAGTCTGGGCCAAGGTGCACTCAGCCTAATGATGCCTAACTTAGGAGCTACTGGGGTATGAAACAGCGACTCCAAAGTCAATGAAACCGACAGCTGCCGGCCGGGGGTCGATACCGCCTCGAAAGACGCCACTGTCAGAGGATGATACGGCGGTCGGTCATTCCTAACTGACCCATCAGGGCCGGAACGCGAAGCTTTGCTTTGCCTCCAGAATACGAAAAACCGTTGCGTGGCTCCCAGTCTGTTTGCATATAACAGAGTTTGAATCATTATTACATTTTGCAATAAATGGCTCTGACCACTATGGGACTTAACTTCTAAGGTCATCAGTCCCCTAGAACTTGAGAACTACTTAAACATAACTAACCTAAGGACATCACACACATCCATGCCCGAGGCAGGATTCGAACCTGCGGTCACGCTGTTCCAGACTGTAGCGCGTAGAACCGCTTGGCCGCTCCGGCCGGCTATATTTTGCAGTGATATCCATTATATTCGAAAAATACGTGGAATGAAGTGGAACGGAGATTCTTCGAACATTTTCTCCGAAAGACTTATCTTGATACTCGTTTCAGACAGGCTACACGTCTTTGACGGAAAACGGTGGCTTTTTGTTGTCCTGTACTTCGCAACAAACCGGCAGAGACCACTAGATCGAAAAATAAAATCATAAATTCTACCTCAATGTAAACACATAATTGTCTAAAGCAGTGAAAAAAAAAAACTGCCTAGCAGGCGCAAGACCCGAACCCTGAGCACTACACATAACATGATCACACGTGCTCAGAGCCACATCGATGTGAACACTTGACTTGGGTTGAGATGGTCAGTGCGACAGGCCGATAGCTCAACCGCTGCACGTGAGGCGAGATACGTCATCTGGTGATGTCACATGTCCGACATTTATCATTCACTTTTGGAATAATTCCCGACATGTGCCAACCCATAAGGCTCATATTAAATTACGTGTCTCAACATCACCCACGTCGCTAGGAGGTTTTTAAACGTTAATAAGAATCACTCTGTATAGGAAATCATTTGTACGAAATTAAAAACCTTCGCAGACCACTTCACTTCTTTCGTCTGCAAAAGCAATTTATAAATTTTCCAATGATATATGAGATTAGATTATTGCTCGCACTGACAATAGTGCACCAGGCATTGTCTTAGGCAATTTTATTGTCGTCGGTGTTAGCAAGTTTCCGCCCGCATAGTAGTATCTATTCCATTTCTTCTTGTATGTAGATATATGTGCAACCTCTCAACGCCTCGGTTTCACACATCAGTATTAAAAACAAGCTCGAGTCCTGTAATGATTTTTGTAACCCTTTGTAGTGTCTTTGCAGTTCGTTTGTCTTTCATCAGCCGGCCTGTGTGGCCGAGCTGTTCTAGGCGCTTCAGTCTGGAACCGCGCTATTGCAACGGTCGCAGGTTCGAATCCTGCCTCGGGCATGGATGTGTGTGATGTCCTTAGGTTAGTTAGGTTTAAGTAGTTCTAAGTTGTAGGGGACTGATGACCTCAGATGTTAAGTCCCATAGTGCTCAGAGCCATTTGAACCATTTTTTGTCTTTCATCGTTACACGAAGTAAATATTCATTTGTAACAAGCGTTGAGATATTCTGCTAGCATTGTTCCTGCAAACACTGGACAGCGACTAGCAGCACGTAACGGAGACTATAGCACCATCGCGTCCTGGAAAGAAGAGATTGCATAGCGCGCGTGATATCAGCGTAAGGTATGCGCGTAGAGCCCGCGCTATTACCTCTGTCCGCACGAAGTGTGTCTTGAAAACGCCACTTTCTTTGCCTTCACGCACACTGGGGCGCGCCGCAACAAGAAAGTAGCTAACATGATTTCATAAGTGTTGGATCCAGGAAAGAAAACAGTAGCGAGAAACTGCTACAACTTGGCTACAATTATAACAAGGAACATGAGAAACACGCAGTTCCTGTACCATAATTGTCTGTCAACACAGCAATTTCTTTACAGAAAAAGTAGTTCAAAGATGAATGTCAGTTGTTCGTCAAAGGAAGATGAATGGGGCATATGTATGGGACTCTTGCTGTACTAAATTTCCTAATTCCAGTACAACAGCAGCAAAAGTTTCGCTCGCTTGCGGCTCCACTGTACTACATCACGTCCATCATTCTCTTACGAAAGACGCCAACTACAGAAAGTGTCGCCACTCTCTCGAGACTACTGGGGTCAAGGGCGTGCATCTAAGAGCAGTTACCTGCTGCGAATGTACTTGTACTCGAGGTATAATACGTACGTCGAAATAAAGAGCGGGAGAACACACAGTGAGACTGTCATACTTCTCCTGAGAATCTACTAGTGTACCACATCTTCAAGTGACTGTCATAAGCCTTCGGAGGGAAAGCAGCAGGTTTCTCCTCAGTTTTTAACAAAAGTATTCATTGCCCTTGAAACTTCCGGGCAGATTAAAACTGTGTGCCGTACCGAGACTCAAACTCGGGACCTTTGCCTTTCGCGTGCAAGTGCTCTAACCGTCTTTTTTTTAATTTTTTGTTCCGTATCGTTCGTTGTGTTTGGTCGTAGCGGACGCCACATGACTTGCGTTGAAGTTCGTTGTTCACTTTTCTTTTACTGAGACCAGCCTGCTCTCTGACCGACCAGGCTGAGCTACCATGCCGGCATCCGTCTGAGCTACCCAAGCACGACTCACGCCCCATCCACACAGCTCTACTTCCGCCGGTACCTCGTTTCCTACTATCCAAATTCACAAAAGCTCTCCTGCGAAATTTGTAGAACTAGCACTCCTCGAAGAAAGGATATTGCGGAGACATGGGTTTGCCACAGCCTGGGGGATGTCTCCAGAATGAAATTTTACCTCTGCGGCAGTGTTTGCGCTGATATGAAGCTTCCTGACAGATTAAAACTGTGAGGACGAGCCGTGAGTCGTGCTTGGCTAGCTCAGTCGGCGGACTTCCGTCCGCACAAATCACGACAATTTTATAGCTGGCACGGTAGCTCAGCGTGTTCGGTCAGAGGGTTAGCTGCCCTCTGTAATAAAAAAAAAAACTGAGTTAATGGATCAACGAGAAGCTTTAACAAGCATCCTGGGACGTCCGCCCCAACAAAAGACAATGACCAATAACGAACAAACTGAGGTCAACAAAAAAAAAGTCTGTAGAGCACTTGCCCCGTGAGAGGCGAAGGTCCCGAATTCGAGTCTCGGTCCTGCACGCAGTTTTAATCTGCGAGGAATCTAGATTCATTTTTCTTGTTGGTTAATATATGAAAAGAAAGTGAAGGGTGGATTTTAACAGCGTGTCGACACCGTCGTCATGTTATTAGAGACGTGGCTCAAACAGGCACTGATGGGGCACAAAATTGGGCCAATCCTTTTTAAGGAACCATCTCAACATTTTGCTCTAAAGGATTTACAGGGACCATGTATGTTCAGATGGAGACTTGAATAGCGCTTCTCTCTAATTCCACATCTATAAATCTAGAGTGCCACATTTCTTGTTTGTGTGTTTTTACAATGAATGATGAAGCAGTTCCCGGTGCATCGCGACTGCTACAACAACTCCTCCTCGGATAAGAAAGCTAACTATCCACCGTAAGGGTAGACACTTGCCACAAAACTTGCTTTCTCTGCACTACTTCTCTCCCTAGAGGCAGCTGCTTCACCTACAAGTCCACTTCAAATCAACCAAGTTAAAATATGTTCACCATACATATTGCTGGACTCTTTACTTCTGCACTGGCAAAAACTGAAAGACTTCAGGATGTTAATGCTTTGTATCTGCCCACTATGAAATAATACTACTACTACTAATAATAATAATAATAACAATGATACTGTGATACAGCATTATACTACCCTTTATGTAGTGACTGTTGTGTCATGTATCAATTAATTCACTTACCTGTTTCGAAGTGAGTCTGTTGTATGAAATATCTGCAACTTGGAGAAGAGATTTTCATCGTATGTCTTCCGTTTGTTATGCACAGGCACTTGTGTGTGGTTTTGACGGTCATCGATGTTTCTTAGAAAGCACAAATTACTTGTGTACTTGGTGGAGAACGTGAGGAGAGAGTAACCTCCACCGCATAGTGTCACTCATTAATGCTAGCGACTGAGAAAAAGTTATTACTGATAACTTATATAACCAATATTAACTTTTTAAAAATATATTTCCACGACTGACACACAATCAAACCCTTTTCGTTTTTTTCCGCTCAGAAAATTTAATTTTACCCCTCTAAGTGTATTTACCTCCAAGCTGGGAACCGCAGGTCTAGTAGAATAGTTTCATGAATTTTTGCAATTCGGGCGCAACAGGAGATAGCTGACCATATTAACCCGCTGAGAACTTGCTGATAATTAAGACGATATGCATTACTTACAATACCTTGTGCTTGAAATTAAAGTTATGTTTACACACTTTTTGTGTATTTCTCTTGTTATGATCTGTAACTGTGCAAGTAAAGTCAACTTCATGTGAACCATATCAACGTATTGTCGATGACTATGATAATAGTTAAAATAAATGAACTGAGTGGATTTGGAACATCTTTATAATCTGTAGTGATTGAGAAACACTCAAATATAAAAGCGGGCGTTAGGCACAAGCAGTACAAATCGTCTCAGTGACTCGTTAGTCGGCGGCTTAATAAAACACAAAAACTAACTATAATTTTTATTTCGTCATTTTAGAAATAAAAGTGCTCAAAGAAAATTCTTTTTCATTCTAAAGTTTAATTAGACGGCATAATTGGTGATGAAGCAGAAGGGGGAGGGAGGGGGGGGGGAACTACCCTAATATCTGATTGCGCTCAGGATTAATTGTATATGAAAGGATGGGAACCACTGTTAACTAGACCTTTTCCCACACTCTATTTTGTTTGAATTGGTTGTCTGCATATGTTTCGTCAGCCATGCATTGTTTTCGCTGAATCGGAAGACGTTTAGGTTTTCCAGTTTGTATAGGTCGTTTTTAAATCGGAAGACGTTTAAGTTTTCCAGTTTGTATAGGTCGTTTTTATTTTGCATTTGTGTTTTTGTAATTTCCAGGACTAGTTTTTTCCTCAGTCATGTTGCTAAGAGGTACCTGTTTGACGAAGATATAACTTTAAAAATGTAAATTTCTTGTGATTCAAAACCTCTGCGACATTGTTCTTCACAAATCAAAATACACGTAACAAGAAATCGATGTTCTCATTAATTAAAAGAGGATTTTTTTTCTTTGTGCATGGATCCACAGTAGTCATAAAATCAAAGAAAAAATTATTCTATAAAACACAGAAAAATGTTTTAATTTGATAAAGAGGGACATTATCTGCGTTAACATTTCAAAGGGTATGCGGACCTTCTCTAACATGTCCATTGCGTTGTTTGATAGGTCAGAGGGCACTTCTCACTCTGCAAATGTAAAGGTTAATATGATAGCAAAAATTGTTCTCCGCGAATGCCTTGCATACGCGAAAAATCCTAGTTTGCACCATATTTTGCATAACCCGTTAGACTGCTGCTCTGCCTACAAATGACTGTGTCTCAGATTGGAGGGAGACAATAAGAAATTGGCATTAAAATCAAGGCCCTGGAAAAAAAAGAATTCGCAAATCGTCTCGCATCCTGCCCAGACAAGCAGACAGACGTATTACTTCAGTATCAGTTTCAAGAAAGCCCGAACAGATTATGGATATTTACAAGAGTCATTTGCCTCGAATTCTCGGCACCATTTATCATTCACTACGAAACCACTCCTTAGCTCAGACCCAGGGTACGCTCTTGGTGATAATTTACCCACTGAAAAGTGGTTTAACTGAAAAATAATTTAGTTTCGTTTATATGGTATGTTATTATTAAAGAAAACTGTCAGTTGCTTAGGCGCTTGGATCATGGCCTGTTGAAAGTCACTTCTGTGACTAGTTGTGTCACGTGTCTTAAGTGTAAAAAGTATATTCTCACGTTTGGTTGTTGATGACAGTGAGACTAATCATGGATAGGATGGTACCCAGCGCCGAAACATAGCCTGCAGCCCTCACAGATCGCCAGGGAAGTCGTTACCCATAATATAACATCAGACGTACGGATCACAACATGGCCTCCCTTCCTTGAGACACTGTTGAGGACTTTGGCTTTCAACCCAGGACATGGCTCCAAAGTCTGTCGCTCAATAACTTGACATGAACAACTTTCCTTCCCTTGCCTCCCAGATACTGGGGTTAAAAATGTTTTCAGCCACCTAGTTTCCAACCTGCTACGGTTCGCTACCATACAAGTGTGAGTTATATAGGCAGTCATCTAAAGGAACAGGGCTCTAACACTGTTATTTGTGGAATCTTTTCTGTAGAAACTGCTCCAAAACATCTGAGCGTAATGTGGTGTACGCCAGGTCGCATCGTTGCTGGGATTCCACGTTAAACGACAGTTTCTCTGCCTTCCTTCTGTTGTATACCAAGGTGACAAAAGTCATGAGATAGCGCTGTGCGCAAATACAGATGACGGAAATATTGCTTGCACGAAGTATAAAAGGGCTGTGCGTTGGTGGAGCTGCCATTTGCACTCGGGTGATTAATGTCAAAACTTATGACGTGATTACGCCCGTACTAGGAGAATTAAGACTATGAACGCGGAATGGTAGCTGGAGCTAGATGCATAAGACATTCCATTTCGGAAATCGTCACGAAAGCCAATATTCCTATATCCACAGCGTGAAGAGTGTACCGAGAATATCGAATTTCAGGCGTTATCCCTCACCACCGACGGCCCTCTCTTAACGACCGTGAGCAGCGGCGTTTGCGTAGAGTTGTCAATGCTAACAGAGAAGAAAAACTGCTTGAAATAACCGTAAAAATCGATTTGGGACGTACGACTAACGTATCCGCTAGGACTGTGCAGTGAAACTCGGCGTTAATGGGCTATAGCAGCAGACGACCGGTGCGAGTGCCTTTGCTAGCAGCACGACATCGCCTGCAGCAGCGAGACCTCATCGGCTGGAACCTAGACGACTGGAAAACGGTGGCCTGGTCAGATAAGTCCCGATTTCAGCTGGTAAGAGCTGATGATAGTGTTCGGTGTCGTGCAGACCCCACGAAGCTCTGGACCAAAGGTGTCAACAAGGCACTATGCAAGCTAGTGGTGGCTCCATAATGGTGTGGGCTGTGTTTACATTAAATAGACTGGGTCCTCTGGTCCAACCGTCCATTGACTGGAAGTGTTATGACGTGCTACCTGGAGACGTGCTACCTGGAGACATGTGTAATTTTTATGGGTAACTACGCGCCATGTCGCCAAGCCACAATTGTTAGCAATTGCCGGCTGGAGTGGCCATGCGGTTCTAGGCGCTACCGTGTGGAACCGAGCGACCGCTGCGGTCGCAGGTTCGAATCCTGCCTCGGGCATGGATGTGTGTGATGTCCTTAGGTTAGTTAGGTTTAATTAGTTCTAAGTTCTAGGCGACTGATGACCTCAGAAGTTAAGTCGCATAGTGCTCAGAGCCATTTGAACCATTTGTTAGCAATTGGCTTGAATAACATTCTGGACAAATCGAACCAATGATTTGGCCACCCAGATCGACCTACACAGATCCCACAGGACATTTGCGGGACACAATCGAGAGATCAGTCCGAGCACAAAATTCCGCACCAGCAACACTTTCATAGTTTATGCCAGAAAGGGCTCTCAACAAGACAAGTGTCCAGACGTCTCGGAGTGAACCAAAGCGATGTTGTTCGGACATGGAGGAGATACAGAGAGACAGGAACTATCGATGACACGCCTATCCCAGGCAGCCCAATGGCTACTAGTGCAGTGGATGACCGCTACCTACGGATTATAGGGCTCGCACAGAAAAATTTAAGTGCTCGTTTTTCCCGCGTGCCGTTCGAGAGTGGAACGGTAGAGAGACAGCTTGAACGTGGTTCATTGAACCCTCTACCAGGCACTTTATTGTGAATATCAGTGTAATCACGTAGATGTAGATTATGGCTGGGAGGAACTCTGACAGTAACACCACCCTGTTGAATAATGCTTTTTGTGCAGCCACAGGAAGTCGTGTTACAACTCAAACTGTGCACAGTAAGCTGCATGATGCACAACTTCACTCCCGACGTCCATGCAGCGCGATACAGATAGGCCCAACAACGTGTTAAATGGACCGCTCAAGATGGCATCATGTTCTCTTCACCGATGAGTGTCGCATATGCCTTCAACCAGACAATCGTCGGAGACGTGTTTGGAGGCAACCCGGTCAGGCTGAACGCCTTAGACATACTGTCCAGCGAGTGCAGCAAGGTGGAGGTTCCCTGCTGTTTTGGGGTGGCATTATATGGGGCCGACGTACGCCGCTGGTGGTCATGGAAGGCGCTGTAACGACTGTACGATACGTGAATGCTGTCCTCCGATCGATAGTGCAACCACATCGGCAGCGTATTGGCGAGGCATTCACCTTCATGGACGACAATTCGCGCCCCCATCGTGTACATCTTGTGAATTACTTCCTTCAGGATAACGACATCGCTCGACTAGAGTGGCTAGCATGTTGTCCAGACATGAACCCTTTCGACCATGCCTGGGATAGGTTGAAAAGGGCTGTTTATGGACGATACGACCCACCAACCATGATGAGGGATCTAAGCCGAATCGCCCTTGAGGAGTGGGAGAATCTGGATTAACAGTGCCTTGATGAACTTGTGGATAGTATGCTACAACGAATACAGGCGTGCATCAATGCAAGGGCACGTGCTATTGGGTAATAGAGGTACCGGTGTGTACAGCAGTCTGCACCACCACCTCTGAAGGTCTCACTGTATGGTGGTACAAAATGCAATGTGCAATGAGCGATAAATAGGGCGGAAATGATGTTTATGTTGTTCTCTGTTCCAATTTTCTGTACAGGTTCCGGAACTCTGGGAACCGAGGTGATGCAAAACTTGTTTTGATGTGTGTACTTCTGCAGGAGACTTGCGACGACTTGAGTCCATGCCACATCGAGTTCCTGCACCACGCCGGGCAAGAGGAAGTCTGACACGATACTGGGCGGTATCCCATACTGTTGTCACCTCATTGCAAGTGTTCTTCTGTGCCGAACGGAGACTAGTACCTCCAGTTGGATTCCGCCTAACAGCTAGCAGTGCGCTGCGGCGCTGTGGAGAGCCCGCCTGGACTGTGGAGACCGGGCAGAGGAACAAGGCGCGCCGCAGCTCCTGGAGCAGTGGCCAGTGGGCTGTGAGCAGGGGGCGGCGGCTCAGCTGGGCTCCACGATCGATCCTCTGGCAGGCCGCCCAGCACGGTGCGGCTTTTAGGCCGTCCTGCGAAACGGAGCAAGTGAAAACTGGGCAGGCTGCGCATTTCTGCTACTCGAATGCCACAAATTCTATGACAGCGCACTCATTTGTCACGCACTTTCAGCATTATGAATTAATGTTACATTTTGGCTAATGACGTCTGACGGGGTTTGATGTTGTGATAGGGTCGGAGAGACGAAAGACAAAAATAGACGATGGAGCAGGAACTACGAAACAAGTCATAAAAATTGTAATGCAGTGAGCGCTGAGCAGAAAAGCGTCAAGCAAAGATACATATTCTAAATACAATTTCATTTGAATGATTTATTTCAGCGGTAGCGCAATAAAAGTAATTAATTTTTAATAAAACATTAAAAAATCCGGTGAAATCAGATTTGCTGGATAGACAGATCTGACCGACAAGTACTTTTTTAAAATATTTGTTTGAACTTTTATATCGGGTGGCTACAATTTAAGTACAGCTACTCACGGAGTGTGGGCTATAATTATCGTTCAGTAGTGAAACTTCCTAGATACTCTAATCCGTTAAGGCTGAATCAATGTACCTTGGAAAAAAATTTGTTCCAATTTTGGCCACCAGGTGCAAATCTGGATCTGTGAATGCAAGAAAGACTTATAGAAATGTTTCCATATGTAGTGACTTAGGAAGAGGATGTGGACAGGAAAGGTCAAACAAGTGACAAAAGCATAATGTTGATATTGTTATTAACCTCCGCTTAGGCAATTAGTTCTGTTGTGGCGTAACAAGACAGCCACGCCACTCGGAAGTAGCCGAAAGGCACGCGTTAACTCACGCAGGCTAGTAGATAGGTCTGAAACAGGATACGTAATGAATGCTATAAAGAAAAGTACGTAGCTCCTGGAATACTTAACTTTAATCCATCCTTTTGGTACATCGCTCTTGACGATACAAGTGAGACTCTTTAGATACAAGCTGTGTAAGGCTAATGGCGCCTTGCTAGGTCGTAGCCATTGACTTAGCTGAAGGCTATTCTAACTATCTGCTCTGCAAATGAGCGAGGCTTCGTCAGTGTGCATCGCTAGCTACGTCGTCCGTACAACTGGGGCGAGTGCTAGTAAGTCTCTCGCGACCTGCCATGTGGTGGCGCTCGGTCTGCGATCACTGACAGTGGCGACACGCGGGTCCGACATGTACTAATGGACCGCGGCCGATTTAAAGCTACCACCTAGCAAGTGTGATGTCTGGCGGTGACACCACAAGTTCAATATGTGCACTGGAGACGTTGACGAGTTGTTGTACCTGGTGACGAAAATTGGAACTAATTTTTTTTTCAGCGTAAATCGGTTCCGCATTAACTCTCCCAAGTTTCGCTGCCATACAATAATTAAAGCCTATACTGGACCTATGTGAGTGGCTTTATTTATGATCGCTCGGTACATGTCGACAGTATGGTTCCGTTTCTCATGGGTGTCAAGTCCAAAAGTGTAGGGTTCAGTCCTCGATCGGTCTTAGCATTTTTATCCCTCCTTTAAAGTCTGCGAATGAAGTGTTAATGTGAAAAATGTCAAGGTGCACCGTGATTCGCAGTCTGTGTTAAACTGCAAGGCCCCTGTAACGCTCCTAGTCATATGAAAGATCGACGGAAGGCAAGGTCAATGCAGCTTCAGGAGAACCATGCCTTGTAAAGCACTGTGGTGACCAAGCCGTCCTTCAGTTCGAACACAGCTTCACTTTTTAAATATGGGCAATGGTATCTCGTACAAATTACAGAATAAAATAAGAAAATTCCTTTGTGGTTGTCAATATAATCCATGGACGGAAAAGCAATTTGTAAGCCTTTATTTAAGCTTTTAATCAGTTGTGTGGTGAATGTTATTTTATTATGCAAACATCTGCGCCAGAATTATTCTACAAGTTTCCCACATCAGTAACAGATGCTAAGAGCAGCTTCAGCTTGTTGAAATAAGAAAACAGAGACACTCTTCCATTCGATGCTGAAGAAAAACAGGCAGTGGAAGGTACGTCACAGCACGTGACACTGCAGGTCTTACGAGTGCCAACAGCCGTCTCCGGCGAGGAGCGATTAACGATATATTTCAGACAAGTTCTTGACTGGGCTTTTAAATGCATGCAAGCTGCCGATAGCACATGACGAAGTTAAGACGTTTAGTGGGTACCTTTTCAGTTGCGTATTGATTTCCCGTGGGCCCTGCATAGAGCCCGGCGTTCGCGAAGTGTGGCGGACATGCCGATTACTGTGAAGTCACGTGTTCGTTGCACTGTCCGTCTTTCTTGTCGGCTCGCTCCCGTTTGAGTGAAGTCAGTTATGTGATCCCTCGAACCACACAATAGCCGCCAAGCTGATTGCTACGCTTTTAATTTGTATGACATGGTGCCAACAACTGCTACACGCCGGCCGCGGTGGTCTCGCGGTTCTAGGCGCGCAGTCCGGAACCGTGCGACTGCTACGGTCGCAGGTTCGAATCCTGCCTCGGGCATGGATGTGTGTGATGTCCTTAGGTTAGTTAGGTTTAAGTAGTTCTAAGTTCTAGGGGACTAATGACCACAGCAGTTCAGTCCCATAGTGCTCAGAGCCATTTGAGCCAACTGCTACACGAACACAACACAGTGAAACTATCAACAAGCGTATTTTGATGTCGTTAATGGTTAGTTTCATCGGGTAGCTCTGTGTTATTCCGTAGTGTTCTCTCTGGAGTAACCAGTGGGTTTCTCATTAAAGAGCAAGCACTGCAACTAACTCCACATCCACAGTCATATCTTCCCATTTACTACATTACATTTGAGAACGAGCATAATAGTACTCGCTCCTTGTCCCAAGAGGGTCGCTAATGACATAAATAAGTAAATTACATGATTGAAACTGACATGTTGCTATCAGCCGTCTAAATAAGATAAAGGTTGCGATCTGGCGATTTATTTGGTTATCAATATGCAACCGGAGGCTTGTTTGGATTTTTGATACGTGTTACTGTACCATTAACTAGTCTTCGAACCACTGCATTCTCATCTTCTGACGCAGATGTTACAGGAACCTTATGGCGTGCACTAAGTGTAGCTAGACGTTGCAGTGATGGTGCTGGCGAAAATGGCGGAAATTTAGCTGTTGGTAATGAAACATTTATGAAACGTGAAGACTGCAGTGTATCGTGGTATCCATAGCAAACCCGTTTCCATAATTACCCAGTGTATTTGCCTGTATTATCTGAAAATTTACATCATCTCCGGTATCACGAATCAGTTCACTGTATGTACCCACAATATACACTCCTGGAAATGGAAAAAAGAACACATTGACACCGGTGTGTCAGACCCACCATACTTGCTCCGGACACTGCGAGAGGGCTGTACAAGCAATGATCACACGCACGGCACAGCGGACACACCAGGAACCGCGGTGTTGGCCGTCGAATGGCGCTAGCTGCGCAGCATTTGTGCGCCGCCGCCGTCAGTGTCAGCCAGTTTGCCGTGGCATACGGAGCTCCATCGCAGTCTTTAACACTGGTAGCATGCCGCGACAGCGTGGACGTGAACAGTATGTGCAGTTGACGGACTTTGAGCGAGGGCGTATAGTGGGCATGCGGGAGGCCGGGTGGACGTACCGCCGAATTGCTCAACACGTGGGGCGTGAGGTCTCCACAGTACATCGATGTTGTCGCCAGTGGTCGGCGGAAGGTGCACGTGCCCGTCGACCTGGGACCGGACCGCAGCGACGCACGGATGCACGCCAAGACCGTAGGATCCTACGCAGTGCCGTAGGGGACCGCACCGCCACTTCCCAGCAAATTAGGGACACTGTTGCTCCTGGGGTATCGGCGAGGACCATTCGCAACCGTCTCCATGAAGCTGGGCTACGGTCCCGCACACCGTTAGGCCGTCTTCCGCTCACGCCCCAACATCGTGCAGCCAGCCTCCAGTGGTGTCGCGACAGGCGTGAATGGAGGAACGAATGGAGACGTGTCGTCTTCAGCGATGAGAGTCGCTTCTGCCTTGGTGCCAATGATGGTCGTATGCGTGTTTGGCGCCGTGCAGGTGAGCGCCACAATCAGGACTGCATACGACCGAGGCACACAGGGCCAACACCCGGCATCATGGTGTGGGGAGCGATCTCCTACACTGGCCGTACACCACTGGTGATCGTCGAGGGGACACTGAATAGTGCACGGTACATCCAAACCGTCATCGAACCCATCGTTCTACCATTCCTAGACCGGCAAGGGAACTTGCTGTTCCAACAGGACAATGCACGTCCGCATGTATCCCGTGCCACCCAACTACCCTGGCCAGTAAGATCTCCGGATCTGTCCCCCATTGAGCATGTTTGGGACTGGATGAAGCGTCGTCTCACGCGGTCTGCACGTCCAGCACGAACGCTGGTCCAGCTAAGGCGCCAGGTGGAAATGGCATGGCAAGCCGTTCCACAGGACTACATCCAGTATCTCTACGATCGTCTCCATGGGAGAATAGCAGCCTGAATTGCTGCGAAAGGTGGATATACACTGTACTAGTGCCGACATTGTGCATGCTCTGTTGCCTGTGTCTATGTGCCTGTGGTTCTGTCAGTGTGATCATGTGATGTATCTGACCCCAGGAATGTGTCAATAAAGTTTCCCCTTCCTGGGACAATGAATTCACGGTGTTCTTATTTCAATTTCCAGGAGTGTAGCAACGTTTCCGTTTCATAAACGTTTCATCATCCTGTAACAGCTGCGTCTGAAGATGAGCATGCAGTGGTTCAAAACTTCATTAATGGAATTTTTTTTAATTTCATCGTTTGCTTAGGGCCCCCCGTCGGGCAGACCGTTCGCCAGGTGCCGGTCTCTCAATTTGACGTCACTTCGGAGACCTGCAGTAGATGAGGACCATAGGATGATGATGAAAACAGCACAACACCCAGTCCTTGAGCGGAGAAAATTCCCCGACCCAGCCGGGAATCGAACCCGGGCCTAGAGGACTGACAATCCGCCACGCTGACCATTCAGCTACCGGGGGTAGACAATGGAACAATAAATCGTATCAAAAAAGTGATTCGTTGCATACTGATATTCAAATAAATCGCTAAATCAGAACTGCAGCTCGTCATCGATAACTGATATACTGAACAAAGGATTACGATTATCGTGAAGTGGTTTAGGGTAGCGACAGACAAAGTGCGGATGCCCCTCTTGCACCAGAGTGACGTGTACAGGCCTCTACACACGCACCAACTTATCGGGCGACTGACCGACAGACCCATTTCATGGCAGCCTACACACAACTGGACTCAGAGATTACATTGCCGCCCTGTTGTTGTGATTTGTTTACCTTAAGTTAATTGTTTATATTCTACGAGATCCCGCTTGGATTGTCACAGAAACAAAAAAGGGAGGGGGGTTTGCCTTTGCTGTTTTAGAAGTATCAAGGCCAAAAAAAAGACAAGCGGAAGCTGTGAGCAAAGAAGTGGCTAATGCAAGGTACGAAATTTACCCACGTTCTGTTACTTAAGCAGCTGGGAGGCTATGATTTTGGTAACTGTCCAAGAATGGATGAAACTTGCATTTCGGCGCTGCTGAACATCGTAAAACCATCCTTCACGATGAATAACACAGTCATTAGAGAGTCTGTAAGCTGCAAGAATAGGCTGTTAGCTACATTACTGTTTCCAGTTAGTGGCAGAAGTTAAGAGGATCTCAGATTCAGTGCCTTTGTCTCCCCACAATTATTAAATCAGGTGATTCCTGAAACTTGCAGCATGATTTATGGCTGGCTCTGAGCACTATGGGACTTAACATCTATGGTCATCAGTCCCCTAGAACTTAGAACTACCTAAACCTAACTAACCTAAGGCCATCACACGACACCCAGTCATCACGAGGCAGAGAAAATCCCTGACCCCGCCGGGAATCGAACCCGGGAACCCGGGCGCGGGAAGCGAGAACGCTACCGCACGACCACGAGCTGCGGACATGATTTATGGTTGAGTAAGGAAATACATCAGGTTAAGCCAAAATAAATTAAACAAGACATTCATTTAAAATACATTATTTTATTTAGGTATCTAGCATAGAAGATGACTTGTAAGTTTTAGAAATTAGTTTCAAATTCGAAGAAAAAAAGACAATACATGGTTCAAATGGCTCTGAGCACTATGGGACTTCACTTCTGAGGTCATCAGTTCCCTAGAACGTAGAACTACTTCAACCTAACTAACCTAAGGACAGCACACACATCCATGCCCGAGGCAGAATTCGAACCTGCAACCGTAGTGGTCTCGCTGTTCCAGACTGAAGCGCCTAGAACGTCCGAGCCACATCGGCCGGCGACAATACATGATTGTGGCTCACATCATCTGGTAAGAACAACAACAGATACATAAGAAATGTAGCATTTAGCAACTGTTAGAATTGTAAAAAGAATCCCACTTTTCATATCACAGGGCTTGAATACGGGCTGAACTTTTTTAACACTTACAACAATGAAGCAAGTATATTTTATGAATTAACATCCACTGAATATTTCAGTTTTCAAATTTCAGTTCCGATAATTACAGTAAATAAAAACTAAAAACAGAAATGCAGAAGGTGGACGGAGTTTTATTCTATCTCACACAAGATATCATCAAGGATACGTTTAAAAAAAAAATAATAATTGCTTCATTTCTTGCATCTACACTCCTGGAAATGGAAGAAACAACACATTGACACCGGTGTGTCATACCCACCATACTTGCTCCGGACACTGCGAGAGGGCTGTACAAGCAATGATCACACGCACGGCACAGCGGACACACCAGGAACCACGGTGTTGGCCGTCGAATGGCGCTAGCTGCGCAGCATTTGTGCACCGCCGCCGTCGGTGTCAGCCAGTTTGCCGTGGCATACGGAGCTCCATCGCAGTCTTTAACACTGGTAGCATGCCGCGACAGCGTGGACGTGAACCGTATGTGCAGTTGACGGACTTTGCGCGAGGGCGTATAGTGGGCATGCGGGAGGCCGGGTGGACGTACCGCCGAATTGCTCAACACGTGGGGCGTGAGGTCTCCACAGTACATCGATGTTGTCGCCAGTGGTCGGCGGAAGGTGCACGTGCCCGTCGACCTGGGACCGGACCGCAGCGACGCACGGATGCACGCCAAGACCGTAGGATCCTACGCAGTGCCGTAGGGGACCGCACCGCCACTTCCCAGCAAATTAGGGACACTGTTGCTCCTGGGGTATCGGCAAGGACCATTCGCAACCGTCTCCATGAAGCTGGGTTACGGTCCCGCACACCATTAGGCCGTCTTCCGCTCACGCCCCAACATCGTGCAGCCCGCCTCCAGTGGTGTCGCGACAGGCGTGAATGGAGGGACGAATGGAGACGTGTCGTCTTCAGCAATGAGAGTCGCTTCTGCCTTGGTGCCAATGATGGTCGTATGCGTGTTTGGCGCCGTGCAGGTGAGCGCCACAATCAGGACTGCATACGACCGAGGCACACAGGGCCAACACCCGGCATCATGGTGTGGGGAGCGATCTCCTACACTGGCCGTACACCACTGGTGATCGTCGAGGGGACACTGAATAGTGCACGGTACATCCAAACCGTCATCGAACCCATCGTTCTACCATTCCGAGACCGGCAAGGGAACTTGCTGTTCCAACAGGACAATGCACGTCCGCATGTATGCCGTGCCACCCAACGTGCTCTAGAAGGTGTAAGTCAACTACCCTGGCCAGCAAGATCTCCGGATCTGTCCCCCATTGAGCATGTTTGGGACTGGATGAAGCGTCGTCTCACGCGGTCTGCACGTCCAGCACGAATGCTGGTCCAACTGAGGCGCCAGGTGGAAATGGCATGGCAAGCCGTTCCACAGGACTACATCCAGCATCTCTACGATCGTCTCCATGGGAGAATAGCAGCCTGCATTGCTGCGAAAGGTGGATATACACTGTACTAGTGCCGACATTGTGCATGCTCTGTTGCCTGTGTCTATGTGCCTGTGGTTCTGTCAGTGTGATCATGTGATGTATCTGACCCCAGGAATGTGTCAATAAAGTTTCCCCTTCCTGGGACAATGAATTCACGGTGTTCTTATTTCAATTTCCAGGAGTGTATATTGCTATACTTCTTGCAAGACGCGTCCCACAAACATCTGCAGTCTTTACATTTCACCAGAAGCTCTGTCTGTAAAAGTTTCGTCCGCCTCGCAGCCTGTCAAGGATACTGGAACGTCATTAAATCCAGTGCGCAGAGGCAAAACGCCAAATTTTGTCGGGAGGTGAGCGCAACAGCGCTACACGCGGCACAGTTTGTTGGGTGTGGTAGTGGTAGTGGTGGTGGTGGTGGTGGTGGTGGTGGTGGTGGTGAGAGGGAGTCCGACTGGGTCGGTTGGTCCCGAAATCCCGCCCGACATCTCGACGAGGAATGTTCGTCGGTCGGTCGGTCAAAACGCCTACACACGACCAGTTTGTTGGTCGGTCGCTCGGTGCGTGTGTAGGGCACTTAGGTAGGCTGGCGAAGGGCGGAGCGTGCCGGCGGCCGCTGGTGTGTGCCTCGCGCGGCATAACAAGGCGGCACCTGCGCCGTGTTTACACTGGCTCTGCAGCCTGCGCCTGCTATCAGGTCGCAAGGCCGCTCACGTACCGCGCCGCAGTTACGTCCCTCGCAGCGCAGCTCGTGTTCCAGCTAGAGTCCGGCAGCAGTCCCGATTATGCACTTATTACCAGTCTGTCTCGTTATGAAGCATTGTGTGGTGACGCCAAGTTCCAGGTACCGTGACTGAAGACGAGCTGTACGCCATCGTGTCGGGGACCAGGTCCCCCGTCACTGGCCGTATTATTCGATGCCAGATCGCCGTAAACGCTGTCGGTAAGTCGCACCGATCGCTTAGCGTAAAACATCTGCCACATTAATTCTGCAGTAAGAGCTGCATACTGGCCATCGTCCCTTATATTTTCGTAGTGGGTGTACGAGACATTCATAAATATTCTTGGAAGATTTGTCTATGTAATACAGCTTTCACTTGCTGCTTTAATATATACAACAAGAATTGCGTTAAATATGGTGCTAACGTAGACATCGGGCTACCCTGGTAGCTACAAATCAGTCTGTCACCACAACGAATATTTCAGGGAGGGGGTTGGGGGCAGGGGAGCTGGGGTCAGCACTGCCACACTCTACCCGATTCTGCTTCGCAT
Organism: Schistocerca nitens; assembly: GCF_023898315.1. Taxonomy (NCBI): domain Eukaryota; kingdom Metazoa; phylum Arthropoda; class Insecta; order Orthoptera; family Acrididae; genus Schistocerca; species Schistocerca nitens. The sequence goes on along the minus strand of NC_064614.1, from coordinate 573,363,984 downwards.
TTAAACACAGGAGTACAGAGCACACCAGCATTTGACTGAGAGTCCTCGCGAATATATTTAAAACAAGTAGCATGCGGAGTATTGGATGCATTGGCTTATAGATGAGCGATGCGTGATGGTTTAAAAGTTCGTTATAGATAAGACGTTCATGACTATTAAAAAATTGTTACTGACGTACCCTGGCTTATAACGATATGAGACATGGAATCTCACTGAGTGCATATGTGTTAGACAAGCGCGCAATATCGGTTTTAAATTTATTTAAATGATACCACGATGTTGAATTACGGCACCATGGCTTACTCGTAATGAATTTTGTATAAATTGCCTTTTTACTTAGTATTTGTTTCCTTTTTCGTTTCTAGGAATTCAATATTAGCCTTCTTTGAGCTGTAATGTGAAATTTTCTATGAACTCCACTTACAGCTTTTACGTGACGCATAGTGGAGCTCATGCAGAAATTGTTCAATTGAAATATTGGGTAATAGAATCATTAGTCTGGCAAGTTTTGTATATCTCACGACACTTCATACACACAAACTGTTATGCACTACCCTTCCACCTGCCTCTTCAGTAATCGGAGACATTTTCATGAATTTAGCTTTTTCGTCTGGAGTTAAGGTCCTCATAATAATAATAATAATAATAATAATAATAATAATAATAATAATAATAATAAATCCCGTGGAGGCCCGGGAAAAGAATAGGCCTCCGGTATGTTCTGCCAGTCGTAAAAGGCGATGAAAAGAACAAACCACTAATAGGGCTAACCCCCCTTTTAGTGTGATTACTTGGTTCAGGACAGAACTAAAGAAGCCTCGGACAAGCGCCGTCATGGTCGGGGACGACGCTTGAACCCTATGCCCGCCCACAATGGTAACGACACTGCTAGCCAACTGGAAAATGATTTAAATCCAAATAGAGGTGTTTTGCAGGATATGCTTCCTGCAACCACCCTAGAAGGAAAACAAAGACAGAGGATGAGATGGTCAGATGAAGTTAATCGACACCTCATGTTCTGTTATTACCAAGCAACAAACCTAGGAACCAACACAACTGGATACAGATCACAAGTATACACAACATTTATTACCAGATACCCAGAATTAAAATTTTTAACAGAACAACGACTAGCTGATCAGATCCGTGTAATAATCAAAAATAACAGGATACCCCAGTCAGAATTAGAAAATATCAAACAACAAGTACAACAAACACTGGAACAAAATAATGTGCAATCAGAAGAAGAAGAAAATACAGTAATGGACTCAAACATCCCAGAGCAAACAAACAAAGAACAACACGCACCAATTAAACAATCAGAGGAAAACGAAATCTTAAGACAGCCACCAGAACAAGCACAAATAGAACACGAAGTGACACAGATGCTAGATATAGAAGAAAAATTTCAGCTAACATATATAGAATACAAAGACACAAATACAGACATTAGACCATTCTTGCATAGACCACCAAATAACCCACAAGTCGAAACAACAATAAAAACTATCAACAAAATCATACACAACAAAATAAATGAAAACACAACTATGGAAGAGTTACAACTACTGGTTTATATAGGAGCACTCACTACACTAAATATACACACTAGACAGAGATCAGAACCAACCAACACACAGAAGAAACCCACAAAACCAGCATGGCAACACAGGCTACAGATAAGAATAGAAAAACTGAGAAAAGACATCGGACAGCTAACACAATTTATAAGAAATGAAATCTCGGAAAAAAAACGAAAAAGGTTAGGTAAAATCTCACAACAAGAAGCAATAGAGCAATTAGACGAAAAGAAGCAGAAATTACAAGCATTAGCCAAACGACTCAGAAGATACAAAAAAAGTGAAAATAGAAGGAAACAAAACCAAACATTCAACACAAACCAAAAGAAATTTTACCAGACAATAGATAACACACACATTAAAATAAACAATCCACCAAACATAACAGACATGGAACACTTCTGGAGCAACATATGGTCAAACCCGGTACAACATAACAGGTATGCACGGTGGATACAAACAGAAACAGACACATACAAGATGATACCACAAATGCCTGAAGTGATAATTTTGCAACATGAAGTCACCCAAGCAATTAATTCTACTCACAATTGGAAAGCCCCTGGAAATGATAAAATAGCAAATTTCTGGTTAAAGAAGTTCACCTCAACACATTCACATCTAACTAAATTATTTAACAGTTACATTGCAGACCCATACACATTCCCTGATACACTTACACATGGAATAACTTATCTGAAACCTAAAGATCAAGCAGACACAGCGAACCCAGCTAAATATCGCCCCATAACATGCCTACCAACAATATACAAAATATTAACTTCAGTCATTAAACAGAAATTAATGACACATACAACACAGAACAAAATTATAAATGAAGAACAAAAAGGCTGTTGCAAAGGAGCACGAGGATGTAAAGAGCAACTGATAATAGATGCAGAGGTGACATATCAAGCTAAAACTAAACAAAGGTCGCTACACTACGCATACATTGATTACCAAAAAGCTTTTGATAGTGTACCCCACTCATGGTTACTACAAATATTGGAAATATACAAAATAGATCCTAAATTGATACAGTTCCTAAACATAGTAATGAAAAATTGGAAAACCACACTTAATATCCAAACAAATTCAAATAATATCACATCACAGCCAATACAGATTAAGCGTGGAATATACCAAGGAGACTCATTAAGTCCTTTCTGGTTCTGCCTTGCTCTGAACCCACTATCCAACATGCTAAATAATACAAATTATGGATACAATATTACTGGAACATACCCACACAAAATCACACATCTGCTATACATGGATGATCTAAAACTACTGGCAGCAACAAATCAACAACTCAACCAATTACTAAAGATAACAGAAGTATTCAGCAATGATATAAGTATGGCTTTTGGAACATACAAATGTAAGAAAAATAGCATAGTCAAGGGAAAACACACTAAACAAGAAGATTACATATTGGATAACCACAGCGACTGCATAGAAGCGATGGAAAAAACGGATGCCTATAAATATCTAGGATACAGACAAAAAATAGGAATAGATAATACAAATATTAAAGAAGAACTAAAAGAAAAATATAGACAAAGACTAACAAAAATACTGAAAACAGAATTGACAGCAAGAAACAAGGCCAAAGCTATAAATACTTATGCCATACCAATATTGACCTACTCATTTGGAGTAGTGAAATGGAGTAACACAGACCTAGAAGCACTCAATACACTTACACGATCACAATGCCATAAATATAGAATACATCACATACATTCAGCAACAGAAAGATTCACATTAAGCAGAAAGGAAGGAGGAAGGGGATTTATCGATATAAAAAACCTACATTATGGACAGGTAGACAATTTAAGAAAATTCTTTATAGAACGAGCAGAAACTAGCAAAATACACAAAGCAATCACTCATATAACTACATCGGCTACACCACTACAATTTCATAACCACCTCTACAACCCTTTAGACCACATAACATCAACAGATACGAAGAAAGTAAATTGGAAAAAGAAAACACTTCATGGCAAGCACCCGTATCATCTAACACAGCCACACATCGATCAAGACGCATCCAACACATGGCTAAGAAAAGGCAATATATACAGTGAGACAGAAGGATTCATGATTGCAATACAGGATCAAACAATAAACACCAGGTATTACAGCAAGCATATTATTAAAGATCCCAATACCACAACAGATAAATGCAGAGTTTGTAAACAACAAATAGAAACAGTAGATCACATCACAAGCGGATGTACAATACTAGCAAATACAGAATACCCCAGAAGACATGACAATGTCGCAAAAATAATACATCAACAGCTTGCCTTACAACATAAACTTTTAAAACAACAAGTTCCTACATACAAGTATGCACCACAAAATGTACTGGAGAATGATGAATACAAATTATACTGGAACAGAACCATTATAACAGATAAAACAACGCCACATAACAAACCTGACATCATACTCACCAATAAAAAGAAGAAATTAACACAACTAATCGAAATATCCATACCCAATACAACAAATATACAAAAGAAAACAGGAGAAAAAATTGAAAAATACATCCAACTGGCTGAGGAAGTCAAAGACATGTGGCATCAGGATAAAGTTGACATCATACCAATTATAGTATCAACTACAGGAGTCATACCACACAATATCCACCAGTACATCAATGCAATACAGCTACATCCAAACACATATATACAACTACAGAAATCCGTAATTATTGATACATGTTCAATTACCCGAAAGTTCCTAAATGCAATCTAACACATACCGTACAGTTAATAGGAAGTGACGCTTGATCAAGGTCCGCGTCACTTTCCATTCTCAACCAGACTTAACGTCTGAGAAAGTAAAGAAATAATAATAATAATAATGGCGGTAAAACTAAATATTGCCTTAAACAATTTTTATTCAGGAGTGTCTTGGGTTGAAGTTTTCGTTTTACAAGACACAGTGTTCCAAGTCTTACCACCTTTCCCAGGATTTTTATAATGTAGAAAAAGCAATTATGGAAATACTGTCGCTGGAAGGATGAAGCCTTGCTAAGAAAAAGCGTCTTCCAGATGTCACCTGCATAGTCTCGTGTCTCAATAGCGGTTTATTTTGTGTCCGTGGAAGCGGGAAACAACGTTCAGTTTCCTCCTCTGTGCTGATTCATCTAAACGCTGCAATTTTTTTTTGTTCGACTGCAGACAACTGCGGGTAACTGCTTCGTATCCCAGGTTTTGATTCCGACATCCAAATATTACAGTAGAAGTTAGTGTGTCTGAATACCGATAAATGCAAAAGTCCTTTTTTCCTTTAGTGCGTTTTGGCCATCGCAATACAGCCATCCATCACATTTACGTACTGCAATTCTTAATGGTTATTATAATATGCACTTCGTTAATAGCTATTTACAATCAAATAAGTGCTGAAACACGACTCTACTAGAAACTACTCACAAAGTAATTATACCATAATGAAAAGGATTGACCATGGTTTAATCTTAGATCCACTATTGTACCTCACATATGTAAGCGATTTTGCCTCAAATACACAGCAAACATAACTAGTTCCTTTGCGGATGATACCAGTATTTCAATCAATCCAAGCACACATACAGAAACAGAAGAAATGGTAAGCGAAGTTATTAAGTGTCATTGACTGGTTTTCTGCGAATGGTCTCACACTCAATTTTAAAGACACATAACACAATCAGTTCTGCCCATCTTAGAGTACCACACAAATGCTAAGTGTAACACATGGTGAGAAAATAGTAAATAGGGCGAAGACTTCAAAATTCTTAGTTGTCTATATTGATGAGAATTTAAATTGGAAAAGGCACATTTTGGAACTCGTAAAACTTAATTCAGCTACATTTGCACTTAGAATCATTGCAAATGTTGAGGACAGACAAGTCAATAAGATGACATGTTTTGCATATTTTCATTCAATATCATCATATGGAATTATGTTCTCGGATAACTCATCTTTATGAAAGTAAGTTTCCATTGCGCAAAAAACGTGCTGCAAGAATGTGTAGTGCTCATCAACAATCATTTTGTGCATGTGTTTATCTTGGGCTTTCTGACTACTGTTTCACAGTATATTAATTCCCTCATGAATTTTGTTGTAAATAATCCACTACAGTTCAAAAGGAACAACGCTGTACTTGACATCTGAAAGATAAATGACAGTCATTACTCCATATTAAGTTCCTCTTTAACACAGAGGTGTACAGTTCTGCAACAAAATTATTTGATCACTTACCCAATATGAAATGTCTGACAGGCAGCGACGTCAAATTTGAAAATCGACGAAGTTTCCCGCCGACAGCTCCTATTCCGTAGAAGAATATCTATTACTGTAATGTGTAATAGGTGGTGGGTATGAACTAATCACATCTATCCTTTTGAAGAAAAACAAGCACTCATAAATATTCGAAATGTAGCCATATGTACAGATTGATTTGCGATGTGAATGTAAAATGACTCGTTCCACATCAATACGATGTACCGTTCAAAATGTTCTATGGAATATGTAACTAACTTAAAAAATATACTTAAATCATGAGCTCAGTATATGTAGATTGATAGGTCACATATTTAAGTGGTTAATAATCGCATTTAATGCCAGTGGTTTACTTGCGTGTTCAGTTGAGTTTTTGTTTGCGTTTCACGCACAACACTCCGATAGTCGAGGCGGCAAGTACACGTAACACCACAACTCGCAGCAACTGAAGTAGACTGGATCAGCAGTCGAAATGTTCTTTCTTCCTCCTGTTCCCCAGTTTCTTCTGCGTATCTGTCATTGTTACGTGGGCTATGGCAGTGCTAGTGACAGTCGGTAACGGGATGCCGGTTGAACAACCAACCCCCCCTCCCCCCCCCCCTCCACACCTTACCGAGGGACGTGTTCTTGTGTTTCTGTGTCTAGTGTGAATCTGTGTTCAAGTGTGAGAACATTTTAATGAAGGTTTATGAGAGTCTTAAGGTTACTTCATTAGAAGATGCTGGTAAATGTTAACATCTGCGGCGGTGTCACACATCAGTAAAAGTGCTAAACTAACGATGAAGCCATCGTAGATTGAAATCGATTGCAAATGAATCAAAACATTCAGCTCGGCTGAAAGAAAAGACAGTAGCATTTTTCTCCAATGAAACAAGTAGTTTACTGTTACCAGACACTGTTTATTTGTATTCACTTACATCCACAAGGCGTTTCGAATGTTTACACCTCCATCAGGTGAATTTACATGTGTTAGTACGATATGGGTGTATTTTGTTAAGACTTTCCGTAACCTGTGCCACTATCTCCAGTCTTCACAAGCCCCTTTCTGTGTCGCAAAACATCACATTTAAACTGTAACTTCGTTTACAAAGATGGTGTCTCTAAACTGCATAGATATCTTTAACAATGTGTGAGGGTTTAAGTGAGATGTATGACGGAGAAAGGAGCCTGTGACCACTGGATATAGTGCTACAGGTTACTCCAAAGTCATAACACCACACACACATTCGTACTAACACATGCAACTGTAGCTGATGGAACTTTTTTAAATAAGCACACCGCCATTTGAGTGTATTGTTCTTTATTTTGTTACGACCCACGTTTCGGCTTTTTATGCCATTTTCAAGATAAGTTTATGTCGTTAACACATATTGCAAGACATCAAGCTCAAAATTGGCCATAAATTAAGAAAAATATTCGTTCCCCACAAAATGCCAGATGTAAAGTCTTGTAAAAAGTACGTCATATCTGATAAAAATAGGTTTACTTTGGTATATAAAAAATGAACATGTCCTTGAGTCGTCATGATAGATGACTTACTCAGCATCATCGAAATCTGTTTACTACCTGATCGAGATTTAAACCTTCGAAACGCGTTGTGGATATAAACAAACAGGGACTGGTAACAGAAAACTTGTTTCATTCGATATCAATAAGTCATGGTAATGCCTAACCTAAAATATTCGCATTTTCAGTATTTTTCTCTCTAATAAAATCTTTCACATCTGACGTTCCCAATTTCCAGGTCCGTGGAAGCAACAAGACTGACAGTTGGTTGGTATACTATCATTCACATGACTGAAGGTGAAATTGTGTTACATCCCCTTATGTTACCTCATTTAAAAAGAACTTAAGTTTGGTTGCATTTGCGGCTTTTGTGAAATTGCAAATTCTCGTTGGGTCTGAATTACTGAGATACTAAAATAAATAACAAGTTCATTTAAATGCGGAAGTCATCACATTTATTGACTGTCTCAATATCCAACTAATATGCATAAATGTTAATTCTCAGTGCAATCTGCAAATTATAGAACTAAAAAGGCAGCGTGCTTCGGTATCACAGAAGTGTTTTTGTACGTTTTATCCAACAAAATATCGATGAAATTTATTTTCACATCTCCGGCCTGAAATCCAGCGGCTCAGCTGATCGTTTTACACAAATAACTTTTCCAGGTCTGACGACTAGATTAGTGAATTACGTTCCAACGGACATATGGGTACATCACAACTGCCTGGTAGTATTTTGCTAGTTCCCTGACTAAACATTCTATAGAATTTATATAAAGATATTCTATAATGAATAGCCAATGAAATTGGTACACCTACCTAATATCCAGTAGGGCCCCCGTGAGTACGCAGAAGTGCCGTAACAAGATGTGGCATAGACTCGACTAATGTCTGAAGTAGTGCTGGAGGGAATGACGCCATTAATCTTGCAGAGCCGTCCATAAATCCGTAAAAGTACAAGGGGGTGCAGATCTCTTCTGAACAGCACGTTGCAAGACCTCCGAGGTAGGCTCAATAATGTTCGTGTCTGGGGAGTTTGGCGGCCAGCGGAAGGAAGTTTTACAACTCAGAGGAGTGTTCCTGGAGATACTTGCAGCAGTTCTGGACGTGTGGGGTGTTCCATTGTCCTCCTGAAATTGCCCAAGTATATCTTAATGCACAATGGACATGGATGGGTGCAGGCGATCAGACAGGATGCTTACGTACGTGACACTTGTCAGAGCCGTATCTAGACGTATCAGGGATCCTATATCATTTGAACTGCACACGCCCCACACCATTACAGAGCCTTCATCAATTTTAAGTCCCCTGCTGACATGCAGGGTCTATGAATTCATGAGGGTGTCTCCATACCAGTAAATTTTTACCCGCTCGATACAATTTGGAATGAAACTCGTCCGACCAGGCAACACGTTTCCAATCATAATCAGTCCAATGTCTGTGTTGATGGACCCAGGCGAGGCGTAGCTTTTTGTCGTGCAGTCAACGGTACACGAGTGGGTCTTCGGCTCCGAAAGTAAATATCGATGTTTCGTCCAATGGCTCGCACGTTGACACTTCATGGCCCAGCATTGAAATCTGCAGCTATTTGCGAAAGGGTTGCACTTCTGTCACATCGAATGATTCTCTTCAGTCGTCGTTGGTCCCATTCTTGCAGGTCTTTTTCCGGCCGCAGCGCTGTCGGAGATTTGATGTTTTACTAGATTCCCGATATTTAGAATACACTCATGAAATGGTCATGGGAAAACCCCACTTCATTGCTCCCTCGGAGATGTTGTGTCCCATCACTCGTGCGCCGACTATAACACCACGTTAAAATTCACTTAAATCTTGACAACCTGTTAATGTAGCTGCAGTAACCGGTCTAATGACTGTGCCAGACACTTGTCTTACTTAGGCGTTGCCGGCCGCAGCGCCGTGATCTGCCGGTTTGCATATCTCTGTATTTTAATACGCATACCTATACCAGTTCCTCTGGCGCTTCAATGTAGCTTCTCTATTTAACCCAAACTTAAGCAAATTTATGTCAAAATCAGATTGAAGAGATACTTTATCTCGTATATAGCTGCTAATGGTTTGTGAGGTAATTGTAGGAGTCACAGGCTCTTTCTGTTTCAGGCAGAATGCTGCACTTGTCAATATTGTTCATAATTTCTGGTCATCATCGGCGAATGGGTCTAGGTAGTGATATTAAGTTTGTAGCAGAGATGAGTATGGAAGCGAACGGAGGGGAGCGGACAAAGTCCAGACGGCGACCAGGAGGTGACGGGCAGTGTTGTGTCGTATAAGGACGAGGACTTCACTCGCTTTCATTACGTAGCCACGGCACAGGTCTAACAGGTGGTTTAAATTGATTCTCAGCCGCACTGAAGCTTTCGAAAGCTGGCGGCCTTGCTAAAGAGTTTAATCTGCGCCGGCGGCAATTATTCTGAAGCTTCGAATGGCTGCGCCATTCTAATGTCTGTCGTTAGCGTGGCCACCACCCCAGCCTGCAGCCCCCTGGAGCGCACTGCGCTCCTCACGCACCGCTAGGCAGCGGAGGCCGCCTCGTTATACGGGGCATTGATTGGCCGAGCGGGAGGGCGGGTCAGCGCGCTCGCCTTTCTTGTCGGCCGCGCTGCTGTCGCACAAAGCGGCGCGTGGCGCGGCGTGCGTGCGTGACGCATGGACAGCCCCTCCCACTCCCCCGACCCTCGCCGCCCTCACAGCCTCGTCCTAAAAGCGCGGCCGCCCACCAGTGCCTCGGCGTGACAGTCTGCCGCTGCCGCGCATCTCGGCGCGTGTCTGGTTTATTCAGGAAGCGTCCGGAGCCCGGCTGTGGGGCAGCGCCCAGAAATGTTTCTATACCCTTCTCCAGCTAGTCGGACGAATGAGCGAATAGCTTAAATCCACAGGAAAAAAAGAAAACCTCCTCTGACCTGGTACGTGTACTCAGAAGGGAGCAAAATAAGGGAGGTCGCAAAGAGCCAACGATATTTACGGTGTTCGGCACCCCCACATACTATCAGGCAACCACAATATTGGCTGCTGTTGGCAACAGGGGGTGGGACTGAAGGCAGCCCATGCTGAGCACAGCATGAGGCTACAGAGCGTAGTTTAAATTGCTTAGTCAACGACTAACTCACAACAGTGCCACAGTGCTAGTGATGTTGATTCAAAACAGAATAATTGCAACGATAAACAAAGCAAACATTGCATTGAAATGAAATGTCGTGTGACTAGGGCCTCCCGTCGGGTAGTCCGTTCGCCTGGTGCAGGTCTTTCGATTTGACGCCACTTCGGCGACCTGCGCGTCGATGGGGATGAAATGATGATGATGATTAGGACAACACAACACCCAGTTCCTGAGCGGAGAAAATCTCCGACCCAGCCGGGAATCGAACCCGGGCCCTTAGGATTGACAGTCTGTCACGCTGACCACTCAGCTACCGGGGGCGGACGACATTGCGTTACATCTGCAACAACAGTTGCCGAAATTGACATTTCGTCAGAAAAGAGCCCATGGAATTTCGCAGAGAGCGAAAGCAGTGGCAGATCAAATATTAGCGTTTCTGAGAGGAATCAGTGGAACGCGAGATGTCGTTTACGCTCGGCTCTGTGGACAGTGTACGTGACGAGTTCAATAACAATAATACGTGCTTAACAAGTGAAAGTGGTATTGAAGCAGGTGTAGAGCAATGTAATTCGTCATCGTTAACCGACAGGGAGCCACAAATTCCATCTCCAGTGAAACGTAGTGAAGTACAATCGTTGTGGAAGGAGCAGGTACTAAACGTAATCACGCACATGGAAGATCATCCGCAGCATAGTAAACAAACAATTACGAAGAGATTTTGAATAAGTCCTCAGTAGTATTACCATGTAGAGCATACGTAAAACTACGGATATTCAATGGAGGACAAGGCGCAATTGTTACAGCAAGCGATAATGGGAAAATGGGCGTGAAAGAACTAAAACTATGTCATGAGCCCTGATTTTGACCAATAAATGTTCAAAATCACTGGCTTGCTCTTGGTCTGCATATAAAAATCATACTCCTTTAGAGCAAACTGTCCCTCCTGAAAATCGTGCGACACTGCAGTTCATACCACCTGGTACTGCTGGCCAAATGCCTCTACGGTATTGCGTACAGCAGGAATTTATGTTCATTAGAATCAAAGCTCGTCGAGCCTTCCTCCTTCGCCGGCTGCCCCTGTCATCCCTCTTTCACCCTTCTGTTTTTAGATGTAGTTAGCCTCTTCTTTTACCACGCCCAACAACAGCACCCACTGTCGAACAGTGGGCGCTGTTCCCTCCTTCAACGCGCTGTTGGATCAGGGTTGGGACGGCTCACAGAGCCTCGGGGAACACCCACCTGCTGCCTTCATATTCTATTATCACCGGATGTCCATTATGGCCTTCTCACTTTTGTTGTTACAAATCTCTCAAACAGAAGGCACTTTTTACTCTAATTGTCTTCGCATGTTGGCGAGTGGTCGTATACAGGTGAAGTTTCTCTCACTACAATTAAGCCCTGGAACAGTCCCTGTCGGCCCAGACCTATGTACCGGCCCGATCCATAAATTTTCTCTCCGTAAATTACTTTTGGGCTCTGTCACTCGTACGCAATTTCATAATCCGCTCAACTTTTCTGCTGGATGGCAGTAACTCCAGATGGAATTACCTCTTGACCAAGGGACGAACCTTACTGTTTATTCCCTTAACCCCAACCAAAAAACATCAACCAGCCAACGATTCAGCGTTTGCATTAGCGTACAATAGAGAGGAGGACAACCGGGAAAATGTTTAACTAAAACGAGCAGCAGTTCAGGGATCGATCACAATGGGAAATGTTAGTGACAGTACAACTACGGCGGTCACAGATTTTTCGAGATTAAAATTCAAAATACCGCGGTGCACATTTCTGAAAATCATATCACATTACTGACAGTGCTTCACAATTGTATTCGCTTTTGAAACTATGGATACCTGTTGCATTGAAGGCATATACAATGGACGACCACTGAATTATGAGCGTCGTGTAAATCTCGTTTGCAAACGCAGCTATGGACCCATATGATGATCATGAAGTATCATAGTGTAAATCTTGTAGCGTGCTGGCATACGACTTGATACACACCCAGTGAACGTTTAAGCGCGAAGGGAAACTCAGTGGGTAGCGACCAAGCCATTGACCTCAAGGTTTCATATTTCTCACAAATGAGTAAAAGTACGCTTGGGAAGAGCTACCGTACTGAAAGTGCATCAAACTTCATGACTGATGTCAGAATGGAGAAAGCACGAAAGAAAATCCAGGCGAAAGCCTGCTTTGTCAAATGTTAAAAGTGGACGAATACAGCATTATAACACAATACGGCAGTTGTCAATCCAACAATAAACGCCATTCGACGCAGGTTCCCATTATCACCGGACCTCCACTCGGTTTCAGCGATGAAGTGATTTCCCTGGTGGAACGATCGTGTGTGCTCGACGGTTGTTGTTCGTCTAAGAAGGAATGTCTCCAACGTACTAACTGAGCTTGACTGAGTTTGACAGTAAGAGATGCGGCAACCGTGTTGGCCGCGGTACGTAGCAGTGTGAGCCGAATTGGTCACGTGGACAGATTGCAACTTCTGATGCACGTCATGAGGAACAGACCTCCTTCCAACAATGCGATTCCATTCTGGACGAGGACCATCTGAGAATGCTGTACTTCCGTCAGCAGACTTCGGCAGTCGTTGAGACGACAATGCTCCTAGCTATTAAGAACGTCCTGCTGACTAATAACGGAGAACATCACTCACTTGAAGCATTCTTCAAACTCGCTATGTCCAAAATGTAATCAGCGCTTGATAAATTTCATGGACTACAGTTGCCCGCTTCCATGAAACCGGTATTCCTAAAGGGCCCCCTGCAGTCGGCGTTGGTGGACACACCACACAAATCACCGCTGCTTTCTCAGAACGCTTCTGCGCAGTAGTAGAGGCTGAACTGACCGACTGTCATTTTTGACGGATCGTATTTGTCGATGAATAAGTTACCCACCATTTCGGATAATACGAGTACTGCTGAGTGGCGATAAGACTAGTTGATAGAGAGCTGAATTAGGACGGGCGCTGAGCGAGTTCGTGTAACGTTTCCGGACTGCCGGTGAAATGACGAGGTGGCTCGGGTTTACTGCGCCGGTGTTGTGTTCGGATCAGCCGGCGCGGGCTCCTCGGCGTCTCAGATTGCGTCGTTTACGTAATAGGTATCGTGAGAGCGAAGCGCGTTGTTTATTACGACTGCCCTATCTCGCCTTGTCTTCTGCGCGATACAGGAGCGTAGCCTTCGTCCGGAGAAACACGAAAACTAAGTTACAGATTATTCTCAATACATAATACTAGCACGGATCACGCTATCGCCTCTGTTGCATATGAATAGTGGATGGATACACTGTCTGTTATCTGCAGACAGTAGTCTATTAATTTAGAGTTAGTTCTCCTGTTTTGCAGGTATCGTTAATTATTTTCCGACAAGTACCATTGAAGCAGTTTCTGCCACCTGAAAACTACACTCCGGTGGCAAAAGTCGTGCGATAGCGATATGCACATATACAGATGGCGGTAGTATCGCGTACGCAATATACAAAAGGGCCGTGCATTGCTGTAGTCATTTGTACTCACTTGATTGTCAAAGTGTCCGACGTGATTACGGCCGCACGATGGGAATATAGACTTCTACCGTGGAATGGTAATTGGAGCTAGACGTGTGGGACGTTTCATTTCAGAAATCATTAGGGAATTCAGTATTTCGAGGTTCGCAGTGTCAAGTGTGTGCCGAGAATACGGAATTTGAGCCATTACTCCCCACCGCTGACATCTTTGTAGCCCATGGCCTTTACTTAACGACCGAGAGCAGCGGCGTTCGTGTAGAATTGGCATTGCTAACAGACAAGCGATGTTGCGGGAAACAACCGCGGAAATCAGTATGGGACTTACGACGAACGTATCTGTAATGGTAGCAAGGTGAAATTCGGCGTTAAATGGACTATGACAGCAGAAAACGGACGTACGTGCCTTTAGTAACAATACGACGTCGCCTGAAGCAGCTCTCCGGGGCTCGTGACCACGTCGATTGGACCGTAGATGATTGGAAAATCTTGAACTGATCAGATGAGTCCCGATTTCAGTTGGCAAGAGCTTAAGGTAGGGATCGAAGCCATGGACCCAAGTTGTCAACAAGGCACTGTTCAAGGTGGTGGTGGTGGTTGCAAAACGGTGTGCGCTGTATTTTCAAGGAATGATCTGGCTCCTACAGTCCAGCTAAACTGATCATTGACTGGAAATAGTTGTTCGGCTACTTGGAGACCATTTGTAGCTATTTATCGAATTAATGTCCCCAAACAGCAATGTGCCTTGTCACCGGGCTAAAATTCACTATTGTTTTGCAGAACGTTATGCACATTTCGAGCAAACAGTTCGCCCGATGTGAAACCCATGGAACTTTTATGGGATATAACAGAGTGGTCAGTTCGTGCACAATGCAGAATATCCTTTCGCAATTATGGACGTAGCAGTATTGCTGGAAGGGGGGGGGGGGGCGGCTTCCATCGACTTGAGTACACCCACGCCGAGTTGCTGCAGTACGCCGATCAAAAGGAGGTCCGACACGATATTAAGAGGCATATCACATGACTTTTGTCACCTCAGTGTATTTCTGAATGTGGGCCTTACACGTTCCGGTTATCTCGATTAAAATCATTCTCTAGCCTGCCAAATGTAATTCGCTACTTAACTTCAATTTTTTGCAGTTTTTCTTTGTTCTCGACTTATTTAGTCTCCATACAACATCGAAAATTTAGTTGTCACTCTTCAGACTGTCAGTATACTACCCTAGTGTAGGTACGAATTGGATCTTAGCACCGTCCAGAAGTACTAACTCTTTTCGCTGTTTGTATTGGTTTCCCAATCGCGAATTCAGTGCATGAAACTGACGGTTTTGTTAGACTATTCTTTCCTAAGTCTAGTTTCTCGTGTGGGGCACCTTCGCCGGCCGGTGTGGCCGAGCTGTTCTAGGCGCTTCAGTCCCGAACCGCACGACTGCTACGGTCGCAGGTTCGAATTCTGCCTCGGGCATGGATGTGTCTGATGTTCTTAGGTTAGTGAGGTTTAAGTGGTTCTAAGTCTAGGGGACTGATGACCTCAGATGTTAAGTCCCATAGTTGTTTTAAGTCGTGGGCCTTCAGCCGTTTTTAAATTAAGGATCTGTGTCTTTCAAGCATCAGACTGTTTGGGGCCTTCAGACTAATTGAAGATAAGGCCTTCTGCCTTGTGTGTTTTATTTAATTTTACCTTGTCTTAAATCATGGGCCTTCAGACGTCTTTAAGGTTGTTGCTTTTCAAGTGTTATATTTTCGAGCATTCAGCCAAGTTATAGAACTTACTTAACGTGAGGCCTTCTGAGTATTCTCTTTGGCGTATGAATTTTGAGTTAATGGCTTTTAGCCGTTTTTTAAAAATTAAAATGGTTGTGCCCTTAAGGCATAAGATAGTGTGGCGTTTTCAGGCGATAACTAAGTTCAAGAATTTGTACTGTAATGTTTGGTCAAATAAATAAAGTTATGTGTTCGAGTGTAACTGACAGCCGCTCATTTTGGCCCCCTTCCACAATTCCAACTACCTGCCCTGTCCTGCGAACGCTGCTGTGCTTTCCAAGTTATAATTGTGTCCCCTGATCTGTCCATCTGACTACGGCTGTTGACATACCACGACGCCAGACAAATGTAACCAGAAGTAATTAAGACGACGCCATTTTCAACAACTTGAAACCCCCTTAGAAAAATTAATGAATGACTGTGCTGATAAACCTCATATATTACTTGATTTTCAAACAGCTGAGCAGAACTGAACGTACTCAGACATTTCTCTCTTTACTTATTTTGATCAACACTAAACTGACACACAATATTTTTAGCGCAACGCAGTCTGACTTTCTGTGATCCCTACAAAAGAATGGCCCTAACAACCTATACCTTTCATGAATCACTTGCCTCACAAAAATCTGCGTTACGTGAACTACTGCAATACAGGAAGCGCCAATACTGCCAGCTAAATAAAAGATTCTAACTACTGAAGGCACTAACTACTGATAGGCATACTTAGCAAATGAAAGATTTTGGTAGAGAAAAAATGTATTTACCTTAATAGTATTCAAAAGTCATAATACATATATCAGTTCATGACAGCCAGTCTTAAATTTCGTTTCTCTGACGGACACACGTCCAGATTGTCTGCTCATAGTAACCTCTCAAAACTGTCATCTCTCTCCCCACTTCCACCACTGCTGGCGGCTCACCTCCAACTGCGCAATGCTACGCGCTGTTTACATCGAGCTGCCCAACACTACAATAGCAAATATTCCAACAATGCAAACCAGCCACAGACTGCACACAGCACAGTCGGTGATTTTCATACAGAGCGCTACGTGGCGTTGCCAACATAAAAACCTAAACAGCCTACTTACAAACTATGCAGGGTGACGTCTAGGCAAAATGTATCGCAAGGTGAAGACCAAAGTTGGCGCCCTGTGTGCCGTGGGTCCGTTTTTGTGGAAATACTTACGATGACTTAAGAGCTACAACGACGTAGAAATGTCCACACATCGAAAGTGGGGCACCGCAGGCAGCACCTTCATCGTTGAAGTAAGTCTCAAGATCTCAAAAAGAGGCCCCGGAGTATAATAAGAGCATAGAGGGCAGACTACACAAAGTCGATACTTGAGCGCAGGTCAGAACACCAGATTTACTATTCTTGGCACAAAAACAGAATTTTTAAGGCACTGTATCGTGATCATCTCATCATGGAGATCCGGCGTATCAAGTCAAAATTCAACACCCTAGTTAAAAAGCTCAACAGACATACTATCGCTCTAAATCGAAATATCCTATAATGTTGGACAGTAACCTTTAAAATTACGTTCGTCACACTTCGAATTATTCTTCTAATTAAAGACAGACTATTCTTTAATACTCAAAAAGGTTTATTGTATCCTTGATATCCAACTTTATTTGTTGTTTTGGAAATGATTCCCTCTATTGTTGCTTCTGTGATACAACTCGTTAGGTATTCGGGTTTCGTGACTGAGCAATTTTTGCTATGAGGACAACCGCTTTTCTTAATCCAGTGTCTTCACCTATCACCGGGAAACTGTCACGTTAAGAAATTCACTAATTCATTCCCACTGACATCGTAGTAAGTTGGACCAACAGAACAGTTAAAAACATTTTTGGTCTCTCTTGGGCGCAAAACTGAGTATATTGAAATCATGCTAGAATGATCTTCTTAATTCAGTTCTTTTCAGTGACAGATACCTCAGATGCACAGAGTGACGATTATTGAACTACATGGGAAAAAGGTTAAATTAGTTACCAACTACGGCGTGCACACCCTTTATTCAATATGTAAGCGTCACTACAGATACTCTGATTTAGGTTGTGACACGTTCGATATAGTGATGTGGCGCAGACGAATAGCGAAATTCCGCATAGATTCTGTCGACGACCTCATGAATAGCTCCTTTTAGCTCAGTAATGGCATTTGAAGTTATTGCTGTACACATTGACTTTAATATAGCTCCACAAAATCGTGTCTCATGTGTTCGGATCCGGATAATATGGCGGCCAATCGAGGTCCATGCCAGTGGCTTCTGGGTACCCCAGAGCCAGAATGCGGTCCCCAAAGTGCTCCTCTAGGACATCAAACACACTCCTGCTACGATGGGGTCGAGTTCCGTATTGCATGATCATCATCTTGTCGAAATCAGGATCACTTTGAATAATTGGGATGAGATTCTCTTCCAAAACATTCACGTACCTTTCGGTTGTCACCGTGCCATCAAGGAATATGGCGCCGATTATTACGTGACTGGACACTGCACACCACACAGTCACCTGATGAGAGTGAAGAGACTTCTCGATCGCGAAATGCTGTACCATCATGCGGTGAGCGAAACACGAAACACGCTGCTAGACTTTAGAACTGGCACAAGCAGAAGTCAAATCAACTAAGACGACGCCGCTTATGTAGGACACGGAGTCTTTGTCCATAACCAGTAACTGAAAAGACACACAACTGTTGATTGCTAGTGGTCATGATTATACGAGGTAGATTCTAATGTTGTGTTTCTAAGGCAGTTTTGCCTACATGAACCAGGGACCTAGGCAAGATGGGGTTGTTTTCGAGCGTAAACGACACAAATCTCCACGGAGGGGTATCTGCGGAGAGACCAGCCAAACATGCATTTCTGAAGATAGGCAGCAGTCTATCCAGTACTTGGAAGCGCAGCAGTCTGAATAATTGACTGATCTGACCTTATAACATTAGCCAATAAGACTCTCCTGCGCTTGTACTGCGAAGGCTGAAACCAAAAGGAAACTACAGCCCTTTCTTCCTGAGGGCGTGCAGATGTACCATATGGTTAAATGATATCCTCTAGGATAAAATATTCCTGAGGTAAAATAGTGCTCTATATCGGATGGGGCTTACTCAGTGGGATACAGTCATCAGGAGAAACAAACCCGGCAATCTATGTATCGCAGTGTGGGTTGTTAGGTCCCTTAATTCGATAAGTAAGATAGAGAAATGGATAGGCTAAGGTTGAATATAGTGGAAAATTATTGAAGTTCGGTGGCAAGAACAACAGGACTTCTTGTCAGATGAGTACACGGTAACAAATACGAGTGTAGGGGTAATGCAGGAGCAAGTTTAATAATGAGTAAGAAAATAGGAAAGCGGGTAAGCTTCTATGAACAGTAAAGTGACCGCATTACTGTAGCCAAGTTGTAGAGGTTTATTTGCCAACTAGTTAGACAGATGACGAAAAATTGGAAGAATGTGTGACGCGATAAATGAAATTATTTAGATACGGATTGTGATGTGGGAAGAGAATTACAATAGAGAAAGGAAAAGGAAAGAAAGTAGTAGGAGAATACGGACTGGGGGAACTGAGTGAAAAGGAACCCACTTGGTAGAATTTTGCGAAGAATGGAATTTAATAATAGCTGCCACTTATTTCAGAAATCGTGTAAGGAGATTTTCTACGTGGAGGAGACCTCATTCCCAGAGGCATGTGTGGACTTTGATCATAATTTACTGATTATCAGTTGCAATTTAAAACAGAAGATATTGCAAAATGGTAGGAAACTGAGGTGGTGGGAGGTGGATAAGATGAAAGAACTAGAGGGTGTTAAGTTTCAGAGAGAGCATAAGGTAACTTTTAACCGAAAAGGGGCAGAGGGGAGGGGGGGGGGGGGCTATGGTAGACGACGCATGGGTAGCGTTGAGAGATCAAATAGTAAAGACAGCAGAGTATCAAATAGACAAAAAGACCTAATAGGAATCCTTACATATCACAGGCGATACTGAATTTAATTGGTGAAAGAAGAAAGTATGAAAATGCAACAAATGAAGAACGCAGTAGGGAAAATAGTCGTAAAACAAAAGGTTAAGTGCAAAATAAACAAGAATGACTAGAGGAAAAATCCAAGGCTACCGAAGTATTATAACTAGGTGATGTTGGATACCGCCTATAGGAAAATTAACAACGGCTTTGAAGAAAAGAGAAGCAACTGTATGAATATCAAGAGCTCAAATAAAAACTAGTACTGAGAACAGAAGAGAAAGGTGGAAGGACTATGTAGAGGGGCTGTGCAAAGGAATGGGCTTGAAGGCAACATAACAGAAAGGGAAGACGAACTAGATGAAGATTTCGACAGATCACTCAGAGCTCAGTCGAAACAGGGCCCCATGCGTGGACAACATTTTGTGTTATTGATCTCTATTGGAAAAACAGCAAAGACAAAAATTCTCCACCTCGTATGTATATCAGCAGCGCAAAATACCCTCAGACTCAAAGGAGAGTGTAATAACTGCAATTTTCCAAAGAAACTAGGTGCTGACAGGTGTGAATATGAGTATCTCCTAAGACTTTTCTCAGAAGACAGGTTAAATAAAGGCAAACCTACATTCATAGGATATATACCTTAGAGAAAGCTTTTGACAATGTTCGTTGTAATACACACTTCGCAATTCTGAAGGTAGTAGGGATAAAATACAGGCAGAGAGAGGTTATTTACAACTAGTACAGAAAATAGACTGCAGTTGTGAGTGTCGAAAGACAAAGTTAAAGCATTGATTGAGAAGGGAGTGAGCAAGCACTAAAACACAAAGAAAAATTTGGAGAAGGAATTAAAGTACAGGGTGAAGAAATACAAACAGAGATTTGCATTTGATACTGTAATTCTGTCAAAGACGGCAAAACACTCAGAGCAATTGGACGGGATGGTAACAAGGGTAACTGAATGTAATCGAATCAGTCAGGCGATGATGAGGGAATTAAATTAGGAAGTTAGATACTAAAAGCAAACAAAATTTTCTGTTCTGGTAGTAAAATAGCTGGTGATGGCCGAAGTAGAGAGAATGTTAACCGCAGACTGGCTGCTAGAAAATAAACGGTTCTGAGTAAGTGTTGCATAAAATATGTGAGAAAGTATTTCCAAAAGGTATTTGTCCATAATGTAGCCTTGAACGGAAGGTAACGTGGACAATAAGAGAATAGCTTTTGAAAAGTGGTGCTATGGAATAATACTGTACATTACATGGGTAGATTGGGTAACTAAGGACGTACTGGATAGAGTTGAACCAAAAAAATTATGGTGCAACTTTACTAAAAGAAGGGATACGTAGATGGCCAACATTGCAAGGTATCAAGGAATATTGGAAGGACGTGTGGAGAGGTAAAAAGTGCGGAAGGGCCGACTTTCTGAATACAGCTAGTAAGTCCGGATGGACGTAGGTTGCATTGTTTATTCAGAATCGATGAGGTTGGAACAGTATACTCATCATGGAGAGCTGCATCAAACTAGTCTGAATACTAAAGATAACGAGGAGGTGGCAGCCGTCAACCACATACTAAACTGGTAATACAGGCACACGGAGGAGGTGATCAGTTCGCATCCAGTAAGCCTATCACTGTAGTCCACCATCTGCTCAGAAAGATTGTAGAAACCACACAAAGAAAGTGCTACATTTTCGAAACCATTTTACACAGAGTAAATAAAAACGAACATTGTAAATAATATTATCGATAACACTGAGGACGAAGTGATAATGCCGGACTCTACAATTGGAATCAAGCACAAAATCTAGGAATTTAAGATGGGGCGGTCATTCAGAGTAGTTGCGTGGAAGGCAGTCGCCGAACAGATATTCGCTGCTAGAATCTTAAGGAAGAGCAGGCAATTAAAGGTGGAAGAGGCACTGTAAACGCACATTTGAACATTTGTTGAGTATTCTTAGTCAACTGGTACGCAAATTATCCTATTGTTGTGCGGAGCCAAATCTTGCTCTTAAATATCAGATGCGCATTACTACCAGATACAATTAGTTTACCAGAATGAGATTTTCACTCTGCAGCGGAGTGTGCGCTGATATGAAACTTCCTGGCAGATTAAAACTGTGTGCCCGACCGAGACTCGAACTCTGCCTTTCGCGGGCAAGTGCTCTACCAACTGAGCTACCGAAGCACGACTCACGCCCGGTCTCACAGCTTTACTTCTGCTTTAGTTTAATTTAATTTAGTTTAATTTCCGGCTTCTATGGGGAGAATGCCGACAGACTTTCTTCCTGTGCACGCTCACCAAATAGAATATGAAGAGGGAAAACTATACTAAGATATCTGTATCGTCCAATGCATACATTACAGTGTAAACATAGATCAATATTATTATTATTATTATTATCATTATTATTATCATTATTATCATCATCCTCCCATGGTTCCCCAAAATCTCTGAAGGCAAATACTATATATAAGGACATGGTCGATTTCTTTCGCTAAACCGAGCTCGGCCCACATCCCTAATGACCTCATCGTTGACGGGACGCTAAACCCCCTCTCCTTCCTTTCCTAGCCTTTGTCAATGCCTCCTGACTGACTGAGGCCCCCACCACACCCCTAGCCCCTTGGCGATACGTTTTATCCTTTTTGGAGACTCAACTTTACCGACAATAATTACTGACGAGTCAAAAGAAAATGACAGGGCTGTTGCTGTAGCTAATCCTCCTTTTTTTTATCCTTAGTTCTCGTTACATTGTCTGTCTCTGTATTTTTTCGTCTGATAGCCATTTCAGGTACCATGACGCGAAAAACCCCTTCAGCAGTTTTTAAATATCTCGGTAGAGGATCTGCGGTACATAACAACCTGAGATGCGAAGTAACTTCTGAAACTGTTGATACTGTGGCCTACGGGAAGAATTAGATCATCCTTCACGATAGACATTATTATGATTTCTGCAAATATTTTCATTAATGCTGCTTTCTTCGCCGTTACAGGGTCCTTCTATTTCTTTTGAAAAATTGCACCTTCTGCGTCGTTTCAGTTGGTATTTTCAGGGTTTGTATATCATTTGAAACATTTTGGGGAGGCAGCTGAAAGAAATTTGTCCAGGAGAGTCTCTACTAAATAGCGGAGAAACCTTTATCCAAGTGTCAGCCATTCATTCACGTAAAATGATTCAAAGCGGCCACAGGCGACTTTATTCGAGACGAAGTGACCTGGAAAGGAGCCCAGGACCTGCACAATATCTGTGCTGTCTGGCGGAGTGCCATTCTGATCGATGAACCTTTCGCAACGCTTTTGGAAAGCAGCCGCGATATTCATGCTTGTTTGTGCCAGAAGAAATAGAAAACACATTTATATACTGCAAAGGTGCTTTTCCGTTTACCAGCAGTCGAGGAAAGTCATACAGTTGAAAATAAAGAGATGCGCTCGATAAAGAAGAATGAAGCAACGACTGATGAAAGAAATGAGGTTGGTTGTGTGACAAGGTACGGCGTACAACCGCCAACTATTCCCGCCCTTGTTCTGTAACACAGCTGTTGCAAGCAACGTAGGAATGTTTCTTCACAGATGAGAGCGACGGCCTTGCTGCTGCGTAGAAAGAGTGAATGACGAAGCAAACTGCAATGCAATCTGCTACCAATGATACAGTGAGGGCACAGTTTGTAAAATACGTCGTGCGGAGCGGATTTTAGCATCTTCTCTGGAGACAAAGAAAAAAACCTTTTAATCTGTTCTATGGGCGCCATACAAAAATCTTCTTAGAGGAAGCTGTATTTCAGTAATGCGAAAGATATGAGCGCGTACCAGCTTCGAGAAAGTTGCGTAGCTTCTGCAGCAACAGTGCTAATTTCATTTAAAGCAAAGTATCAGTGATATAGTTTATCCATTCAGTGTGATATCGTTTCCAAAGTTAGAGTAGGGGAACTGCCAAGCGTGAAAGAAATGATAAAATTGCCGGTGTAGCTTTCACTACGAAGGGTGGGTCAGGAGGAAATGTACACGTTTTGAAGGATGATAATATTAGTGATTCTGAACAAGTCATACAAGTCAATGGCTGGTGATGGTAAACGAAACATTGTGATCAAATGTTTTAATTGTATACATTTCCTCACAAAAGATGTTCAAAAGTCCGTCCACTCTAATGCACTTTGCAGCTCTGCTGTGCTGCTGATTTGAGCTCTTTCGTACGCTCCTTAACTTTAGCACACGTGCGAGGTGCCGGGGCTAGCAGTGTATTTAACACTAAATTCTTCTACAATCTTCATATATAAAGGATGCCCTAAGCCTCCCCCCCCCCCCCTATTCTAACTCCGACTTTTGCTGTTGCACATTGATTAAAAAGAAACGCGAACTGCCTGTAATCGACCCTGCAAGTGGAGTAGAAAAGAGTTTGGCACCTGCAATAATTTAATTTGATAAATAAGTTAAATAAAGGAAAGTTTCATTAACATAGTGATAAATGAAAGGGTTGCTCTACCGATTAACAGAATGAAAGTTCTGTCCAAAATAACATGATTTATTATGACTAAAATCAAAATAATAAACAAAACACATGAAACATTTTACAATACATCAAATTGGCTCAAATTGGATACTCAAATAAATGCTGTGAAGGTGAAGTTGTCCCTAAACTAGATTGTGACATTTATGACGAAGTGGTATGTGGAGCCAAATCCTTGCAACTCAAATGTTAAGAGAAACACACAGTCAATCCAACATTAATTGCTGCTACAGTAGTGAGAATTCAGACAATGAACACCCAAGACAGAACAAAGAAAAAGACGAACAGGCGCGCTCTGCTTAGCTCTGATTAGCTCTGATTATCACCTAGGAAAATCCCTATCTGCCGGTGCTGTGGCCATACATTACCAAACTGTCTTCTTAACTGCAAGAACATGATCTGGCGTACTGGAGGCGATGGCTGGTTGCTTTGACGTCCCGTCGTGGTGATGATAATGTCGCGAGTATAGCCCGAAACTAATTATCTTGGTCTGGTTGTTCCAGACTAAAGACTTCCTAGCAATACAAATGCGCCTCTGAGGGAGACGAAAAAGGCTCGCCACACAATCACTGACGGTACAGTGATTGATTTTAACAAGCGAACTCACACTGGAACTCCGATACAGTCAACTTTAGCCAAAACGGCTCAAGACAAACATAGGCCGCTTATACGCAGAACGCTCAATTGCCAACTGTACTCGGAAAGTTACGTTGAAGTCGAAACATCAGCAACTTCGTCAAACAGTTACAATTAAATAAAAGTATATTAGACAGCCAACGGAAGGCAGGCTGTCCAGAGCAGCGAGAGCTCAGTCTTGTAACCTACCCCGACCGAAAGGCGAGAGCTGACTCCTCAAGAGCACCCGTACAGGCCAAACACAGAACATTCCCGCCCCCACGACAGTGGCTGTGGTTAAACGTTCCAATCAGCAACTCGAAAAACCGGCGGAAAATTCCACTCTATTGCTGGAGCACTACCATTCCACCAATGGAGATTCTTGGCGCCAATTTCTGCGCTGATTTTGCTACGTCACAGAGCTATGCCCTGAGCAAGCCAATCACAGTTACTATTTTGCAGAAAGCGCGGGAATTTTCCCGCCACAACTGCCTGGGTACACAAGTCATTCCCACGCCTCACTGGTAGCCTGCCAGAAAGTGTTTTCGTTAAGTTTCTGCGAAGTAACGGAACCTCTAGCCCAGCCGCTACTTCAGGCCCCTGTGGGCGTGTCTTTTGACAATGTCGGCGTCTGGAAAGCATTCACTCGACTCCCTCACACCCGTCGGCTTAACCCTCTAAAGATCAGCAGAGCCCGCCTGTCACCAGACCACCCAGGTGATGAGAGACACTGCGTGGGAAGTCCGCGTGTGAAGGAATAGCAACTTTTCACCACATGCAATTAGAGAGGAAAATCGTAAGATAGAAATATGAGAGGGGGCTCATGCAACCTCTCACACGCATGTAAAATTCAAGTGAGAAGATCCTCCATTGTACACTCTGAGTCTGTGGACTTCGCTTTTAAGCCAACTTCATAAACTGTAATCTAACGGAGTAAGAGTGGGTTACCTCAGTGACCAAGAAATGAATCCTCGGTGATGGGTCTATCACCCACGATACATTTCAGTGAGTTCTGTGCCACTGGCCGTACGGAACGTGATGGAAGTATATATGGCGTCATGTTGCCAAAGGAATATCGTCAAAGTACTCTAGTAAGACGTGAGAGTGCTCCGACTGACGCCCGTGATTTTCAAACAGCTGTATGTCGGATACGGTTAAGAAAGGGCCTTACGATCATTTGAAGCTTGTTTCTGAACCACCAATATTATCACGCCTCACAGCATGTACCCTTCCTACCGACTCGCCCTGTGTACGTCCGCCACAATATTACTGCACCAGGAAGTGAGAGGGCTTCGGTCGGCTTATCATTAATTTTTATCGTGATACGTCACGAGAACGCGGTTAACAACTCGACATTTTGTGCACAACTGTCTTGACAGCATTCGCAGTGCGATACATTTCCTTCAGTGGCCACTGTACTTACTTACTGCGGCGTCACCGCTTGTTTCCTGTAACGGACACACCATGTCTAGTGCAATTAGGTGGTCAGGGACTACATCGAAATTTGTCTCCAGACAGCACTGGTGTATACGTACAAGGCGTGTATTCGTATCCAGTATGATGATTCAGTGCCGAAAAAACTGCAGTAACCATTCCACTTGCCTAACAAGAGTTAGTCAACACTGAATTCTTGATCTGCCTTTGTGTATTCAATGTACATCTTTGTAAGAAACATGTTGTAACCACCTCCTGATAGCTACAGTTTCGTCTGATCTGAAATATGGAGAACTTATTTCGGAATTTAGAAACAAGCCTAAAGTTTAAGAATTTAAAAAATAACTGTTTTTAGGTTTTCCTCATCTTAATTTTAGATAAGCAGTAGATAACGATATAAAAGTGTTGATCATCGAGCGACATGTACTTCGACGGCCGTTGACGGATGCTGAAACTATACATCTCTCTACATCAGACGGCTTATTCTGATACAGCAAGAAAGGTATTGTGACAACACACAGAAAAATGCAGGTTTGCTTTCGCTGCAGCAACCTGATACTTCACTGATAATTTATTCAAGTGGCGGCTGACAGCTCTCCACCTGTAATAATACCGGATCCTAACTGCATTCTCAACCTCTATCGATCGTAAATACTTTGATGCTGCAAGTCGGGCGAGTGCCACACTTTGGATCGTCGGGTATAGCGTAAATACATTCACCATTGCAATAAGGAGGTATTCTTTCACGTCACGACACATAATCTAGTATTTCAGTGATTGCAGAGAGCAAAATTTGTCCAAAGGCCTTCTGCCATACGTACCTGAAAACTCGCGTAGCTGTTTCAGAGCCTATTTCTCTGACGATGTGGGAATTAAAATCTTAGCTGAATTAACGCCTGGCTGC
Source organism: Schistocerca nitens (assembly GCF_023898315.1). Lineage (NCBI taxonomy): Eukaryota > Metazoa > Arthropoda > Insecta > Orthoptera > Acrididae > Schistocerca > Schistocerca nitens. The sequence continues at coordinate 573,336,805 of NC_064614.1, read as the reverse complement.
CCTAAACATACAAAATCGAAAACCCAGGAATACGCAGAGTTTTTTAACTTACTTACACCAGCGAATAATTTTTTATTGAATTACGACATTTAAAAGCAAGTTTTCGTCAGACTACAGTATCAATGTTCATCATGATACCAGAGTCACGCTGTTATGCAGTTGCTTAGTGTGTATGTTCATACGAGCTAAACAGACTGGATGCTCTTCAGATTTCGTTTCTATGACTAGAAGTACGGGCACTTCTTCTAGTAACCAACTGAACTAATTTCATGAAAGAATGGTGGCTGATAAATTCGACTAGCGCGCACAAGTGTGACGAACCCAGGCACCACCCACACGTGGATCTGATTACCGCCGCCAGACATGCAGCAACTAAATATCAGAGCATGCCTCTCCTCTACTGCCTATGCGTATAAACTGTACTGGTACAAATCTGCAAGTTCTTCTCTTAACGTAGTTTTATCAAAACCTGTCAGAAACAAATGGGAGCAATCAAGTCTCGATTCGCCTATTCCATGTGCATTCAGATGTCATTCTACGTTAGACTTCGGAACGCCTTTCTGCAAGAATGTATTAATGGAGTGTCAGTGAAATACCTTGCCCAAATCTCATTCACAGCCGGTTCCTGTATCACATACTGAACTCTAATGAACTGTTTTTCGAGTTAATTTATCTGGTTTAAAGAGCTAAGAGCGGATAAAGGCATATTATGCAGACACAGCAGATCAGGTATTTTCTGCTTTAATCGTGTGCCGTGAATGATTTGCTATTTTATAACTTATTTCTGTTATCATATTTACTACTTTTATTTTTTTAGAAATAGCAGACAAGTCTTCAATCTTTTAAAACAAATGCAGCGTTGTACTAAGTTGCTACGTGATTTCGATAAAATATTTCCAAACTAGGGTTGGTGCCTTTCTGCAATATAACGAATGTTGGGCGATGACGGTGAGAAACAACCGTAAGATCAGGTGGGGGTGAGTACTGCACACTGCACAACACGCGTACGGCAACAGTGACATTGTCTGCCCGTTTCTGTCGGCATAGTTATTTTAATAACATTGATCGCTTTTTCTCATGTTCTATAATATCGCCATATTTAAAACCAATCCAGATTTTAAGAATAGAAATTACTCCTTTTTTAAAAAAAGTATATTTAAAACAGAAATTTTAACACTGTTGCTAGTTGTTGTTGTTGTTGTTGTTGTTGTTGTTGTTGTTGGGGTCTTCAGTCCTAAGACTGGTTTGAGACAGCTCTCCATGCTACTCTATCCTGTGCAAGCTTCATTTCCCAGTAACTGCTGCAACCTACATCCTTCTGAAACTGCTTAGTGTATTCATCTCTTGGTCTCCCTCTACGATTTTTACCTTCCACGCTGCCCTCCAATACTACATTGGTGATCCATCGATGCCTCAGAACATGTCCTACCAACCTATCCCTTCTTCTAGTCAAGTTGTGCCACAAACTCCTCTTCTCCCCAACCCTGTTCAAACCCTCCTCATTAGTTACGTGATCTACCCATCTAATCTTCAGCATTCTTCTGCAGCACCACATTTCGAAAGCTTCTATTCTCTTCTTGTCCAAACTATTTATCGTCCACTTTTCACTTCCATACAAGGCTACACTCCATAAAAATACTTTCAGAAACGATTTCCTGACACTTAAATCAATACTCGATGTTAACAAATTTTTCTTCTTTAGTAACGCTTTCCTTGCCATTGCCAGTCCACATTTTATATCCTCTCTACTTCGACCATCAGTTATTTTGCTCCCCAAATAGCAAAACTCCTTCACTACTTTAAGCGTCTCATTTCCTAATCTAATACCCTCAGCATCACCCGATTTAATTCGACTACATTCCATTATCCTCGTTTTGCTTTTGCTGATGTTCATCTTATATCCTTCTTTCAAGACACAGCCCATTCCGTTCAGCTGCTCTTCCAGGTCCTTTGCTGTCTGACAGAATTACAATATCATCGGCGAACCTCAAACTTTCTATTTCTTCTCCATGGATTTTAATACCTACTCCAAATTTTTCTTTTGTTTCTTTTGTTTCCTAATTGATATTTCATTTTATTTCTCGGTTATTAGCAAAAAATAAACACTTTCTGCATCCGACACCAAACAAATACCGAATAGTACCGGTCACTCAGAACTAAAATAGCGGCAACTGTTTCAACCGGTTGGTTTCTCTCACTCCTAGGACGGCGGCGTGGCAGCCGACTCTCGCTGGCCGGGCTCCACTGGGTCTGCCGCCCGCTCGCTCATCTGGCCAGTGGGCACTTCGTGTCCAGCCTGCGCCTTTCACCTCCTGCCGCAGAGCGGGGGCTCTAATGGAATTTCGACAGGCTGCAACTTGTGTGTGCTGGGCTGCGCGTCCGAGCCGAAGCTCTGCCTTAGGCGCGCACCACTCTCAGCGACAGAGCTTTCTGGGTACAACTCGCAGAGCACCTGAAAGTATGTCCACTCCCCTCTTCTGCTTTCCAAACTCCTCTGGGCCTTTCCTACTATATTGACTGTTGATTATCACTCCAGGAAGATGATAAATGGCGACGAATTATGCACCAGAAAACTAGGTGTGCTTGGTGTGGTCAGAATTCTCAGACGTTACATTACTCTCGAATGCATAATGCCCGAATAAACTTCCGGGTGCTGGTCTGAATCCTTTATGGATTCGAACGAAGTCATTCAGTGGCACCAACTGAACTGAGAAAAATCATGGGATACCTTCTAATGTCGTGTAGGACCTCCTTTTGGGCAGCGTAGTGTAACAGCTAGACGTGGCATTGACTTAGCAAGTCGTAGGAAATCCCCTGCAGAAATATTGAGCGACGCTGCCTCTACAGCCGTCCATAATTGCGAACGTGTTGCCGCCGCGAGATGTTGCACACGAACTGACCACTCGATTATGTCGCGTAAACGTTCGATGGGATTCATGTCGGGTGATTTGTACAGTCAAATCACTCGCTCGAATTGTGCTTCAAAGTAATCACGCACAATTGTGGGTGGTGGCATGGCGCATTGTTATCCATAGCAGTTCCAACATTGTTCGGTAACATGAATCTATGAATGTCTGCAAATAGTCTCCAATCAGCCGAACATTACCATCTCGTCAATAATCGGTTCAGTTGGACCAGAGAACGCATCATCATCAAAATCTGTGGTGTGCCCTGTCTCGTCCGAACCCGTCCCGTATTCACTTTCTGGTCAAGCCGGCAAACTCGTCTCTAAATCTACCATTTTTGCATTCGTACAACAGACGAAAGTAAGAACTATCTTGTGTTCAAATGTCAAACAATTTCTTTTTAACATCTTACGAGCCAATGTGATAAGAGTTTCTAGACCGGCGACTTTGATTCCTTAACTGATTTTAAGTAGGACGAAAACATACTACAGTTTCGTAATAATTCGACAGGTAAAATCTGGGTTTTGAATTAATTAGGCGTATCTTTACGTTTGTTCTCTGTTTAAAGTATTGCGTTCAAGTAACCACCATTAAGAAGTGTAATTCTGGTACTCCTAAGTCACGCTTTTGCAATTATAAGCAAGTTTACGTTTCATTTTTCTGTGCTGCAACAATGTATATACCCCTTTCTAACAAAAACAGAACTCCTCTTTGTTCTGAGGTGTGATAATTAGTTTTCTAACCCAAGGAAAAACTCTTGTGCACCTCAGGACTGTTCTGCTGGCCGAGTAGTTTCCAGAGCGCATGTCTGACCATTTCAGGAGGCTCTGGCAATTATCCACCAGAGATGTCAGGAAATCTGTAGCAGAAGTCGTCAAAAATTCTACAGAGCCTCTCATTTAACCCTTCAATCTGTTTCCAAACCAGATGATCACAGTCGGTCCCGGAGCGATACTACAAATAGCGAGCAGTGCTTCCACTTGAGAACGGGGTGAGGTATATTCACAAGTAACGCCCACCACGGATGATCTCAGCAGCCAGGCGACAGACATTATTGGTGCAGATGTGAACCACCCGACACTCCAACTAGTCTTAAGTAGCCTCACTTACACCCTCTGATTACCGCTCCGCGGCCCTCCGTTATCAAATGGCTCTAAGCGCTATGGGACTTAACATCTGAGGTGGTCATCAGTCTCCTAGACTTAGAACTAATTAAACCTAACCAACCTAACGACGTCACACACATCCATGCCCGAGGCAGGATTCGAACCTGCGACCGTAGCAGCAGCGCGGTTCCGGACTGAAGTGCCCAGAACCGCTCGGTCACAGCGGCCGGCCCTCCGTTATCCATCCAACACTGAAGCTCCCAGTGAGAAGCAACACATCTTCCTGTGCCTTTTTCGACGTACGTTGATAGAAGCAGGAAATATGTACTGTCTGTATGCAAACTGTTGTATTGTTGGTATACCTGTGCTGCGTGTCTGAGTGGTTGTGAGTGAATGAAACTTAAATTTCTGTTAAGTTCTATTCACTAGAATGAAACTGAGAACACAATTTCCTTACAAGTCACTTTCAGTGAATGCCATGTAGACGAATGTGACATCGTAACTTTCAGTGGACATCCTAAATTGAGTGAACTGGCTGAGGTTAGGCATCTTCGGTACACATGCAATCGTAACCAGAACGCAAGGGGTTTGTGTACCAAAGCTTGGCACGTACCAGACTAATGAAATAGATCACTTCGGCAGTGGTGTACAGAAGAGGAAAAGAATATATGGGAGGTGTATGCCATTATCCCGAGAGAGACGCTGGCAGTCACACTATTAGTTTCCAGAACATTCTTCTTCATTCAGATATTGGTACAAATAGTCTCTTCATTCCTTGCTATCTTCGACCTCTCCTGCGAGTAGAAGAGTATCGACAATATTTTTTTGGGTACCAATTTGGGGACACGTGGGTTATATGATGATTCTCAGCTCTTTCTGTCCTCACTTCGCTTCACTGCATTGTATATACTGCTCCGTGCGTTGTCGACGGACAGCACAAGACAATGACAGTGTAAAAAGCCGGAGAGGATGACAAGTGAATCTCTAGCACCTGAAAATATCTGTTCTTCGACTAAAGAAGACAGTCATAAACGAAACAATATCGTCAGGTCCTGGAGGCCCAAGCTGATAGTATCATTTTTACTCCTGCAAATCTTCCCCAAAGAGAACACAATCACCAGTGTGAACCGTATTCAGTCGCCGTTGATAAATTCTCTCTTGTGCTTGTCGACACGTTCAGCCATCTATCACTTCTATTTAAAGCGCCAAGCGATGGTGTACCTGTGCCATTGCTAAATCTCCGAGCTCCATAAAGTGCTGTCAGTAAGATTCCCGTTATTTTTAACCGAACGCACTGAAAAGGTTGCGGACGATAAGACTGCCCACTCGTCATCGTCGTCATCGCACTCTCTCTTCTTCTTCTTCTTCTTCTTCTTCTTCTTCTTCTTCGTCAATGAACTGGCGAGAGATTACCAACGCTGTGGCAAGGAATCCGCTTCTTGCAGAGGTATTTTGGGACACTTGACAAAGTAGCCTTAAAGTGCGTGCACCTATTCGAGGGATAACGTTTCGCGGGCTTCTCAGACGACTAATAAAGATATGGTTACATCTCGCTGCAGTGAGAAGGGCTACCACTAGTCAAATTATTCAGCACCAAAGCTGCGAACGGGAGAACTGGGGCTAATAGAACGTCAATGGCGCGTGGAAGTGTCGGAATATGTAGTAGATGCAAGAGGATGATGGGTGTACCAAATATGCACAGATAATATTCGCACAGCCATCATTAGACGAGATATAGCAGTCTCTAGGGAGCTGCAGTGATGTCATACCTATCTTCTCTCGTGACTGCACTACCGAATGCACATCTTCGTTGTTCTACGGTTATTTTAAAAACCTTGTTGGTACTGTAGCTTCTTTCCTATTGAGGAAATAGGAATGCTACCTCGTAATTATACTGTTTCACCTCAGAAACGATAACTTACCAGAAACTTTACAGTCCGTGGAGACAGTATGGCCCTACTCCTGTATTACCTAATTGTTCTATTCACGACTGAAAGCTTCAGATTGTGAAAAAAACTCCACATTTAATGTGTCTGCCAAATCTGTGTATCAAATCAAATAGTTCAGAGCACTATGGGACTTAGCATCTGAGGTCATCAGTTCCCTAGAACTTAGAACTACTTAAACCTAACTAACCTAAGGACATCACACACATCCACGCCCGAGGCAGGATTCGAACCTGCGACCGTAGCGGTCGCGCAGTCCCAGACTGAAGCACCTAGAACCGCTCGGCCACACCGGCCGGCTCTGTATGTATCTAGTTCTTCTCGAGGTATGAATGGGGTTCAAAGCCATAAATATGCTTGTGGGTGGTGACGAATCTGCTGGAGAAACAAGTATTCTTACACCTAAGTCAAAATAAGAATATCGTCCGTTCACCGTTTTCTGTGCACAGAATACGGCTCCGGCAACAACAGCTGGAAGTTACCTTTCTGGATATATTCACAAGCTGCCTGTTAACGTGCTGTACTGATTATGCTCTCATAACTTCCCTATGCACTTACACAAATAGTTCAGAACATTCTGTCGAGTAAAAGAATACTCTGCACAGAAAAAAAGCAGTACGAAAAACTAAGTGGAATCACGACTGTAACTGGCAAGTCAGCCAGCAGAGCGAAATTGAGAACTGTAAACAGATCAGAACGGATGACTAAGATCGTTGGTTATCTGTATGATAGCTGTCCTGTAAACAATTAGCAGCGAAAAACTTACTCTGATCCAGGTATAAATGATTTCAGAAATTACGATTGTAGAGAGACACTCATTAAAGCTGGTGCTACTACAACTTTTGGCAATGAATCGAACTGGAGCTGCTGTTTGTCTGAGATGTTATAACCATATTTTCGGCTCCTACCTCTTATACCGCGTCAGTGGCGCCCGGTCCGCAGCAGCTCGCGCGGCGAGAGATGATCCCTTTAGCGGCTGCGGGGGCCGCGGCAGCCAGTGTCGCTAGAGCGTCAACACTGCGGAGATCGGCAAGGGGCGCCGCTGTGTTTACAAACTCCGTCATTAGGCGGCGATCGATCGGTCGGGCCGGGATCTCACGGGACGGCACGCTGCTGGGTTACGGAGCGCACAGGGGGCGCCTCGCCAGCACGTCGCCTGCTTCACCGGCAGTCTGCTGCTGGCCCAGGAGACTCACCCTACACCATCCCGCTATACAGTTTATCTATTCGAAAGCAGGAATAGTTGTTAAATGGAGTGGGTGTCGACTAGGTGGTGGGTAACGTTAATTTAAGACCTTCCAACAACTTGGTCATATGGAAGATTCCTCTATGTCGTCACTGCGATACGCCGATGAAGATAGTAACACTCTATAAAGAAGAGCAGTTCCGCATATTTTGTACTTCCAGATTTTTTGCCGAAAACAAACACCTAAAACAATATGAACCCATTTCTGACTCTTCCGCCCTAGTGACTGCTAAAAGATCACATCCCGAGTGTCCAGCTGTGGCGTCACAGCTGTACTTAAAGATTTCTTCCTTTTATCCAAGTGAACAAGTGTCCAGTACGAATACTAAAAATACTTAAATTACTTAAACTTTGTAGACTGTAAAACACAGCGATCTTTGAATATTATTAGTATCGATTGTAAAAACGGATGTTACAGCCCATGAGACCATTATAAATATAATGGACCAAAGTAAAAAGCTCTTGCGATTAGTTTCTCAAACGATTAGGCCTTGCTGGCAATTGGGCCTTTCTTGATAGCTGTCTCTCTGCTGTATTATTAAACGTGAGTCTGATTTAAGTATGTATTAAAAGTATAGAAAATATTTTGTTGATTTAAGAGCATGTCATATGAAGAACCTTTTTCATTTCAGATAAAAATAAGATAAATTTCATTCGATGCAAGTGAGATAATTAAAAACGTAAACTTTTAGTTCAGTTCGTCTTTATTTCAGAAGCCATTTTGTGTGTAATTGCTATTTGCGTGTTACATTCATTTCAACCTGCAATTATTTATTTTTTCCTAAGTTCGATAACTTTTCTGAGGGCAATTATTCCGAAAGAAAACTTCAATTCTTCTCACTGTCAGTAAAATACCAAACCAATTGTTTCCAAGATAATTCTGGACCGCAGCTATGTGCAGATTTAAGGTATATGAAAGTTAACAGTATAATCATCATCTTTGACTTTTACAAATAAACCAAAGATCTAGTTTCGCCCCAGGATATGAAGTCGCGTCAGATTGAGGGTGTGAAGTCGCGTCAGATTGAGGGTGTGAAGTCGCGTCAGATTGAGGGTGTGAAGTCGCGTCAGATTGAGGGTGTGAAGTCGCGTCAGATTGAGGGTGTGAAGTCGCGTCAGATTGAGGGTGTGAAGTCGCGTCAGATTGAGGGTGTGAAGTCGCGTCAGATTGAGGGTGTGAAGTCGCGTCAGATTGAGGGTGTGAAGTCGCGTCAGATTGAGGGTGTGAAGTCGCGTCAGATTGAGGGTGTGAAGTCGCGTCAGATTGAGGGTGTGAAGTCGCGTCAGATTGAGGGTGTGAAGTCGCGTCAGATTGAGGGTGTGAAGTCGCGTCAGATTGAGGGTGTGAAGTCGCGTCAGATTGAGGGTGTGAAGTCGCGTCAGATTGAGGGTGTGAAGTCGCGTCAGATTGAGGGTGTGAAGTCGCGTCAGATTGAGGGTGTGAAGTCGCGTCAGATTGAGGGTGTGAAGTCGCGTCAGATTGAGGGTGTGAAGTCAATTTCTCGCAATCACAGGCAGTAATGTTATACAGCAGGCTTAAGTATTCCATACTAGTATTTTCTCTACTGCCCAGTGATTCGAATATTGTGCAGAAAAATGAAAACATCAGTTCTGCTGGACAAGTGGAAATGCTTCTAGCAAAAGGGAAGTGGGGATGTGAAATAATTTTACTAATCCCCCTTATGTTGTGCTTAGATGTCACGCCTTTTACTGTGACAAATAAAAAAACCACGTCGTCTTCAGGCCACGAGTGGCCCATCGGGACCATCCTTGGTGTCATCCTTGGTGGAGGATGTGGATAGGAGGGGCGTGGAGTCAGCACACCGCTCTCCCAGTCGTAAGATGGTATTCTTGACCGAAGCCTCTACTATTCGGTCGAGTGGCTCCTCAATTGCCATCACGAGGCTCAGTGCACCCCAAAAAATGCCAACAGCGCATGGTGGCCTGCATTGTCACCCATCCAAGTGCCGACCACGCCTGACAGCGCTTAACTTCGGTTATCTCACGGGAAACGGTGTAGCCACTGCGGCAAGGCCGTTGGCACTGTGACAAGTAAGGAGAAGGAAATAGTTGTGAACAAGCTCATACTAAGACAGACGTCTGACAACTTGGTTCTCGTACAATGATGATGTACTATTGTAAGAAAGCTTGGGTAGTGTTTAAACAAAACTAACATAGCTCTCCTACTCGAATCTGTTTCCAATTTTGATATTTTCGCGGTGTTTCTCTTTGGAAAGATACCTCATCGACAGAACGCTTTTAAAAATAGTGTTATCAGTTTTCTCTAATATGTTGTAGAAGAGGAGTGTAATCATATTAAATTTGCTGTAGGAGCACTTGCATTAAGTTATTTAAGTAAACAATGAAACTAGTGGAATATGCTATTGTTTAAGGCGTGGGCTTTCACCTAAAAGAGAAAAGCCTGCAGATCTACCCGAGCAGCACATGGCTCTCTTTTATATCTTTCTTTAGACTCCCATCACGAAACGTTTTCCATTTATAACCACTAGCAACACCACACAGTCAGTTTGTAACTCGAAGAACTGAATTGATTCCAACGGATAGAAATTTTTATCCATTAAAACTTCCTTTTGTAACTTAATAGTTCAGATATTTCCCCTCGGTTACAATGATTTCTCGCTGTTTGGGCAGGAAAATCACAGATTTCAGATGGTTTTGAGCATGTTGTTACAGTTATCAGTAAATTGTAGGTAGTTTGCAACCTACCATAACAGATCCCAGCTCACTTAGAGGTAGTTACAGCAGGAATAAAAAGAAAACTGCGTCTCTCCTAGTTACAAGAGTCCAATTGTCTGTAACCGTTACCCTACTTATCGACTGAGGAACTTACCAAAGTACACTGACAGCATGATGGAAAGCTGGCATCTTCTGTGGAGACACACTAAACAAATTTCACGTTCTCCCAACTTATTTTCCAAACTTTTCGATTCCAGCCCCCCCCCCCCCCCCCCCCATTCTACGATCTTAAATTTAAAATAGCTTCCAGAACTAAATACAGTCGTTACACCGAACGTCGAAAGAGTCAGTCTTTTTTTTTTTCATACACATGATAATCGTTAGTCATAGGCAGTGTCCAACAATCACCTAATAATCTCTGTAAGACTGAGACAGAAGCATGCCTAGACAGCGCCAAGTGCTTCTTTGTTCTCTATAATAGTCCCTTCTGATTTATTCACTGGTGACATTACCCTTATAGTAACCGCAGAAAGGCAGAAGGCCAGAGAAGCTGTTTCAGCCATCTGCAGAGGTGTCCCCGCCCATCCTGCTCTCGCCGTGTCGTGACGGCGTTCGCCCTTTGCGCTTGCGAGGTCAGCCATCGCGACACACCTCTTTCCCCTCCTGCTCCAGTCCCTCGTCTATGCATTTGGCACTGCTGTCTTTGTTTTAAAACATATCAACTCACGGAAAGTGCCACAGAGATTGATGCACTTCCATTTGAGAGGAGCGGGCTTCGGATCTGTGTACGGTCAGATGTACTGTAGTTTCCCTAAATTACCTATGGCGAATGACGGGATGACTTATTTCCAATGGGCAATGCCTCAGCCTTCTACAATCCGGACATAATCTTCGATGGGCTTAAATCTTAACCTTTCTTAACTTTCAGGAACAGTACCACCGATTGCTCCAAAAGCTTGACTTCCAGTTGAGATGTATAAGCATGAGAAATTAATGGTGTGTTCTTAACGGTTGCCGAGAAATAGACGACGATCACTGCCCATGCAAAATAAAATTTGAGACTTACGAAAGATCATACAAACAGAAGTCTGTATTGACTTAAACTTACTTTGTACAGGGGCCAAAAATAGCACTATCTGACCCCTTATGACAGTTCTTAAACAAAGTTATGCCTGTCATTGATCTAGAAATGACTAATCGGCAGCTGCACAGAAACGGAAAGAAAAACTTCTAAAGACGTAAAGCCAGGTGAGAGCTGCTGGCAGCGTAAGCCAAGTCAGCGCTCAGTGTGGGGATATAGCAACCCTGCTGTCTTACAAAATGCAGAGAAGACCAGGAAGATGAAGCTGAGAGATTCCTCTCGCACATATTGAAACTGCGGGACCGTTGAATAAGCGTGGAATCTAATGAGCATGGCTTAATTAAGAGACTGCAAATAAACATCATTTCCATTATCGAACATCTGTGTTTAGCATATAAGTGTGCATAAGAAAAATTTTCAGTATAAAACAGACAGAATTTCTTCACGTGTCAACATGTGTTCACGAGCCCATGTGTTGAGGACACTGACGTATTATCGTGCGATCTGGTGCCGCACTTCTCTAGCCCACTTAACAGTAAAACACAAACATTTTAAAACGTAATCGAAAATAAGCAGTACAGTAATAAGATGGAATTAAATTTTACGTTCCTCTAGGTGATTCGGAGACGTAGGCAATGAAATCGTACAAAGTGGCCAAGGGGGAAGCTACGTATTATTTGGAGCTACAATACTTTCGAAGCTACTCATGCGTGCCACGAACGGCTACATCTGTTGAGTCAGAGGAGAGGAAAGGATTCGGTAAAGCTAATAAACTGGTCTCTAATTTGGGAAGGATGGAATTTCTTGCCAGAACTACACAAGATCGATGCACATAGAGGGGTAGAAGAAACAACTGTTTTAAAAATCCATAGCTTAAAAACCGAACTACCGCTCCTTGGAGACATTCATAACACTGTTGTTGTTGTGGTCTTGAGTCCAGTGACTGGTTTGATGCAGCTCTCCATGCTACTCTATCCTGTGCACGTTTCTTAATCTCCCAGTACCTACTGCAACCTACATCCTTCTGAATCTGCTTATTGTATTCATCTCTTGGTCTCCCTCTACGATTTTTAGCCTCCACGCTGCCCTCCAATACTAAATTGGTGATCCCTTGATGCCTCAGAATATGTTCTACCAAGCGATCCCTTCTTCTAGTCAAGTTGTGCCACAAATTTCTCTTCTCCCCAATTCTATTTAATACCTCCTCATTAGTTATGTGATCTACCCATCTAATCTTCAGCATTCTGCTGTAGCATCATATTTCGAAAGCTTCTATTCCCTTCTTGTCTAAACTATTTATCGCCGACTTTTCACTTCCATACATGGCTACACTATATACAAATACGTTCAGAAACTACTTCCTGACACTTAAATCTATACTCGATGTTAACAAATTTTTCTTCAGAAACACTTTCCTTTCCATTGCCAGTCGACATTTTATATCCTCTCTACTTCGACGGGCCGGCCGAAGTGGCCGTGCGGTTCTAGGCGCTGCAGTCTGGAACCGCGAGACCGCTACGGTCGCAGGTTCGAATCCTGCGTCGGGCATGGATGTGTGTGATGTCCTTAGGTTAGTTAGGTTTAACTAGTTCTAAGTTCTAGGGGACTAATGACCTCAGAAGTTGAGTCCCATAGTGCTCAGAGCCATTTGAACCATTTTCTATTTCGACCATCATCAGTTATTTTGCCCCCCAAATAGCAAAACTCTTTTACTACTTTAAGCGTCTCATTTCCTAATCCAATTCCCTCAGCATCACCCGATTTAATTCGACTACATTCCATTATCCTCGCTTTGCTTTTGTTGATGTTCATCATGTATCCTCCTTTCAAGACACTGTCCATTCCGTTCAGCTGCTCTTCCAGGTCCTTTGCTGTCTGACAGAATTACAATGTCATCGGCGAACCTCAAAGTTTTTATTTCTTCTCCATGGATTTTAATTCCTACTGCGAATTTTTCTTTTGTTTCTTGGGCAGTGCAAAAAGAAACTCTAGATTCAGGTAGGAACATGATTTCATTTGTGTATCTATTTACACATTTACTCGCAACTAGAAGCTTACAAAACACGTTTTCTAAGAAGTCATTTCAATTTCGTAAAAGTAACGTTGGACTAAAGCGGAAAAGATATGCAACAACCAGTATGGCGGTCCAGTGGCGTTGCTACATATTTCACGTTGCCCTCTGGACTAAGCTGCTGGATGACTGCTTTCTCCCATCCAGACGCTCTTTTTCTAACGCTCATCTGTTCTCTGAGTGGTTCCTAGATGGCTCGACAATTGGCAGAGCCCCAGAACCAACGAAAAGTACTTCCCCACTGGAACAGTTTTAAGCTACGTTTATATTATTATTATTAATAGTGAACATTTTCTCGTTTCTGAATTTTAACAAATATTTTATTAGTCTCCTGCTGTTAGTGAAACACAATACCTTAAAGGCTGGTCGCCGAAAAAACGATTTAATCATTCCTTTGTAATTACCTTATGTAATCTGCACAGAAACAAAAGACTGAATTCAGTAGAACAGGTGTTTAAGTTGCGTAACGTATGGAAAAATCTTCTCGCTTACTCTCAATTTTTCAGAAAATTAAAGCTAGAGCCTTCGCGCAGAATACGCTGCCTACGTACATTTGGTCACGGAGAGTAAATATTTTACTTCAATTCTGCTCACTGGTAAAATACTGCACTTTTCAAAGGCAAACCGAGCGAGATAGCGATTGGTTAACACACTGTATTCGCGTTCGTGCGGACTACTGCTCAAATACGTGTCCTGCCATCCAGATTCAGGTTTTCCGTGATTTCCCTAAATCGCTTGAGGCAAATGCAAGGATGGTTCCCTTGAAATGGCACAGCCAATTTCCTTCCCTAATCAAAGCTTGTGCTCCGCCCCATAGTACAGAATATCCTCAAACGTAGATTTTCAATTTGTTTTCAGTAGGACATTAAATTTGCATGACCCTCAATCTTATAGATTTCCTTTGCTGAATAATTGTAGACTAAACAGCAAAAGAAAAGATAAAATGAAACTGCTGAAGCTCGGTACGTCCATCTTCTAAAACTCCACCTTCTGGAACGCCCTCAATTGTGCGTTAGGATTGTTGAATCTCCGCAACTGTTTCCGGTACTATTTGATACCTCGAGACGGACGTGTGTACTCCACTTAAGCCGTTAGCATTCGGATTTAGTTCAGTACGTATTTATTTTACAGTCCTATATAAAACATACATGCGAACCTGTGCTATAGTACCCTACGTCTTTTGATGCACATGCCAAACTAACAATAGCAATAATTACTTTCCTTTCTCCAAAGACCACCTTGGTTAGCTGAGAGTCGAAAAATACGCACGAAAATTACCAACGGGATGGACTATAAAGCATGTTGCTAAAAATAGTACACAACAACGCATAAGCCTCCCTTACAGAAGACATGGCGCTCGGGAGGACTTGATACATACTGTCTCCGTGGACGTAATAATAGACTGAGAACAGAGGCTAAGCCGAGGAAGTGGAAGCAGTAGTTTCCTCTAATGAACCACAAAAGATGTTGGAATGCTGTCGGTTTTCAAAAACCGCGCTTTTGAGAAAGTTAAGAAAGACAGCGATAATCACGTTATTGGGCTGCTTTAAGGAAAAAACGTGTGGTAAGCGACGAGACGAGGTTCAAGCACCCGATGGATAAATCGTGAGAGCATTGCTTACTGAGTCTATTTTACAAACGTACAAGCATCAGTTATATACATAAACACGGACACGTTATTGTCATGATAGTGCGAAGATAAAACGGCCATTGCTGGCGTAAATTACTGAAATAGTAAAATTACTGTTAAGCTAGAAACCAATCATTCGAAATCGAATATGGCTCCAGTGAAGATGACAGATCCAAATTCTTCCTAATCGATTAACGCTATGGCCAGTCTAGTCCGTAAGGTGGCTTTTTGAAAGCGAGGAGACATTGGATGTACGTTTCGACGTCTTTCTGAACGGAACGATTACTTTCTTCCTCTTGTCTAAATAATCGATATGGTTATTCTTCCAGTCAGAACATTACCTGGATAACCATACCATTTTTCTTAGAGTTACGTGTTTGTTTCATCCAGTTTGATAAAGATGTTCTGAACATGTTTGCCTTAAAAGTTTGCGTAAGGATTTTTCCTCTATCCCTGCGTTAGTTACGTGCTAAATCGCTATTTGATACGTAGTATAATCTTTTCTTGCTGCTTTCTAAATAATACCGTACGTGTAAAAGAATAAAGCGCTAAAGTTTATTGATATACGCCTAACACTGTTACCTGAGGAAATTCTAAGAAATCTCTCATGTAGCAACTGACTGAAAACTGGATATCCTTCAACGTAATTCAACTTTAGTAGTTTTTATTGCGTCGAGATCTTCCACTCGTGCTTCTCCTGTTTCTACTGGAGCTAAAATGTTGGACGATGCGATCAATACATCAGATCACGACGCTCAAAAACTCACGAAGAAAAAGGCCATCATAATTGGGCGGTGCATTAACATATCTGGCAGACGCCAAGGGAAGTTTTATGTAAATGAGCGCAGGACCCAAAACGCCAGTTATTTGTATTCCAGTCAGCCGGGAACATTATCGAGCGGAATACAAAAGACCTCGGCGACCGTTTAAAGTGTGCGATAGGAGTTTCGTGGGGGCTGCGTCTTCTGCCCTTCAGTTCAGAACTGAACGCCTGAGACGCCAACTCACTTTGCCTGTCCTGATCACTAACTACATCCACCACAAATGTGTTGAAAGTTCACCAGAGCGTTCCTTGAACGATGAACGTAACTGTTGGCACCATACCCAAGTTTTATGTAAATGAGCGCAGGACCCAAAACGCCAGTTATTTGTATTCCAGTCAGCCGGGAACATTATCGAGCGGAATACAAAAGACCTCGGCGACCGTTTAAAGTGTGCGATAGGAGTTTCGTGGGGGCTGCGTCTTCTGCCCTTCAGTTCAGAACTGAACGCCTGAGACGCCAACTCACTTTGCCTGTCCTGATCACTAACTACATCCACCACAAATGTGTTGAAAGTTCACCAGAGCGTTCCTTGAACGATGAACGTAACTGTTGGCACCATACCCAATTCCATTTCTTCAACTGACCACGAGTGTAACAGGCTTTAGCGTTAAGGTAATAAAGAAATTTTCGCAGTCTGTGAAAATACCGGGCAAGTATGTGAGCGATATTTCACACACTACATAATCTCTTACTCCATAATTTGCTGCGAGGAGTATCGATAAGTGAATAACAGTATGCTGCTACAAATGTTTTCATTAGATTAGTCCCCTCCCGCCGGATGTTAGAGTCCTCCCTGTGTGTGTGTGGGGGGGGGGGGGGTTGTTGTTGTTGTTGTTGTTGTTGTTGTTGTTGTTGGAATAAGTTACTTTAAGTAGTGTGTAAGTCTAGGGTCCCATGACCTCAGCAGTTTGGTCCCTTATGAATTCACATACATTTGAACATTTTTAGATTAGCTATTTATGCTGGAAACACAATGCCCTTTGCAATGATCACTTAGGAAAAAGTTTAATCTTGTTGTTTTGTTAAAATTGTTATCGAAATTCTTTCTGGTGGATCAACATAGTTCTTTGAAACAGTTACACAGATAACGATTCTATGTTGAGATCGCTATATCTCTGATGTTCAACTCTTTCTTCATATTTCACTATCATAAACACAGCTATCCTGGCTGCTGCAGACAATTGCAGAGATCTCCGTACCATACGTCCTCTACTGTATTATGAACGAACATTGCCACTCCTCTCTCCCCCCGTTCTTAACGCTCTTGTCTGAACAACGTGGCAGAAACATCCGTTCCCATCAGAACGAAATCCTTTTTGCCCCACTCGATCGTTTGGCCACTTTCTCGAAGTCCTTTTCATTATTAGGAACCCGTCTCTAGCATTATGTGAGAGAACTGAGTCACATCTCCAGTTTCAGAAGACAGTGATACGTACTAAAGCAACAATAATGATCACCATTGTCTCTGTTCGCACTCGTTACCCCTGTACGTTATTCTTTCCAACCAGATCGTCCTCGTTTCCCAGCATTGTTAGCTGGTGCAGTCTCCTTAAATTTCATATCCCCAGAGCTCCCTATGTCGGAAACAAAGTGTTTTGTACGCCTATAAATTCTTTTTATATCTGCCACTATTATTATTAATATTATTATTTATTAGTATTAGCGAACTCTTCAAATAAACCGTAAAAGTTAATCAAGTAACTCAACTTTTCCTCCCGAGAGTGCTTGTATATGTTTTTCCTACCACTTTGGTCTGTACTGCTTTTGTTCTGGTTACTCTGATGTAACTTTCCATTCGTCTACATTTTGTCGGAAGCTGCGTCTTTCTAAAGTGTCGGTTGGTCTTATTTGCGTTTTTGACGTCCTTTCGAATTTCGTTCAACCAAGGTATTGAATTCTTAAGGGACGTTACATAGTCTGTTATCCTTTTTGTTATTTTTTGTCCTGGTAGTCAGTTGATCAAAAAATTTCCTTTTCTTAATGTCAGTTTCGATGTTTGAAAACTTCTCTATTATTTTGAGTGGTTGTAGCCTATAACCGTCTTTGGTATGTCTCACTTAAATTTTCCGAATGATCTTCCTCTCTTCTCTTCTGAGAAGTCCGCGTTTGCCGTTATGTGACAGTGTTTTGGTTGCGTGAAGGACTGTTGGCTTTATGACACTGTGTAGTGTCGGGTTTTTGTCTGTCTTGATATGGATTTTTGTTGTAGCGGTTTTGGACTAACCCTAATATTTTTCCTTTTGGAGACGATTTTGCAGTGCGGTTTTCACAAGGCGTGTCGGCTTGATGAATTCTCAGAGGTATTTAAAGCATGGGATACTGTTGATCTTATAGTATTTTATTTTCAGGCTCGCGATTTGTCTTTGAACATAAGAATGCGGGTTTCTCGAATGAGGTTTGTAGCCCTGCTTCTTCTGCATCATCATCAGAGGCGGCTGCAGCAGCAGAAGTACTTCCACTGTTAACTTTATTTGTAAACACTTCACACTCAAATCATTTTAGTGCTGTCTTGTTGAAATTATTTCTTAGACTACTAGGATGAAAAAAATGTTTGTGTGAAACGCTGGTTCGATGTAAGACAGGTCCTGATGGCCCTCATCAGATCATGTTAAATAAATAAACGAACGAACAAGTTTCAACATGGGGCTAAGAATTTTTGTGCTACGTTACGCTAGATATTTATAATGTAGATAGCTACTGAACACTGATAGAATTAGTTATTTGACAACTACTGTAGTATACAGTTAAGTATCGGTGAGTGAGTGAGTATAGGAGGATACAAGATAACTTAAATTTCTAATTAGTATGGTGAATGGCAGCCAGTTCTAAAGGTAAAATAATGCTGCATAAATGGAATGAGTAGGAAAAACAAACACACAATTTTCGGATACGCCATTAGTAGTGTCCTGCTTGACACTCAAGTCGGTTAAATGTCTGGGCGTAAATATGGTACGCGATACGGAATGGAACGAGCGTGTGAGGCCTGTGGTAGGGAAGGCGACTGATCGACGTTGGTTTGCTGGGAGAATTTTAGGAAAGACGGGTTCACCGGTAATGGAAACTGCGTATAGGACGCTGGTGTGATCTATTCTTGAATAGTGTGTTTGGGATCCGTACCAGGTCGGATTACAGGAAGACTTCGAAGCAGTTCAGAGGCGGTCTGCTAAATTTGTTACCAGCAGGTTAGAACAAACTCAGATTATTATTATTATTATTATTATTATTATTTGATTACTTTCTCAGACTTTTTAGAAGTCTGGTTAAGAATGGAGTGACGCGGACCTTTATCAAGCGTCACTTCCTTTTTGCTGTACGGTACATGTTATATTGCATTTAGGAACTTTCGGGTAATTGAACATGTATCAATAATTACGGATTTCTGTAATTGTATATATATGTTTGGATGTAGCTGTATTGCATTGATGTATTGGTGGATATTGTGTGGTATGACTCCTGTAGTTGATAGTATAATTGGTATGATGTCAACTTTATCCTGATGCCACATGTCTTTGACTTCCTCAGCCAGTTGGATGTATTTTTCAATTTTTTCTCCTGTTTTCTTTTGTATATTTGTTGTATTGGGTATGGATATTTCGATTAGTTGTGTTAATTTCTTCTTTTTATTGGTGAGTATGATGTCAGGTTTGTTATGTGGCGTTGTTTTATCTGTTGTAATGGTTCTGTTCCAGTATAATTTGTATTCATCATTCTCCAGTACATTTTGTGGTGCATACTTGTATGTAGGAACGTGTTGTTTTATAAGTTTATGTTGTAAGGCAAGCTGTTGATGTATTATTTTTGCGACATTGTCATGTCTTCTGGGGTATTCTGTATTTGCTAGTATTGTACATCCGCTTGTGATGTGATCTACTGTTTCTATTTGTTGTTTACAAAGTCTGCATTTATCTGTTGTGGTATTGGGATCTTTAATAATATGCTTGCTGTAATACCTGGTGTTTATTGTTTGATCCTGTATTGCAATCATGAATCCTTCTGTCTCACTGTATATATTGCCTTTTCTTAGCCATGTGTTGGATGCGTCTTGATCGATGTGTGGCTGTGTTAGATGATACGGGTGCTTGCCATGTAGTGTTTTCTTTTTCCAATTTACTTTCTTCATATCTGTTGATGTTATGTGATCTAAAGGGTTGTAGAAGTGGTTATGAAGTTGCAGTGGTGTAGCCGATGTATTTATATGAGTGATTGCCTTGTGTATTTTGCTAGTTTCTGCTCGTTCTAGAAAGAATTTTCTTAAATTGTCTACCTGTCCATAGTGTAGGTTTTTTATGTCGATAAATCCCCTTCCTCCTTCCTTTCTGCTTAATGTGAATCTTTCTGTTGCTGAATGTATGTGATGTATTCTATATTTGTGGCATTGTGATCGTGTAAGTGTATTGAGTGCTTCTAGGTCTGTGTTACTCCATTTCACTACTCCAAATGATTAGGTCAATACTGGTATGGCATAAGTATTTATAGCTTTTGTCTTGTTTCTTGCTGTCAATTCTGTTTTCAGTATTTTTGTTAGTCTTTGTCTATATTTTTCTTTTAGTTCTTCTTTAATATTTGTATTATCTATTCCTATTTTTTGTCTGTATCCTAGATATTTATAGATATCTGTTTTTTCCATCGCTTCTATGCAGTCGCTGTGGTTAACCAATATGTAATCTTCTTGTTTAGTGTGTTTTCCCTTGACTATGCTATTTTTCTTACATTTGTCTGTTCCAAAAGCCATACTTACATCATTGCTGAATCCTTCTGTTATCTTTAGTAATTGGTTGAGTTGTTGATTTGTTGCTGCCAGTAGTTTTAGATCATCCATGTATAGCAAATGTGTGATTTTGTGTGGGTATGTTCCAGTAATATTGTATCCATAATTTGTATTATTTAGCATGTTGGATAGTGGGTTCAGAGCAAGGCAGAACCAGAAAGGACTTAATGAGTCTCCTTGGTATATTCCACGCTTAATCTGTATTGGCTGTGATGTGATATTATTAGAGTTTGTTTGGATTTTAAGTGTGGTTTTCCAGTTTTTCATTACTATGTTTAGGAACTGTATCAATTTATGATCTACTTTGTATATTTCCAGTATCTGTAGTAACCATGAGTGGGGTACACTATCAAAAGCTTTTTGGTAATCAATGTATGCGTAGTGTAGTGACCTTTGTTTGGTTTTAGCTTGATATGTCACCTCTGTATCTATTATCAGTTGCTCTTTACATCCTCGTGCTCCTTTGCAACAGCCTTTTTGTTCTTCATTTATAATTTTGTTCTGTGTTGTATGTGTCATTAATTTCTGTGTAATGACTGAAGTTAATATTTTGTAGATTGTTGGTAGGCATGTTATGGGACGATATTTAGCTGGGTTTGCTGTGTCTGCTTGATCTTTAGGTTTCAGATAGGTTATTCCATGTGTAAGTGTATCAGGGAATGTGTATGGGTCTGCAATGTAACTGTTAAATAATTTAGTTAGATGTGAATGTGTTGAGGTGAACTTCTTTAGTCAGAAATTTGCTATTTTATCATTTCCAGGGGCTTTCCAATTGTGCGTAGAATTAATTGCTCGGGTGACTTCATGTTGCAAAATTATCACGTCAGGCATTTGTGGTATCATCTTGTATGAGTCTGTTTCTGCTTGTATCCACCGTGCATGCCTGTTATGTTGTACCGGGTTTGACCATATGTTGCTCCAGAAGTGTTCCATGTCCGTTATGTTTGGTGGAGTGCCTATTTTAATGTGTGTGTTATCTATTGTCTGGTAAAATTTCTTTTGGTTTGTGTTGAATGTTTGGTTTTGTTTCCTTCTATTTTCACTTTTTTTGTATCTTCTAAATCGTTTGGCCAAAGCTTGTAATTTCTGCTTCTTTTCATCTAATTGCTCTATTGCTTCTTGTTGTGAGATTTTACCTAACCGTTTTCGTTTTTTGTCTGATATTTCATTTCTTATAAATTGTGTTAGCTGTCCGATGTCTTTTCTCAGTTTTTCTATTCTGATCTGTAGCCTGTGTTGCCATGCTGGTTTTGTGGGTTTCTTCTGTGTGTTGGTTGGTTCTGATCTCTGCCTAGTGTGTATATTTACTGTAGTGAGTGCTCCTACATAAACCAGTAGTTGTATCTCTTCCATTGTTGTATTTTCATTTATTTTGTTGTGTATGATTGTGTTGATAGTTGTTATTGTTGTTTCGACTTGTGGGTTATTTGATGGTCTATGCAAGAATGGTCTAATGTCTGTATTTGTGTCTTTGTATTCTATATTTGTCAGCTGAAATTTCTCTTCTATATCTAACATGTGTGTCACTTCGTGTTCTATTTGTGCTTGTTCTGGTGGCTGTCTTAAGATGTCGTTTTCCTCTGATTGTTTAATTGATGTGTGTTGTTCTTTGTTTGTTTGCTCTGGGATGTTTGAGTCCATTACTGTATTTTCTTCTTCTTCTGATTGCACATTATTTTGTTCTAGTATTTGTTGTACTTGTTGTTTGATGTTTTCTAATTCTGACTGGGGTATCCTGTTATTTTTGATTATTACACGGATCTGATCAGCTAGTCGTTGTTCTGTTAAAAATTTTAATTCTGGGTATCTGGTAATAAATGTTGTGTATACTTGTGATCTGTATCCAGTTGTGTTGGTTCCTAGGTTTGTTGCTTGGTAATAACAGAACATGAGGTGTCGATTAACTTCATCTGACCATCTCATCCTCTGTCTTTGTTTTCCTTCTAGGGTGGTTGCAGGAAGCATATCCTGCAAAACACCTCTATTTGGATTTGAATCATTTTCTAGTTGGCTAGCAGTGTCGTTACCATTGTGGGCGGGCATAGGGTTCAAGCGTCGTCCCCGACCATGACGGCGCTTGTCCGAGGCTTCTTTAGTTCTGTCCTGAACCAAGTAATCACACTAAAAGGGGGGTTAGCCCTATTAGTGGTTTGTTCTTTTCGTCGCCTTTTACGACTGGCAGAACATATTATTATTATTATTATTATTATTATTATTATTATTATTATTATTATTATTACTACTACTATTATTGATGCCTGTGGAACTCTAATGGGAACCTCTGGAGAGAAGGAAATGTTCTTTTCGAGAAACATTATTCACAAAATTTAGAGAACCGGCATTTGAAGCTGACTGCAGAACGATTCTACTGCCGCCAACATTCGTTTCCTTAGGGCTTGTAGTGAGGCATGTAGATAGTTGTTTTTCCGTCGTTTTTTGCGGGTGGAATAGTGAAGGAAATGGGAAGCGATGGTACAGTGCACCCTCCGCCACGCGACGCACAGTGGCTTGTGGAGTATCGAAGTAGACGCAGACTAAGTCTTAGCATTTCGCTTGTGAACAGTGTTCCGATTTATTCAATCTTTCGCCTCTGTAAGGTTCCTTAATCTAACGAAATTGAAGATTTACCCCTTTGTAGAGACACATAATCGGATTTTCTCAGCGCGATTAACAGTGAGCTTCCGGGTGCCCTGCCGAGTTGTCGTTTCCATTTTATCCACAACATTTCGACGACCGACCAGCCATCTTCTTCAGGAGCTGTGAGTTGTGCTGTAATGCTGCTTGGACTTCACTCGGCTCCAAACTTGGTTGGCGTACATCATACCGCTAAGTCATGAACCACGCAGCGCAGCGTATACATGTCAGGCATGTAGTCAGAATGGCATCCAGCATCCTTATGTCTACTTTCACTGCTTTCTCGTCGTGTACTGTTCACCTAACTATAAAAAATTTTGAAACTGTGACATAATAAGCACGCGCAAACGGACGTTCAAGCAAGTGGAAAGCCATTGCGTAGTACACGATTGCCGCTGCAGTCTGTGTGTTGTTGGTTGTGGTTAAGCATTCGCAGCGAGATCTACCACCAAAATCTGGCGGGCGCTGGGAGAACAGACTTCAATTAAGCGCTGTTTGCCTCCTCCCGCAGAACGAGAGGGGCCTTGGCAGCGAATACACATTACAGCGCAACTCACAGCTTATGAAGACAATGCCTGGTCGGTCGCCCAAATATTGTGCATAAAATGGAAACTACAACTTGGCAGGATACCCAAATGCACGGTGTTAACGTTTCTGTAACTCTGCAACGAAGTGCAAAACAGTTAAATGCTTCAAATCATGGAGAACCTGGCCTGTTTCTTGCACGTAACTCCTTCATAGAAATTCGTTGTTGCGGTGGTCGTGGGCAGCTCACGTTGCCGAGATGCTTTTCATAGTGTCCCTTGATACAAGAAGATTATTTCCCAAGTTCAGCGAACGCTCAATAAATACGGAGCCAACTGTTCCGATTAACTGTCGGGAAACTAGATTAAATACATTCGCTGCCATTTGCATTTATCCACGTGAATAACTGTGATGATCCAAACGCTATCGCCTGAAATGGTACATTTAAGTGCATAACAACTTCCATTTTTCTTTTTTGTTCCTCTAAATTATCATTATTGACGCAGTCGTGTTGACGCTACAGTGCGTGATTCAAGGCATAATGTTAAAGCCTCAAATGGTTGGTTTGCGTTTTACATTGAGGTGACAGGTCATGGATACCTTTTAATATCGCGTCGGACTTCCTTTTGCCCGACGTAATGCAGAAACTCGACGAGGCATGGACTCAGCATTTCGCTGGGAGTCCCGTGCAGGAATCTGAGCCATGCTGCCTCTACAACCTTCCATAAATGGGGAAAGTGTTGCCGGTGCAGGATTTGTGCACGAACTCACCTCTCGATAATGTCCCATAAATGTTCGACGGGATTCGTGTCGGGCGATCTGTGCGGCCGAATTATTCGCTCGAACTGTCCAAGATGTTCGTCAATCCAGTAGGGAACAGTTTTTGCCTGATGATATGGCGCATCGTTGTGCATGAACATGAAGTTCATGAATGGGCGTCAACGGTCTCAAAGTAGCCGAACAATTTCTAGCCAATGATCGGTTCAATTGCACCAGAGGAGCCAGTCCGTTCCATGTAAGTACACCTCACCCAATTACGGAGCCACTAAAAACTTGAGGTCCATGGCATTGTGGAGTCTGCACCACACTGTAACCCTACAGTCATTTCTTATCAAATGAAATCCGGACTCATCTGATCAGACCACGGATTTCCAGTCGTTTGGGGTCCGACCGACATGATCTCGAACCCAGGAGAGGCACGAAATGTGATGTGCTGTTAGCAAAAGCACTCGCGTCGGTCGTCTACTGCCATAGCTCATTATTGCCAGATTCCGCCGCATTGTCCTAACGGATACATTCGTCGTACGTCCCAGATTGATTTCGGGGGTTATTTTCACGCAGTGTTGCTTGTCTGTCGGCACTGACAACTCGACGCAAACGCCGTTGCTCTCGGACGTATAGTGAGGCCATTGGGCGCTGCGTTGTCCGAGGTGAGAGGTAATGCCTCAGATTTGGTATTCTCTGAACACGCTCGACACTGTGGACCTAGGAACATTGAATTCCTTAATGATTTCCGAAGGGATGTCCCATTGGTCTAACTCCAACTACCATACCGCGTTCAAAGTTTGTTCATTCCCTTTGTGCGGGCGCAGTTACGTGTGCAATCTCACGCGCGTGCACGTGGGTGCCCTCTTTACAGCACCTACGTAGAGTTTAATTTATGCTTAGGCGTTAAACTGCGGTGACTGAAGTGTCGGCGCCGCGAGTGGAATGGCATGTAGCGTAACGCGGTGTGCAGCGCGGGGCACCACCCACGGTGGCTGCTGCCGCCCTCTGTTCGCTCCCCTCCCGCCTCCCTGAAAGGTCAGCGGTTATTGAGAGGTCAGCCTAACGTAATCCCACGGCCGAGGTCAGCCGCGCTCCTGCGCAAACCTCGCGCGCCGCGCGCACGGTTGATTACGTTACCGCTTCAAACACCGGCCAAGGCCCCGCTCGTTCTGCGGGAGGGGGCAAACAGCGCCTAATTAAAAGCTGCTCACCCAAAGCCCTCCAGATTTTGGTGATAGAGCTCGCTGCGAATACTGAACCATAACCAACAACACACAGACTGCAGCGGCAACCGTGTACTACGCGATGACTTTCCGCCTGCTAGAACGCTAGAACGTTCGGTTGCGCGTGCTTATTGTGAGTCACGTTTTCAAAAATTTTTGCAGTTAGCTCAACTGTTTACGAAGAGAAAGCAGTGAAAGTAGAAATAAGGATGCTGGATGCCGTTTTGACTACATGCCTGACACGTTTACACTGCGCGGCTCATGACTTAGCGGTATGAGGTACGCATACCAAGTTCGCAGCTGAAAGGATGTCTACGGTCATGGATGAACGAAGTGACTTGTCAGGTCTTGGAGAAAGAATTCATTGCCAGCCCCCTGACAACTTAGGGGGATGACGGGTATGATGCTGATACTAAAAGGATTTGATCTGTTTTCTTATCTTTTCTTTGTGCTGAAGGTTTCAGTCGTGCAAACTAATGGCGACCATAGTAATTGCTACGATCACGAATCTAATGTCTTAAGAGTTTGTACACACGTAAATTATGAATGTCGAGAAGTGGACGATGGTGGGATGGTGGAGGGACGTTCTCGAAATTTTTCAAAAAATAAAAGAAAATAAAGTCCTGACCTCCTGGTTGCAAGTGTACGCAAATGGGTGTAACAGTGTGAAGAGACTAAAGTGCTTACTCAGCTCTTATATTCCACAGATTGCACATTTGCGTGATCACCCAGCTGGGAAGAAAGCTTGCTGCAGCCCGCATCTCGTGGTCGTGCGGTAGCGTTCTCGCTTCCCACGCCCGGGTTCCCGGGTTCGATTCCCGGCGGGGTCAGGGATTTTCTCTGCCTCGTGATGGCTGGGTGTTGTGTGCTGTCCTTAGGTTAGTTAGGTTTAAGTAGTTCTAAGTTCTAGGGGACTTATGACCACAGAAGTTGAGTCCCATAGTGCTCAGAGCCATTTTGAAAGCTTGCTGCAAATTTCCCCCAAACACGCTCAAGCAGCTGCGGGAGCACTGCAGACGGCGCGCCTCCAGAGATCCGTGGAGAGCTGTCAGCGGCTGAGTCACTCCCAGCTCGTCTGTCTGTTCCGTGCACCACAAAGCTGCAGTTCTTCATACCACCAGTGGTCATAGATATGTGGCTGGAAGGCGGATATGCTGTTGACGTACAACTCCTGGAAAAAAATTAAATTAAGCGTACTTTCTAGAAAACGAGTTGAAATTACGTCCATGTTCAGCTCTCAAGTATAGCACCTTACATCCTTAGCATAAATATGAATAGTGTAAATGAGGGAAAATCAAACCCCAGCTACCAGAATACACAAAAACAAAGCTACTATAGACAAATAAAAAGTAAATAATATTTCCAGCCGTCGTCTTTACCTTTAGAAAAGAGTCTGAGAAAATATGGGACATACACGTGAAAAAGTACCACCACAGCTGTATCTTGAGAATGTCTTTATCCTGTCACACGAGTGGTTTCGGCGGCACATTACCGCCATCCTCAGGCCATGTTTATCACATACAAATGACACAATCCCAGTATTTGAAAAAGAAAGCAAAATGTAAATATTCTCAAGGAAAACGTATTAATTACCAAAGCTGAAATGAATATGTATTTTCGATGTCACATCGTATCCTTCCAGTTGCACAGCCAACCTTGCTCCACCCGAACGATCATATATGAAGTAAAATACGATGCTGCTAATTTCAGAGCAAAAATAGTTTCGACAACGATGATTCTGTTGTGAGACAAAGGAATGACATTTAGACGTCTGCTTGTAACATCCGGCTGCCATTTCGAGTCAAGGCTCCCGCCGTTTCTTTTAAAGCACTATCGACGAGTACCGAGTGTTCCTTCATAAAGTTCGCAATCGAGTCGTCCCATCCTCCTTCGCCATAGAAAGTAATGCACCTGCCTAATACCGTGTAGGCCCCCCGCGAGCACGCAGAAGTGCCGCAACACGACGTGGCATGAACTCGAATAATATCAATGTCTGAAGCAGTGCTGGAGGGAATCGACACCATTAATCCTGCAGAACTGTTCGTACATTCGTAAGGGTACGACGGGATGGAGATCTCTTCTGAATAGCACGCTGCAAGGCATTCCAGATATGCTCAGTAATCATGTCGAGGGAGTTTGGTGGCCAGCGGAAGTCTTTAAACTCAAGAGTGTTCCTGGCGTCACTCTGTAGCAATTCTGCACTTACGGCGTGTCGCATTGACGTGTTAGAACTGCCACTTCAAAAATAGTTAAAAGAAGCCTGGCAGTGTGATAGTTCCATATCAGCTTTAGACGCTCATTTCGGCATAGATTTTTATTACGTAGCATTCAAACATTTCTTCATAAAAACTTTTTAAATCCCTGCCCCACTTTACTTTCGCTGTAAGAAAGGAGCCACGTACTAGGAGTGCAACTAATATTCCTTCATTTTATGGCCCTCATTAAACTTTTAACAGAAAAGAGATAAAAGTCCCCATTTTGTTATCTTTCTTAGTTGCAAAGCTACAAAACTGAGTTAAAGATATTTGTTGTGGAGAAGACCGGAGCTGAGGGTAATTTTTAATTAAAAACTTGAACAGCTTACTGACGAAACTCATGGCGGTAAGCCGCGCAAGGTGAGACTGCAAAACTCTGAAGTCTCGGCACGTTAAAAGCTATTCACAGCCGCAATTTCGGTCGTAAGGAGGCAAACCCTTGGTATACGCCAAAAGCTAGCTGTTCGGAGAGATTTCCTGACATACCGGTGCGCGTAGAATTTCAATGGATTAGTGTATCACATACAGACATTTCATCGTAATTTTCACCAGTCGGCGTTCAATAGAATGCGTCTTGTCTTAGACATGCCACAAACGAGGTGGCGTACTGTTTGACATAGGACTCGTATTCGGGGGGCGGGGCGGGGCGGGGCGGGGAGGGGAGGGGAGGGGAGGGGAGGGGAGGGGAGGCAGTGGTCCAAATCCCGGCCAGCCACACTAGTTTGTTTCTGCCGTAATTTCCTCAGACCGCTTAAGGCAAATACCAGGATAGCTCATTTGAATGGGCACGGCCGATTTCCTTTTACACTCTTCCCCAATCCGAGCCTGCGCTCCGTCGCTAATCATCTCGTTGTCGATTGGACGTTAAATTTTAATCTTCTTCCCTTAAACACACGACTGCTACGGTCGCAGGTTCGAATCCTGTCTCGGGCATGGATGTGTGTGATGTCCTTAGGTTAGTTAGGTTTAAGTAGTTCTAAGTCTGAGGCGACTGATGACCACAGATGTTAAGTCCCATAGTGCTCAGAGCCATTTGAACCATTTTTTTTTAACCTTAAACACATGTGGCAAATCAGGCACAAAGGTTAGTGTGGTAAACGTTGTAGTAGTTAGTGGATCAGACGCAATCACAATTTTCTTGACCGCGTCCCTTCCTTCAAAAAGCCGCATCTCTGCTTACGACGTAAAAAAATCAAAATACACCTATTAGTCGCTACTTCTGCTTGGATTCATTAATTTAATGCTCTGTAGACTTTTCTGCTCTTCTGAGCGACTGAATATGGACTCCTAAGACCTTCATTAGCTGTGAGAGATTAACAGCCTCCTTCCTGCAGAAGGCAAATTCCATTATCTAGGTGGGGCATTGAGCTTGGAGTTCGTACCCTGCAAGGAGAGATTTTTATACGTGTCTAACACCTGTGTCACGCTTTTCACTGGTTCATACCATCTTCACAGACATAAATGCAAAAGCATCATTTCGATGGGTCCCACATTTCTTGCAGTACGTAGTACTGGAAAGCTACGTCTGCATAGTAGGCAGTTAGTGCTACTTCGGCTTTACTCTGTTACATTAGCTAGTATGTTTCGTCAACTGTTATAAGAATTATCACATTTATCACAGTCGTCTTTTTAATTATCATTACTATCTGCCCCAGCAATCCACTGCAGGGCATGGGACACCACTGGCCCTCACTCTGCACTACTGCCTCCAGTTCTACGCACCCAAGTCTCCGATGCTGGTTTTCTGATGTCATCCACCCACATTCGATTAGCTCATCATCTCAGTTTTCCCTCATCACTAGAAATCCAGCGAAGAAATTTCTTGATCCTTCTATCACGCTCTCATCTAGCTAGTTACAGTATAAAGTCTTCCACTCTATTTATTTGGTGCTTCCCTTATCTCTCGTAGTAATTCCCAGCATGTATCTCAACATTTCACGTTAGGCAGCACTCAGGTTTTCGGTGGATTTCGCATGTATCTGTATCTAAAGTCAAAACTGATAGCAAACTCTCCTTCTTGGGTACAGTGAGAGCTTAGTCTTAAAAACGCTATGCACTTGAGTATATAGAATTAGCTGTTTCTTCTTTGTTTTTTTTCTGTTTTCTTCTGTTATCCACCTAGTTGTTACCTAACCAATACGCACGGAAACTCATCAAATTCTTTTAATACTAAAGCGCTAAGTATTAACATTTCCTGAAGTGGTGACGGTTCACTATATTAGACTTTTATAACTGATTTTCACATCTGACTTTTAATTTGTTCAAATCTTTCTTGACGCTTCTGCAGAGGAGTCAGATGTCTTCAGCGTGACTTTCCTCTGTTCTAGGTTCCTCCCTATCCTGATGACGTTCATTGGAAGCCGTTGCATTGTACACTGTCCAGTCACATTAACGTGACCACCTGCCAAAGGCCTGAATAACCACCTTTTGCAGTGCGGACGTGCAGAAATAGTGTCAGTGAGCTTCTGGAAGGTACCGACAGGTTTGTGGAGCCATGCCGACCCAGTGCCGTAGCCAGCTACGGTAGATTTCTCGGCTGAGGACAAATGGTGCGAACAGCGCGATCGAGGTTGTCCCACAGATTCTAGATTGGATTTAACTTCAGGAGTTCGCTGGGCGGGGCAGTACGATAAACTCATCCTGGTGTTCTTCGAACCACGAACATACACTGTGAGGTGTGCGACACGTTGCGTTGTCCTGCTGGTAGATGCCACAGTGCCAAATTACCTGCATGCCTGGATGTGGTCCCCAAGGATAGGTGCGTAAATGCGGCGATCCATCATGCCTTTTGGAATGACTAGACCACCCAGGGAATGCCACGAAAACATTCCAGACTGTAACGCTCCCTCCTCTGATCTTGATTCTTCAGACGATTGATGCAGTGCTGTACACGCCAAAGGCCATCTGTCCGATGGTCGATGAAACGTGATTCAACTGGAAAGGCCACCTTTCAACACTCAGTGGAAGTCCGTTTGCGGTATTGGCGAGTAAATTCCAGCCTACGTTGCCAAAGAACAGCAGTCAGCGTAGTTGCTTGGACAAGGCGCCTGCTACAGAGGCCCACATGCAGCAACGTTCGCTGCATGGTCGATGAGAAGTCACTGTCGGCAGCCCCTTGGTTCATCTGGGTGGTCAGTTGCTCAACAGCTGCACGTCTGTCCGCCCTTACACATCTCCGTGGCCATCGTTCATCCATATCGTGGCCGGTGGTGCACCGCAGTTGCCTCAGCGCAGTTTTTGGATAGCGCCATTTAGCCCTACACGGTGTACTTTAACCACGACGATATGTGAACAGTTTACAAACGTAGCCGTTTCGGAAATTCTTCTACCTTCGACCGAAAGCCAATGATGATGCCCTTTTGGATGTCAGGAATCTCGCTCCATTTCCGCATTACGACGACGACTGCATCGTTTCCCGCCTCCTCTGAACATGCTTTCTATACTCTGCACTGCTAGTGCCGCAACCTGACGCCTGTGAGCGGTTATTGCGCGTTGTCGTCGAATATACGAGGTGGTCACATTAATGTTGCTGGACCGTGTATATTCTTCAGTTTATTCGCATTTCCAGAGCTCTTAGTAAAAATTTTATTCAAATTAAGTTAGAAATCTTTGCCAGAAATCTGCAAATTACAGACAAAGCAGTCATTCATGCTCCTTGTTGCGTTCTGTAATTTGGTTCAGGGCATACCGATGATTCACTCTTTCCCAGATCGTGGCTGATGACGGCGCGAATGACGCATAACGCCTGGGTTCAGAGGTCATCCTCGCTTCCTGCACGCGGGTGGCTGCTTTGGTGACGACGGCTATCCAGCAAGCATCGCTCGCGAGTTGCAACCAGAGCTAGCGTTTTGCAGTGTCGTTCCCAGAAATGATCGTAGTCCTCTGGTTTGGACCCGAGAGGAAGGCTTAAATCAACGGCTCAAACGTTTCTGTGGAGATCCAGGATGTGGATTTCTCGCCCTCCTTTATCGGGTGGTGAACTGCAGCAACGCCGCCCCCTTTAACAGGTCAGGCACGCACAATATATGAAGCGGATACTGGGGCAGAGGAGTACGTGTGGCGCGTAATGTTGATTTCATAGGATTGAGAAATGCCTCGATAAGATAAGTTCTTATTTCAAATAGGAAAGAATATTATCCCTGTTAAATAAAGAGAGCAGCATTCGTCAAGGCAGATCTCGCTTATAAACGGTAATAATGCCAACATAATAAATAAAGGCAGAAAGCTGGCTGAAACCAGACGTTACTAGCAATGAAATTCTAAATCTATCTCGTATTCTTCGTGTGGCAATATATTCGTAGCTGTTTTACGGCTATTGAGGGTATTTTAATTCCGTCTTTTGCAACTACACGGAAACCAGATGAGTTTAGTTTGTATTGGAATAAGACACGGTTATTGGTGATATTTCATGCCTGGTTTTTCGTTTACATTGGGAAACGCCCTCTGCTTGCACGTTTTCGGTTTCTTCTTCGTTTCTGTTGACTCTGGCCTAATCCTATACTGCTTTGCAGAACTATGCATTTTTTACATCCTATCTCTCATGTTTTGAAGAATACTTGTTTGCAGGATACTAAATACTCTGATGATGCCCCAAAAGGATGAAAGGTGTTATTAAATAATCAGTATTTCGCAACCGAGACTTTTCTTTCTGAAATAATTCGTGACTGCTGCTGTACAAGCCAGCCAATGGAGTGGAAGAGATTCTACTACTAATCTTTACTTTTTTTCCCACGAGACCCAGAAGGCAGTAGATAAGGGCCACATTATATACACTTTTGCCTTGCCGCCTAATGAAGAAAATAAAGAGTTTACGGTATATCAGACAAGCTGTTTGATTGAAGAGTGTCTAGCAAACGCAAAATAGCACTTCATTCTCATTGGAGAATAATCTTAAGACGCAAGAAACTTGAGCCGTGTTATAAGGGATGCTATATGAACATCACTTTATATATATATAAACATCGGAAGTTCCGTGAGGCTTTTTACGGATGACGCACAATATATATATATATATATATATATATATATATATATATATATATATATATATATATATATATATATATATATATGAGAGAGAGTCGCAGCGTTAGATAATAGCAGCGAAATGCGGAAATTCGAGTACCTGCAGAGGGTCAACGCTTTGAGCAGGCATCAGGCATTGGTGGTTGACCCTCAACATGAACGTAACGTATTGCGCATAAACATGCACCCATTATTGCATGATCACACGATTAAAAAACAATCACTGGAAGCGAAGAAACCTAAAATATTGGGGAGTATGCATGTGGAGTGATAAAACTAATCACAGGTAAGGCAGATGCCAGGAAGATTCACTGGAAGAAACACCAATAAGTACTACCACTCACAAAGGGTTGCCTACAAAATTCTCGTTCGAGCATTACTTCTATACTGCTCGTCAGTCTAGGATCCGTACAAGACAGGACTGATAGAGGACGTAATGCAGGTCCAAAAATATATCAATTGCTTCGTTTCAGTTAATACAGAAAGCAGGAAAGCGTCGCGGAACTGACTAGCCAACTCCAGTGGCAAACACTGCAAGAGAAGCGTTCTGCATCTCGGTGTGGTTTACTGTTACAGTTTCGAAAGCGTAAGTTTGTAAAAGCGTCAGTCATTATCACTTTCCCCTACGTACATCTCATGAACAAAGAACGTAATATCGGAAAGATTTGACAGGGGGGGGGGGGGGGTTGACGCATGGGTCACAGAATTAGGAGTAGGTGTTAGTGGTGGATGACCTGACTTGCACCGTGAATGTGATACCACCGAAATGTATCTGTGTGTCAAACGTGACGTTTACTTTCTCCGAAAGGTAAAGAATTTCATCGTACGACATTACAAACCATGTGATGTCACAGCAGAGTAGATAATTAAAAGATGGGCCGGATGCTATCGAAAATCGTAAGTTGGTCCACTCACACTGCTATATGATAGATCTGTTTTTATTAACGTGAATCAGATGTTTTCCACAGACACTGTACCCAAAAACAGGTCATCGTGTGTTGTGCATGGAGCGAGAAATATTTGTTTCACCTATTTTTATAAGTTCCAGTCCACTGATTGCAAAAACGCTCATGAACAGACCATCAGTTAGGATTTCGGACTAACATAAATTGTGTATTTTTGTACTAGGTAGCATGATGAAAATAGTTATTACATTATAATAAATATTTGATTATTAATCACACGTATTGATGTTTTACTTCTAAAAAAGGGCAAAAAAGTGTTCAGAGTACTAGAATATTATCAGATACTCTGAAAAAAGTCAAATGAAAAAGTTTCGTGAACAAAAATCTAGCACGGACTTGTAGTTTCGTATTCTAACGCCTAATGTTATATCAATAAAAAGATGTTTGTTTTTATATGACCTTTCAATGTATAGCATTGGAAATTGTATTTTACGTTACCAAGTTTGACCTTTGTTTTGAAAAACTAGGCAATGTCTACCATAAGCCGAAACACGTGTTTCTTTAATTTCAGTGTAGAACCCTCTTTCGAAAATCGATCAAAACCGGTGTCCCACGTGTCATATCCTCCCATTGAGATCTGATACGGACGATACCAACAATCGTGCATTCGACGAACCACTCGCAACTAGAACAGGGAAGCACGTGACTACTGTCACCGTGACGTATAAAGAACCCTGTGTCACACACCTTAAGATGGCTTGTGGAGTGCGGATGGTGATGTAGACCCACTTCTAAAGACAGCACATTCAGTTGTTCGATTCGTTTAATGTTCTGGCCTATTAAGGGATCATATCTTCGGGTGTTTTGTATAAGTGGAATAATTACAAACAGGTAAGTTGGTTCAAATGGCTCTGAGCACTATGGGACTCAACTGCTGTGGTCATAAGTCCCCTAGAACTTAGAACTACTTAAACCTAACTAACCTAAGGACATCACACACATCCATGCCCGAGGCAGGATTCGAACCTGCGACCGTAGCAGTCGCACGGTTCCGGACTGCGCGCCTAGAACCGCGAGACCACCGCGGCCGGCTAACAGGTAAGTGTAATTTCTCACACAGAATGCTCATCGTCAAGGCTAATATTGCTTATGTGCGAATTACTAACTGAATGAGGCTATTGTTGAATGGCTGAGCGGCGTTTTTCATCGTGAAAAGTTCACTCTGTGAACGACTACTAATGTTACATGTTGATCTGGCTGCAGTAAGTCTTCCAAACCAGCCTCGAATGTGCTCTGTAGATTCCTGGAGCTCCCAGATTCTAACGTACCTACCAGTCACTTGTGAAGTTAAACTGGATGCTCCTAGATGAGCGAAATAAGTTTTCCACTTCCTACAACAATATTGAAAACATGAATCGTGCAAATTCCTAGCCAGTTACACCCTCTTCGGGTGGTGCATGAGCATAACACAAGTTACAACGCTCGATTTTTTCCAAATACCACTGGGTAATGAAAACAGAAGTATTCTTGCACCTTTCCTATCGGTATCTTTGTCGCTAAAGCAAACTATGGTTCTTTGATAAACCTGTTCCTGTGAGTATACATAAGGGTTCTCAGTGTTTGACAAACGAATTACTCTACCCGTTGTTGAACTTTTCTTATTCGTGTATTTTTGCCATCGTATCATCTTCTAACATCTCCACATGTTGCCGGTCAGTGGATGAGCACAAAATCAGAAGACACATGCTAACGCGACTACTAGTCACTCATTAAATGTGAGTGTAGGTGCTCGACGAACAG
Organism: Schistocerca nitens; assembly: GCF_023898315.1. Classification (NCBI taxonomy): domain Eukaryota; kingdom Metazoa; phylum Arthropoda; class Insecta; order Orthoptera; family Acrididae; genus Schistocerca; species Schistocerca nitens. The sequence continues at coordinate 573,301,395 of NC_064614.1, read as the reverse complement.
CTTACTGTAGTGTACCAAGTAACAAATAACAATGTAGCAGAACACAGACGTGAAAGAATCCGTATAACTAACTACTGTGAATGCTTCAAAAATAAAAAGCGGAACATGTATAGTAAACACTTAACTGGCTTTCATTTAATTGCAAAAAAGTACCCACGGAAAAATGAACCGAAAGTTTTCTATCAAGGTGTACCTACCAAATAATTTTGCAGATAGCAACTTAACGAGAGATGTAAGTTCGATCGTTGTTGTTGTGGTCATTTGTCCGAAGACTGAATGCAGATCTGTCAGTCTATGCAGCTCTAATAGCCCATTTCACTTGCATATGTACTTTATTAGTAATACCGTCTATAAATCTTATGCATGAACCAGTAAAATCACAATACATACAAAAACCAGTTCCCAATAATGAACTAAAAACGTTTACAAAATATTTTACAGATGTCATCCAAACAAATATGTCCTTGTGTGAAGAACATATAACCCATGTAGTAGTGCTACACATTGCAGTCTTATACATCTGAGAATAACTATTGCAAACTACATCCACCTGAAACTGCAATTTTTCTCCACTCAGTTTTCTCGATCATCTAACTGACGCTTCCTTGCTATCTCAGCAAGTGTTCGATGAACCGATCCTTTCCTTTAGTCAAGCTGTGACGTAAGCCTCACCCCCGCCTCCAACGTGACTCTGTGCCTCTGTGCCTAGTTATTCGATTCACCCATCTAATCATCATATCCTCCTGTAACACCAGATTAAAAAAAAAAAAAAAAAACTTATTCTCTTGTCTGAAGTTTATAGTCCACGTTCTACTTCTGCAGAAGACTATGCTCCAAAGAAACACTTTCAGAGAAGACTTGCTTTATATTCCATGTTCTCTATGTAAAAAATGCTTTTCTTGTTACTGCCAGTCTACAGTTAATATCCTCTCTGCATCCGTCATTGTTGGTTACTTTGCTCCCCAAAAGAAACTATTGTCATTTATCATTTCTTAATCTTGCTCCCTAAGCATCATCAGATTTAACTGGATAACATTGCAGTAATGTTGTTTGACATTTGTTGATTTTTCATGTTAGTCTCTTCCGAAGAGCAATAAATAAGATCCAACTGGTCTATCAAGTCATTTGCTGTTTTTGACAGAATTGTAGTTTCATCGGCATGATTATTTAGGTCTTAAAACATCAAGTCTGAAACTTCAGTATATATATACCCCTTTGCCGTCTCTATACTGAAATGAATTTTTGGGAAGGATACTAATGTGTGATGAGTGAAATTCTGACGTTACCGTAAAAATTCAAACTTCTTGTTTTTCAATAGTAAATAACAGAACTTAAGAATGTACGAACATCTGTGTGTGTCTGTAAAGGATGTGGTACGTTATTTTGCTAGTGACAACTCTATTCGTAGGTGGCGATTATCAGACTAGTAGTCACTGGCGTGGACGTATAACGCGTGCTGAGGTCAGGGCAGTAGCGTGATGGCGATGCTGGAGAACGTTTAGTAAGGAGCGTGTGTACCTAAACAGCTTAATTACTGAGCAGCAGGTAGCAGGATGGGAGGGAAGATGGAGCGGCAGGAGGAGGAGTTAATGATGGGGGGGGGGGGGGGTGCGTGCATCGCCAGGCTGGAATGCGGCGGGGCCGGACCGCCAGCTGGAGCCAGGGACAGGCGCCCGATGGGTCAAGACCGCGCCGCCACAATGGGGCCATTCACGTGGGGCGCAGACATTGCTATAGTCTTCCCAGGGCGTATCCCGAATCACGTCTATCAACATTTCTGTGACTTACGTGACTGACACAGCACTAGTTGTGTTAGGAACATGCCTCGACTCATTACATATTTCTACGTCTACGTGATTACTCTATTCACAATAAAGTGTCTGGCAGAGGGTTCAATGAACCACCTTCAAGCTGTCTCTCTACCGTTCAACTCTCGAACGGCGCGCGGGAAAGACGAGCACTTAAATTTTTCTGTGCTAGCCCTGATTTCTCTTATTTTATCGTGATGAGTGACGATCATTTCACCCTATGTGCGCGGGTGTCAACAGAATTTTTTCGCAGTCCGAGGCGAAAACTGGTGATTGAAATTTCATAAGATACCGCTCCAACGAAAAACGCCTTGGTTTTAAGTATTGCCACTCCAGTTCACGTATCATGTCTGTGGCACTATCTCCTTTATTTCGCGATAATACAAAACGAGCTGCCCTCCTTCGAACGTTTTAGATGTCATCCGTCAGTCCCACATGATGCGGATCCCCCACCGCACAGCAATACTCCAGAATAGGGCGGAAAGCGTGGTGTAAGCAGTCTCTCCAGTGGACCTGTTGCCCCTTCTGAGTGTTCTGCCAATGAATCGCAGTCTTTGGTTTGCTGTACCCGCAACATTATCTATACCATCGTTCCAATTTAGGTTATTTGTAACTGTAATCCCTAAGTATTTATTTGAATTTACAGCCTTAAGATTTGTGTAACTTATCGCGTAATCGAAGTTGAGCGGATTCCTTTTAGTACTCAAGTGAATAACTTCACACTTTTCTTTATTCAGGTTCAATTGCCACTTTTCGCACCATAAAGATATCTTATCTAAATCATTTTGCAATTCGTTTTGGTCATCTGATGACGTTGCAAGACGGTAAATGATAGCATCATTTGTAAGCCATCTAATAGGGCTAATCAATTGCCTCTTATGTCGTTAATATAGATCACGAACAACTTCAGTGGGGAACGCCGAATATTACTTCTGTTGTACTCCATGACTACTACGAACTGTGACCTTTCTGACAAGAAATCACGAATCCAGACGCACAAGTGAGGAGATATTCCATAGGCACGCTGTTTGGTTAGAAGGCGCTTGTGAGGAACGGTGTCAAAAGCCTTCTGGAAATCTAAAAATATGGAATCAATTTGTCATCCCCTGTCGATAGCACTCATTACTTCATGAGTATAAAGAGCTCTGAAGTAAAACAACTAAAATTCCGATCGCTCAACAGTGCACAAATGAAGACGACAAATGATTTGGTGACATAGATGAAGTCTGGTTCTGGAGGACGTTTCTTCGAGTCTCGACACTGCTGTGCGAAAATAGTGTTCACAAATCGTTAAATTACTAATTTCAAACAGGATGAATACTTTTATGCAACGTAGCTGCCAATTCTACTCTTTCCTGGTATTAAATTTTAAAAATAGCCTTCGCCATTACTGTTTGCGCTGGTAGTACCTGCAAAACACTAGCAAGAAAGAGAACGACGAAACGACATCCATACAACTTTCTTGCTACATCGACGTACGTGCATGATTCTGTCGCGCAAAGGTTTTGATGCTGAAGACAATACATTTATAATAGCAGAACCACAATTTACTATAATCTGCAATGCATAAAAAGTATGTTACCCGACATCGTTTTGAAATTTGATCCAAATGATGTGATGAAGCAGCGCAACACTGAAACATTTCTCGTTCATGATTTTAAAAGCACATTATTATTTACTTATAGTTTATATAGAGTCGCCAGTCTTGTGACTGATATGACGCGGCACGCCATTAACTCTCCTGAACCACTATCTCCGTCTCAGAACTGCACTTGCACCCAAAGTCCTCCATTATTTTTCTTCCTCTACAGTGTTTACTTTCTACAGCTTAAAGTACCACTCAATTTGTTATCTGACGTCTAAATACACCTGCTATCGTTCTGTCCGTTCCTCTTTTCAGTGTCTTCCGTATGTTCCTTTTTCTCGGCGTTTCTGCGGAGAACCGCTGAATCTTACCAGTCCACTTGATTTTCGACGCCTTTCTACAGAACCACTTCTCAAACGTATCGATTCTCCTCTTTTCGATTTTCCCACAGTCCATGTTTCGCTATCATACAACTCAGAGTTTCTATGTTCTTAGAAATTTCTTCCTCAAATTAATGCCGACGTTTGATACTGTGGACTTCGTTTGAGCAGGAATTCCTTCTTTACGTGTACTACTCTGCCTTTTGTGAAGTTCTTGCTTCACCAATCATGTATATTGTTTTCAAGGTAGCAGAATACTTTAACTTCGTCTACTTCGTACTTCCCAGTTTTGATAGATTTAACGCTAATCTCGTTTCTACTCCTCGTTACTTTCATCTTTCTTTGATTTATTCTCAGTCCATATTCTGTACTACTTACTGTTCATTTCATTGAGCCGACTTTGTAACTCTCCATCACCTTCATTGAGGATAGCAGTCATCAGCGAATCTTATCATTGATATCTTATTTCACTGAATTTCATTCCTGATTTTGAATCTTTTGTTTGCATCGTTGATTATGAGAAGTAAAAGTAGAAATAGATGCGGAAGACCGTACCCTTGCCTTACAACATATATAATTCCCGCACTTCGTTGTTGGTCTTCCGTTATTGTTGTTTTCTCTTAGTTTTTGCTCATGTAGTACATTGTCTTTCTCACTAAGTTACTCGTATTTTTCTCAGAATTTCCAACACACAGTGCTCCACTTTACATTGTCGAAATCCTATGAGTGTCTTGATTTTTCAAAGTCTTGCTTCCTTCATCAAGTCCAACCTCAGAACTGCCTTTCTTGTGTCTTTACCTTTGCTAAACCAAAACTGTCGCCATCTAAGAGATCTTAAATTTTCTTATCCGTTCTTCTGCATATAATTGCTGTCAGCAATAGCTTTTAAGCTATTTGTGCGATAGTTCTCGCAACTAACATCGTTGTGTAGGGTTGGAACTTTAATAGTGGCAACTGTTTATTTACAGCTAGTAGAAAATAGATAAGTGTTTCAAAGTTATACTGACCTTCGAAGTAGTCACCAGCATTGTGTATAACCTGTTGCCAACGATGTGGAAGTAGTAGTATACTCTCAGCAGTGCCATTTGTGTTGACAGTTCGAGCGGCGCGGTCTATTGCCCGACAAATGTGTAGCAGTTCTGAAGCGAATGCCGTGAAGTGTTACCTTCAGTTTAGGAGTAATTGAACTCACATGGGCTTAAGTCAGGGGAGTGCAGTAGGTGCTATAGCACTTAGCAGCCCCATCAGTCAAACAGATCAGTAACAGCTTGCACTGTATGTGCTTGAGCATTGTCCTGAAAAATATCCAGATCCTGCAGAAAATGTCATCACTTCTGTCTCCATGCAGTTCATTTTTGGAACACAACCTACTTCCACATCGCTGGCAACGGGTTATACACAATAGTGGGACTACTTTGAAGGTCAGTAAAACTTTGAAAGACGTATCTATTTTGTACGAGCTGTAAATAAATAGTTGCCATTATTAAAGTTCCAACCCTCGTATTTTACCGAAAGTCTGAAGGTAGTTACGTAGCAGAAACTTGGTGTATATTTTGTACGTTCTGAACCGCTGATTATTGTGGAAAATCCCCAGAACTCCTGCAGACAGCCGCTCACTGGACGTTGCGGCTTGCACGTTAGAAGCTGCTTCAGGAATGAGCAACTAGCGGCCCGAAGTTCCCGGAGAAGTTGTGGCAGCGAAGAAGATGGAGGCTAGTTCGGTACGTGCAGGAAGAAAAGGGATGGCATTGGGAGGGAGGGGGAGGGGATACGGGGGCAGTAGAGCAGCAGCGTGAATAACTAGGGAGACCGAAGCGTTCCAGAAACGCAAGGAGCAGAGTTCGGACACCATGCCTGCTTTATGGCGCAAGTCGGGCCAGTGATTGTTCACTCCCAGGTAATTTTCGCCATTTTTGTGGCTAAACACTGCTTGACTCAGAGAAATAAGATTACGGAAGGTGTCACTGTATCCAGATGTATTATTGCATCTATTATCGGACTGTTATACTGATTTCCATTTTCCGTAATTCTATTCAAACACTTGATGAGAATTCCTGAATGGCTACACTTTCATCGGATTCGGCTGGTCGATCCCCGTCGTATGACTTACCACCGAAATCTCAAGTCCCAGCAACTAACCAGTCGCGATCATAGCTAGGCGTCCACAGCTCCATCTGTAAAATATTAAGTAGTATTACGGAGTGTTCTATCACACGTTATTGTTTTCATATCCATGGATGCACCTCGTAAAGGAAAACTACTCATATACCACTGTATTTCCATGAATTTAGTGTTTCAATTTAGTGTTTGTGATATATTTGGTCTCTCTATATGAACAGTATTAAGAAATATAAATTGTGTTCAGATATAATTCATTTCAAAACAGATTCTAGAAAAGCAGTCAGTAACTGCAAGGTACTGTAATGTCAATTTTCCCTTATCTTTTGTGGAAATCAGATAACGTTGCAGAACATTTTTAGAACACATCCTTACGAAGGAAACAAATCGGTTCCCTTCTTTATACTCATTCTCAGCACATGTTAATTCTTAATTTCTAATACCAGTCTCTTATAGCGAACACTGTGTGTCCGCGCTTGCGGAATGGGGTGCGAGATTGCAGCAGCTTTTGTGTGTACTTCTCGTCCCGGTGGGTAATAAGTTTACAGAGATGATTGTGTGCAGACCTGTAAGCACGTGTTACAGGTACCAGATGCCATTTTCACACATGCTACTGCAAATGATGTTCTTGTGTTTGTTTCTAATGGCATAGTATGTTCTGATCATGTCTCGTTCACTGTTTTCACTAGAATCTTATAACAAACTCAAATTTGATTCAAAACACTTCTGACATTAGTTTCGAATAAAATCAGGATTTTGTATGTTTACCAGATAGATGGGTGCTGCAATTAGATATATTTCCCGACATTATGTGATTACTACGTACGTTAATATTGTGAACACGAGGCTGAAATAATAGAAAGATCAGCCAGTATATTGCTACAGTACCCGCATGTGTAAATTTATCGAAAAATGAACAATAAACACCTCAGAATTGAGGCAAATCGTACACAGTCACTGTTGAACACCGCGTAAATTCGTGATCCATTCCTCCTTTCATGGGACGTATCAAATCGTATGTTTTACCGAGTACAGAATAATACATAACAGTAATGCTGCTGTCAGGCCGAATGTTTGAGTATCACAGTTCGAGGTGATTCGTTGTTGCCTTCCTTCCACCTTTAAACTGTCTTGTTCTCTCAGTTGTAGGGGAGCGGGGAAGGAGGGAGGGGCGGCTATGGTTCGACGCCGAATCCGAACTGTGATGTAATTCGGCTCTTTCACACAAACTGTGCCAGAGATAAAAATGGCAGATAAAAATCTTGGGACTGAACGGGGCTCGAATCCCAAACCATTAGATCGGTAGATGATTTTTCCTTCATGTGGAGCCACACTCGTAAAACTTACACATAACCGCCATTTGAATGTATGATATGCTTCATTACACAATCTACACTTCAGCCTTGTAGCATTTTCAAGTGCTACAACTGGAATAAATATATACATAATAAAGTACAAATAGCAGAAAAGAAGGGTAAAAATATAAATAATGTACAGATTACATGATTTGTTTTCTTACTTCAATGTCAAAAATCATCTGACTTGCAACATATAACTTCGGTTACATGAACCTGTAATTTAGTAAGTAAAAGTGAAAACATTTTTGTGATAACTGGCTCGCGACTTCCATGAGTTACTAGCAGCGTAAGGCTGAAATAAAACGGATGACAGCCGGCCGCGGTGGCCGAGCGGTTCTAGGCGCGCAGTCAGGAACCGTGCGACTGCTACGGTCGCAGGTTCGAATCCTGCCTCGGGCATGGCTGTGTGTGATGTCCTTAGGTTAGTTAGGTTTAAGTAGTTCTAAGTTCTAGGGGACTGATGACCACAGCAGTTGAGTCCCATAGTGCTCAGAGCCATTTGAACCTGATTTGTGATTTATTTCTGTTAACCTCAATCTGCAGTTCTATAGCTTCTATTTCTATGCCCCCCCCCCCTTCCCCCTTTCGCTACTGTGTCTTGAATGCTGGTCTTTCATAAGAATTTTTAAAGCTACATACCTGACATACCATATATTACATGGTGCAGACTGTAATATCTCCGTGACTATATTTGACGATCGTTATACTCGCACTTATGTTGGTTGCTGTTCATACACTGTGAAACAGAGTGAATCTGTGATATCGTCATCCGTTTTATTTCACAGTCTTATGCTGTTACTTACGGAACATAATGTTTGTGTAATCGAAGATAAATATTTTCACACATGTTAGATGAATTGTGACGTGTAAGTAAAAAAAAAAAGAAATCGTGTTACTTATACATGAATTACATTTTTGCCATAGTTTTCTGCTATTTTCCTGTTATTGGTACTTTTATTATGTATTCATGTGTTCCAGTTCTAACACTCCACAATGACCTAAGGATGAAATCTAAATCCTGTAATAAAGCCCATCATACAGTTAAATGGCGATCTTTCCGTTTAGATCGGTAGTGCGCCACTCAGCCACCGAGCTACGAAAATGATCTACGTGAAATTACCGATACTTAGAGATGTCTGTGCGCCCGCCGCAATACTCGAGGGGACCCACGGAAGCTGCGCGGGCCCCCTGGGAGGGGCGCACCTGGTGGCCGCACGCCGCTCCTCTTTAAGCACGAGCCGCCGCTCCGCTCCGCGACACGCCGGCCGTTCGATACGGGACCGCGGCACAAGAGGTGCCCCGTGGGCCTCTGCCACTCTGCCCCTCTACTCCTGCCTGCCCTGCCGCCCCATCGGACCTTCCTTCCGGTCCCACACCGCGGTTTTTACGACCCCGAGTATTTCTCTTCACTAGCCTCATCACGCAGAGTACACGGCACCTCCAGCAAAATCTTTTTCTAAGTATGCGAAGCGTTCTCCTGAAAATTCCAGGTTACCAGAGTTAGTATGGAAAGTAACTACGTCATCGTTACGATGGAATGCTTCAAGGCGTTGGGAGAATAATCTCAACGAGCGGCATCGTTAGAAGGGCAGAGGTCACCGTAAAACAGGTGCTAAATACGGTGAAGTACACTACTCAAAGTTCAAGAGGGCGCAGCTGTAAATGCACCCTCTTTGTGCGAGAAATGACAAATATTTCCTTCCGGTACGGAAAGATCCGCGCATCTTTGTCACACCCACCAACATTACCACCGTAACTAAGCTGCTCCCATAACACACTCTTGTACACTACTGGCCATTACAATTGCTACACCAAGCAGAAATGCAGATCATAAGTGGGTATTCGTTGCACAAATACATTATACTAGAACTGACATGTAATTACATTTTCACGCAGTTTGGGTGCATAGATCCTGAGAAATCAGTACCCAGAACACCCACCTCTGGCCGTAATAACGGCCTTGATACACTTGGGCATTGAGTCAAACAGAGCTTGGATGGCGTGTACAGGTACAGCTGCCCATGCAGCTACAACACGATACCACAGTTCATCAAGAGTAGTGACTGGCGTATTGTGACGAGCCAGTTGCTCGGCCACCATTGACCAGACGTTCTCAATTGGTGAGAGATCTGGAGAAAGTGCTGGCCAGGGCAATAGCCGAACATTTTCTGTATCCAGAAGGGCCCGTACAGGACCTGAAACATGCGGTCATGCATTATCCTGCTGAAATGTACGGTTTCGCATGGATCGAATAAAGGGTAGAGCCACGGGTCGTAACACATCTGAAATGTAACGTCCACTGTTCAAAGTGCCGTCAATGCGAACAAGAGGTGACCGAAACGTGTAACCAGTGGCACCCCATACCATCACACCGGGTGATGCGCCAGTATGGCGATGACGAATACACGCTTCCAATGTGCGTTCACCGCGATGTCGCCAAACACGGATGCGACCATCATGATGCTGTAAACAGAACCTGGATTCATCCGAAAAAAATGACGTTGAGTACACCATTCCAGGCGCTCCTGTCTGTGATGCAGTGTCAAGGGTAACCGCAGTCATGGTCTCCGAGCTGATAGTCCGTGCTGCTGCAAACGTCATCGAACTGTTCGTGCAGACGATTGTTGTCTTGCAGACGTCTCCATCTGTTAACTCAGGGATCGAGACGTGGCTGCACGATCCGTTACAGTCATGCGGATAAGATGCCGTTGGGATCCAGCACGGCGTTCCGTATTACCCTCCTGAACCCACCGATTCCGTATTCTGCTAACAGTCATTGGATACCGACCAACGCGAGCAGCAATGGCGCGATACAATAAACCGCAGTCGCTATAGGCTACAATCCGACCTTTATCAAAGTCGGAAACGTGATGGTACGCATTTCTCCTCCTTACACGAGGCATCACAACAACGTTTCACCAAGCAACGCCGGTCAACTGCTGTTTCTGTATGAGAAATCGGTTTGAAACTTTCCTCATGTCAGCACGTTGTAGTTGTCGCTGCCGGTGCCAACCTCGTGTGAATGCTCTGTAAAGCTAATCATTTGTATATCACAGCATCTTCTTCCTGTCGGTTAAATTTCGCGTCTGTAGCACGTCATCTTCGTGGTGTAGCAATTTTAATAGCCAGTAGTGTATCATTAATGCTCTTAAAAGCACGCACACTGAAGCGCCAAAGAAACTGGTATAGGCCGAAGTGGCCGCGCGGTTCTAGGCGCTGCAGTCTGGAACCGCGAGACCGCTACGGTCGCAGGTTCGATTCCTGCCTCGGGCATGGATGTGTGTGATGTCCTTAAGTTAGTTAGGTTTAACTAGTTCTACGTTCTAGGGGACTAATGACCTCAGCAGTTGAGTCCCATAGTGCTCAGAGCCATTTGAAACTGGTATAGGCATGCGTATTTAAATACAGAGATATGTAAAGAGGCAGGACACGCCGGTCGGCAACGCCTATATGGCACCAACTGTCTGGCGCAGTTGTTAAATCGGTTACTACGATCACAATGGCAGGTTATCAAGATCCAAGAGAGTTTGAACGTGCTGTTACAGTCGACGCACGAGCGATGGGACACAGCATCTCCGAGGTAGCGATGAATTCGGGATTTTCCCGTAACGCAGTGAACATCTGGAGTCCGGTAAAACATCAGATCCCCGACATCGCTGCGGCCGGAAAAAGATCCTGCAAGAACGGGACCAACGACGACTCAAGAGAATCGTTCAACACGACAGAAATGCAACCCTTCCGCAAATTCCTGCATATTTCAATGCTAGGCTATCAACAAGTGTCAGCATGCGAACCATTCAACGAAATATCATCGATATGGGCTTTCCGACCCAAAAGCCCACTCGTGTAGCTTTGATGACTACACGACACAAAGCTTTACGCCTTGCCTGGACCCAATAACACACATTGGACTGTTAATGACTGGAAACGTGTTGCTTGGTAGGACGAGTCTCGTTTCCAGTTATATGGAGTGGATGGACGTGTACGGGTATACAGACCTCATGAATCCATGTACCCTACATGTCAGCAGGGGACTTTTCAAATTGGTGGAGGCTCTGTAATGGTGAGGGGCGTGTGCAGATGGAGTGTTATGGGACACCTGATACGTCTACATAACGACTCTGACAAGTAATACGGACGTACGCATCCTGTCTGATCACCTGCATCCATTCATGTCCGTTGTGAATTCCGACGGACTTGGCAATTCCAGAAGAACAACGCGATACCCCAAACGTCCAGAATTACTACAGAGTGGCTCCAGGAACACTCTTGACACTTCCGCTGGCCACCTAACTCCCCATACATGAATAATACTGGGCATATCTGGGGTACCTTGCAGCTTGCTGTTTAGAAGAGATATCTACACCTCGTACTCTTACGGATCTGTGGACAGCCTACAGGATTCATGGCGTCAGTTCCCTGCAGCACTATTTCAGACATTATAAAGGCAGGTGTACCAGATTCTTTGGCTTTTTTGTATCTGATACAGTCCTTGAAATAACAAAGGGTGCATTTGTTGAGCACTGGATTCTTCGTCAGCCTTAATTCTGTGGTGCATGATTTTTCACTACATTTTACAACTCTTAAATGTTACTCTTCTCTAGCGCAGCACCAGAAGGCAGTTCCCACTGCAGGAGACACTGTGCATTTGCAACCTCAGGACCGATTGAAAATGCAAAAGAAGCGACGATTAAGAGCTGTCAACTGTAGCACACGTCATGCGACACATGGCCAAGATAGCTGCAAGATTGAGTTTGGACTTCTTAATAAAAGTTCTGATAGCTACAACATGCCTTCCTTTAAAGAACATTTTTTGACCAAGGCTCATGAACCACTTCAGTAATTTAGAGAAAAGTCAACAAAACGTTCCAGCCGTATAAAGTATCCTTCTCACCCGATGTTCAGTGTCGTCTAAGGCACGCCTTAAATAAACTCTAAAACTGTTAACCACGATAATCGTAAAGTTACTTCAGAAACAATTACTTGCTCCCTCGCTTTATTATTAAGACTTCATATTAATGATACTTCTAGAGCGTGCAGTCAAAAATAGCAGCAGTTTTTCTTAGTGTCAACGCTAACCTTGCAAATATGTAAATGATGTGACTTGTAAAGTCCCAATTCTTAGACGTTCCTCGAACTGATACGAAGAACGTATGCATTTTTACAAAGTCTGTTTCCAGATTCGTTTCTTATTCCTGTGAAAATATTTTTACCGGAGACCTACGTGATAAGTCCTCCAAACCACTGTGGCATCTACCATGAAATGAGAAACACACAGTTTCTTACTGCTTCCTGGAATGCACTCCCGTTTCCTTCCTTAGACATGGTGAACCTAAGACAGCTTTCTCTTGACCAAAGGGAACAGAAACTAGACTTATAAGGTACAGTTCGCAAAATTTTCAAGCACGTGAATTTCAGGTGAATTACATAGTAGAAATTAAAAATTGTCGTCCGTCGCTTGGTACAAATGATACTTTGATAGACTAACCAAAGCCCGAATCAAAGCACAGCACTGCAAAATGCAAAAAGATTTGTCTAAAGGAACGGTGGTATTGTAACGGAAACATATTCCAAAAGCAGCAGCTTTTTGAAGCAGATTGTCTTGAAACCAGTTGGCTTCCACGTAAAGGAGTACCAGATGCTCCCAAACACAAGCCCTTTTACACCGCACGGAGTGCAAATAACGAAGCTTAAATATCACGTGTTGTCAGCTACAGTAAATGAACAGCTATATTGTACAGAAAAATCATAAAGAAGTGCTAGAAAATGTCACTCATTTTATAATGCAAAGTTACTATTATGTACCATCAGTCTGAGCTTTGAAAGATATCGTACTATTAAAGAGAAGAAACAATTTAGCATGGCTAGATGAATTTTCATCGTCCAGAGATAGTTATCTGTCCAGTGGTTTCTAAAGGAAAATGTTTACTACATGCAACTATTATCTCCACGTGTGGGTTTAGAATAAATCATGCCTATTGCCAATCTTCTGTCATTTGTTTATCAAGGTGTCCGCTAGATGTCACTTATTTGATAAAAGGAAATACATATTATCTATAAACAAGGTGGAAGGCACATCATCAAGCATTTTTCAAGGAAAGAGAAAAGTTTTCATATCCCCTGCTATATGTGAGCCGCAAGACATTGGTGCATCAAGAGTTAGAAAGCAACTTCATTATCACCGTCCATCAGGCTTATCTACATGCACAGTTTATTGGATTGCTCTTGTAACAGACGGTCACAAATTCACTTAACACCCTCACTAGCATTTTACGAAAATGGACTATTGGATAAATATCTACATACAGTGTGTTTCTGTAAGAGGGTGCAAAAAATGTAACAGGACATAGAAAATGCCCCACTGACCAATTTGAGGTAGGAATCCTGCGATCGGAGAAGCCAGCTTAAGGAAATATGGAAGTAAACTTGTCTATCGCTTTCTCTAGCATACTGTTTTCAAACTTCTTTACAACTAACATGCGTACAAGTGTACTCACAGAGTGCTGTTTATGTACATGTACATTCTTTATTTCCTGCAAGGAAACAAGAACGACGAGCCTGATTACTAGGAAGTCATGATGCAGGTTTTGTTTACCTTACTTGTCCTTGTGGTAGCTCTGTTGCTTAGTACTGACATTGTCCCATGACAGAACGTGCTATGAATCATCGACAGACCCGTTCAACACGAGGGTGCACCACTTCACTTCAGTGTGGGTATCCGCAACTATCTCAATGCTGTATTTCCTGGTCGCTTTATTGGAAGACATGATCATTTTTCCATAGCCTACGAGGTCACCTGACCTGAATCCCCTTATTATTTCCTATAGGGTATCTAGTCACTTCCTTATGAGACCTCAGTGGATACGGAGACTGAGTTGCCAGAATTGTAGCTTCGTGTGATTTGATTCGAAACACACCAGAGATATTTGCCAGAGTGCGTCAGAACCTTGTTCGCCGATGTCATGCTTGCTTTGAGGTTGATGGCCGTCAGTTTCAGCACATTTTTTAAAGGTACAGTACAAATGGTACTCTCATTGTGTCAAAGATGGAATTTGCAGTTAACTGTAGCTAATGTAAATAAAAAGTACACAGTAACCTGATTTTATTCCTATTATGTCCTCAAGCTGGCTCTTCCACCCCCCAGATTCCCCACCTCAAATTGTTCAGTGGAGCATCCTCTGTCCTGTTAAATTTTTGCACTCTCTTCCGAGAACTCCCTGTAGAAGACATTGCAATGAACATTATTTCTTAAAACGTACTCCACATAGTAGTACGGTAGAAGCTGGTGAAATGTTGTTTGCAGATTATTATGCACATTTCTCTTAAGTAGTTTAAGAAGTAATCTGTTTGGATATTATCGATTATTGCCAATTTTACAAATAAAATAAAATGTTTCCCCACTTTTGTCTTGACAATTTTTATTAAAATTCAGTTGCACAACTACAATATGCAGTTTCTTGTCCCCAGTCGTACGGCAAAGAAAACGATGGCAACAACTGAAACTGCAACCGTGGCTGCTTCATAAAACGAATATGAACGTCGTAACGCCAGTGAACGTAAACTGCTAATCTGGAGCTGAGGGAGGTGGCGCAGGGTGTTCGCAACAAGGAACAGCGGCGCTCAAGTCCTTGTTCAGCCAGTCAGATCCAGGCTTTACGCGGTTTCACTGAATCGACTACGGTGACTATTGGCGCTTTTCCTTCGAACAGAAACTGCCTAATTGCTTTCTATCTGTGAACTGTAACACCTTCGTATACCTCCTGTGTTCTTTAAACGCCGGGTCGCCAGTCGTAAATGACTCGACAGAGTTCTCTGACCATAGCAACTGGCTGTTCCCTTTGAACCAAAAATTCGTAAACTGTCAGAAATTTAATAGAGATCTTAGTCCCGGCCGCGAAAGACTATCAAGATTGTTGCTACAAACGGGGGATGCCTACTAGGTGGCAGAGGATATAACTGGAATTAAAACAGATTGAAGTTTGACTCAATAAATATTATAAAAGAAATTGAACTAGTCCTGGAGTCTAAAGTGCTCGAGAGATATGAATGCATTGAGGAGAATCCTAACACGTTACAGGCAGATTTGAACCCTTGATGTATGAATGACGTGACAAAAAGGGGGTTGCGATGACGCTTTATCACATGGCGGAGGGTGTCGTCTGGCTGCTAGAGCGCGATGGAGTGGTGCCCACGGGTTTCCAGCAGTGGCGCTGGTCGGACGATCGACATTGTTACCACCTGCTTAAGGTAACAAGCAGGCAAACATTACTGACAAGAGAACCTCCCCATCGCACCTCCCTCAGATTTAGTTACAAGTTGGCACAGTGAATAGGCCTTGAAAAACTGAACACAGATCAATCGAGAAAACGGGAAGAAGTTGTGTGGAACTATGAAAAAATAAACAAAATATACAAACTGAGTAGTCCATGTGCAAGATAGGCAACAACAAGGGCGCGTGTGAGCTCAGGAGCGCCGTGGTCCCGTGGTTAGCGTGAGCAGCTGCGGACCGAGAGGTCCTTGGTTCAAGTCTCCCCTCGAGTGAAAAGTTTACTTTTTTATTTTCACAAAGTTATGACCTGTCCGTTCGTTCATTGACGTCTCTGTTCACTGTAATAAGTTTAGTGTCTGTGTTTTGCGACCGCAACGCAAAACCATGCGATTGTTGTTGAAGTCGCGAGCTATATTTGCTGGATTCATATTGCCCACGGAATACATTTCACGTATTTAATGCACTCTCGTCCAAAGCAGCGAACAGTCAACTGCCAGCCAGGGAGCCTCGTTAGCAGGAATAGTCTCTCCTCCGGGCGCTGTAGTGGACTGACGTGTGTTTCGATGTTTGTCTAGGTGTAGCGTCCCCATACTAAGGCGCAGTTACCTCGCATCGGACGGACACATAATAATTGTCTAAAAATAAAAAATTAAACTTTCCACTCGAGGGAAGACTTGAACCAAGGACCTCTCATTCAGCAGCTGGTCACGCTAACCACGGGACCACGGTGCTCATGAGCTCACGCTATCCTTGATGTTACTTATCTTGCGCATGGACTACTCAGTTTGTATATTTTGCTTATTTTTCTCATAGTTCCACACAACTTCTTCCTGTTTTCTCGATTGATTTGTGTTCAGTTTTTCAAGGCCTATCCACTGTGCCAACTTAAAACTAAATCTGAGGGCGGTGCGATGGGGAGGTTACCTTGTGAGTCAGGTGGAAATTGCCGAGAGTTAAGTCCAGCACAGTACGTGGCGTACGCGTCAGAGTGGCCATGCTGCAACCATTGGTCCGAAGAGAACACGACAAACAAGGGCAGGAGCGGACGCCATCCGGTCCCGTATCACCCGGTCTTTACCAAGTACATCACCTTCTTTTGTGATTCTTGAATAGAGTATTCGCTGTCACCATCTGAAATTCATCACAAAACTCAATTAGTCCTGTTATTTCTACTACCAAGCCTATACTTGTATTCTCCCATAATCCTTTCTTCTATTCCTTCCCCTACAACCACATTCCTATCCCAAATTACTCTTAGATTTTCATCTCGCTTTACGTGCTGAAGTACCCATTCACTACCCTCCACATACTACCTCTGTCTAGTCATCTGCTTGTGACGTCGGCATATGCATCCAAACTATCACTGTCGTTGTAGGTTTGCTGTCGATTCTGATGACAATTCTACCACTGAACTGTTCACAGTAACTCACTCTCTGCCCTATCTGCCTATTCATAACGAGTCCTACTCCCGTTATACCATTTTCTGCTGCTGTCCATATAACCCTATACTCATCTAACCAGAAATCCTTGTCTTCTTTTCATTTCACTTCGACTCCCGCTATATCCAGACTGAGGCTTAGCATTTACTTTTTCAGATTTTCCAGCTTTCCTACCACATTCCACATCCTGACTTTTAGTATGTTACCCTTTCGTTGATTATTGTCTTATTCTAAGGGTCATCTCCCCCTTGGCAGTTCCACCACGGAGATGCGAATGAGTGACTAGTCTGGAATCTTTTGCCAACGGAGAGATCATCATGGCACATGACAGGCCACATGCCCTGTACATACACGTTGTGTGTCTTTCATGCAGTGGTTTCCACTGCCTTCTGCATCCTCGTGCCCTAAATCATTGTTGTTTCTTAACCCTTTTAGGGGAAGTTTCCCACACTAAGGGCAAGAGGGTGCCCTGAACCTCTGCTCCTCGGTCTTTTATAACAAGGCCGTTGGCAGAGTGAGGATAACTTCCTTATTCAGTGGTCTTCGGCTGCGGTTCCTGACGATTTTTATTCAAAATTTAAGCAATGGCAAGGTTCGAACCCGGGACCGAGGACCTTTCGATTACTACACAAAGACGCTACACCTACACCACTGAAAAAAACCTAAGTAATAAGTTTTCCCTCACACAGTACTCTTTTATTCACCTCTGTTACAAAGGCACTCGTCCTCCACATCCAAAGAGATTTGTCCGTTGCTGCAAATTAGATTGATTGATTGATTGATTGGTTGGTTGGTTTTGGGGAAGGAGACCAGACAGAAAGGTCATCGGTCTCATCGGATTAGGGAAGGACGGGGAAGGAAGTCGGCCGTGCCCTTTCAAAGGAACCATCCCGGCATTTGCCTGAAGCGATTTAGGGAAATCACGGAAAACCTAAATCAGGATGACCGGACGCGGGATTGAACCGTCGTCCTCCCGAACGCGAGTCAGTGTCTAACCACTGCGCCACCTCGTTCGGTGCGAATTAGAGACCTTCCGACTTCTCGCTCGTTTTATTAAAGTATTCGGGTTTTATCCAGATTTCGGCAACATGTACGTTCTCTCTCTCTCTCTCTCTCTCTCTCTCTCTCTCTCTCTTTCACATCCGGCAGCTGATCTTTGCTTTACATACTACTTCCTCCTTTTCTACAAAAAAAGGAGGGTTAGAGGAAGACAGACAATAGATTTCTTTTCCGCCTTCCGCCTTTCTTCTTTCTCTCCACCTTTCTTTCTTTCCGCCTTTCTTCCTCCTTCCCTCGCTTTCCACCTTTCTTTTCGCAATCTTAACTACGATAGGAAGGTGTCAAAAAAAATGGAAAACAGAGAGGATGAGAAAAAAGAAAAGCTTGAGGAGGGTTAAGACAGTGAGTAGCGCATCAAGAAACAGCAGTGCTGAGTTTTCAGGGCACTCAGTGCGAAGTAAAGATGGAACCACTGTTAACTGAAGAGGTATGTCCGTGCTTTATTGTAATAACACCTACGCAGTCATCCAGTTCCTGAACATCTCTCACCGCAGTCTCAAAATTTGCTGCTCAGATAGTAATACAGCAAGACAAAAAGATATTCTTCTTAGCCACTTGGGCGTAAGGCAGTCAGTAGATATCACAATTATGTAATTTCGCATTGTCGATAGTTTTTATCGGACACACAAAGTATATCATTTTAATATGGTAGCATGGAATTAAAAGCAAAATATATATATTGGAGCACTTATCTATTCAGTACGAATTAGTGCAATAAAAATGGTATTAAAGAAGTGCTTGCTGACATTAAGCACGTAAGCTGTTTCCTTCTTTCTCTCAAATCTAGCAAAAAACTTAGTCAGTGGTAAGTTTCACTTCGGTCAGAAATAACATTTTCGTATTTCACATTTTTGTAGAAATGAGTTTATATAGATCCAAGTAAAGCATACATGCGAAAAACGTAATAACAGAAATCGCAAGAGTGTTTTTCGGATACATCTTTGATGAGATTTTAATTGCCGGCCGCTGTGATCGATCGGTTCTAGGCGCTTCAGTCCGGAAACGCGCTGCTGCTACGGTCGCAGGTTCGAATCCTGCCTCGTGTGATGTCCTTAGGTTAGTTAGGTTTAACTGGTTCTAAGTCTAGGGGACTGATGATCTCAGATGTTCAGTCCCATAGTGCTTAGAGCCATTTTTACTCGCTGATGGTGCTGTGGTGTACACGAAGGTGAGTGACAGAAGGTTTATACAAGCTGACCTAAACAAAATTTCTAGTTCATGTGGTGAATGGCAGCTGGCTCTAAATTTAGAAAAATTAAGTTAATGCGTATGAGTAGACAAAATCCGTAATGTTCGGATACAGCATTAGCAGTGTCAGCTTGACATAATAACGCCGTTCAAATATCTGCGCGTAGCCTTGCGAAGCGATATGAAATGGAACAAGCATACGAGAAACGTGGTAGGGAAGGCGAATGGTCGACTTCGGATTATTGGGAGAATTTTAGGAAAGTGTAGCTCATCCGTAAAACAGACCGCATATAGGATGCCAGTGCGACCTGTTCTTAAGAACTGCTAGAGTGTTTGAGATCTGCACCAGGTCGGATTGGAGGAGGACACCGAAGCAGTTCACGGGCGAACTGATAGATTTGTTACCATCAGGTTCGATTAGCATGCAAGTGTTACGGACATGGTTCTGTAGCTCAAATGGGGAATCCCTGGAGGAATAAGACATACATTTAGAATAACACTACTGAAAAAATTTAAACGAACGCAAAATCCCCAAGATTGGCGATCTTCCACAAAAGCTCAAAATTTAGGGTTGACTTTAGTGCGAGATGCATATAATACTTTCCACAACGAATCTTTGTCTCGAAACCTGGCAGAAAATCCAAAGCGATTCAGGCCGTTCGTAAAGTACGCTAGGGGCAAGACACAGTCAATGCCCTCTCTGCGCGATAGCAATATAAATACTGTCGGCGACAGTGGTACGAAAGCAGAGCTACTAAACACAGCCTTTCGAAATTCCTTCACCAAAGAAGTAAAAATTCCAGAATTCGGATCGAGAACAGCTGCCAACATGAGTAACTTAGAAGTGGATATCCTCGGAGTACTGAAGCAGCGTAAATGACTTAATAAAAGCAAGTCTTCTGGTCCAGACTGTATACCAATTAGGCTCCTTTCAGAGTATGCTGATGCAGTAGCTCAATACTCAACAATCATAAACAGTCGTTCGCTCGATGAAAGATCCGTACCTAAAGACTGGAAACTTGCACAGGTCACACCAATATTCAAGAAAGGTAGGAGTAATCCACTGAATTACAGGCCCATATCATTAACGTCAATATGCAGCAGGATTTTGGAACATATTCAGTGTTCGAACGTCACGAATGACCTCGAAGAGAACGGTCTATTGAAACATAGTCAACACTGATTTTGAAACCATCTTTCTTGTGAAACACAACTAACTCTTTACATACACGAAGTGTTGAGTGCTACTGACAAGGGATTTCAAATAGATTCCGTATTTCTAGATTTCCAAAAGGGTTTTGACACTGTACTACACAAGCGGCTTGTAGTGAATTGTGTGCTTGTGGAAGATCGTCTGTTACGCGATGGGATTCGTGATGTCCTGTCAGGCGGGTCACAGTTCGTAGTAATTGACGGAGACTCCTCGGGTAAAACAGAAGTGACCTCTGGCGTTTCCCAAGATAGTATTACACGCCATATTCTCTTCCTTATCTATATAAACGATTTAGGAGACAATCTGAGCAGCCGTCATAGATTGTTTGCAGATGATGCTGTCGATTATCTTCTAGTAAACTCATCAGAATATCAAAACAAATTGCAAAACAGATTTAGATCTGGATGGCCCGTAAATTTTCAGTTGACCCCAAATGAAAAGTGAGGGTATCCTCATGAGTGCTAAAAGGAATCCGTTAAACTTCAGTTACACGATAAATTGGTCATCTAGAGGCCGTAAATTCAGCCAAATACCTAGGAATTAAAAGTATGAACATTTTAAACTGAAAAGAACACACAGCAAATGTTGTGGGGAAGGCAAACCAAAGACTGTGTTATTGACAGAACACTTGGAAAATGTAACAGATCTGCTAAAGAGACTGCCTACACTATGCTTGTCAGACCTCTTTTGGAGTACTGCTGCGCGGTGTGGGATCCTTACCAGACAGGATTAACGGAGTACACCGAGAACGTTCAAAGAAGAGCAACACGTTTTGTATTATCGCGCAATAGGGGAGAGAGCGTCATTGACATGATACAGGAGTTGGGATGGACACCACTAAAACTTACGCGTTGCGGCGTAATCTTCTCACGAAATTACAATTATAGATGTTCGTTTTTTCCGCGCGCTGTTCAGCAGTGGAATAATACAGAATTATTGTGTGGGTGGTTCAATGAATCCTCCGCCGGGCACTTCAGTGTGATTTGCAGAGTATCCCTGTTGATTTAGATGTAGACAACCGGCATTTCGGCATTTAAATGTGAGGGAAGAACGATCCTATTGCCGCCAACATACATTTCTCATAGGGACCACGAAGTTAAGGTACGAGAAATTAGGGCTTGTGCGGAGGCATATAGAGTGTCATTTCTCCCTTGCTCTATCTGCGAGTGGAACAGGAAAGGAAACAAGTAGTTGTGGTATAGGGCCTCCTCCGCCACGAACCGTACGGTGGCTTGAGGAACATGTATGTATGTAGATGCTTTCAAAGACTACGTTTTATTTCGAGCAAGGTAACTAATTCCAAAGAACTGAGATATGATGAAGCAATAACTTGAATTTGGAATGTCTTGGCTGAAGTTCTGTAGCAGGACATAGTTCTTAAAGACAGTAAAGTGACAAAACTTCGTATAGCCTCATATAAGCACCGCAAAACCGCTTAATCGATGTGCAGATCATCAGCCTCGATCACTACACCTAACTTAGAAGTCTGAAACTAAACACCACCCACCAACAGTATGATGTGCTGGCGGAGGAACGAGGTACTTCATTATTCTACAGTGACTTAGTGTTATGTTAGGTTCCCTCGGAGTTAAGGACGATGAATGTGAAGAGTTTGTGCGTCTGCCGCGCAGTTCCTCGGCTTCTCCAGTTATTGCTGAAGGCGGTGCTCATTTAGCGGAAAGCTGATCGCCTGCGTCTGCGCGTGTCAGCTCTAAGCGAAACGCTGGCAGCTGCTCGGCGCGTCTTTGGCTCTCGTTGGTAATATATGATTCCCAGGATAGGCTATGCAAAGTAGCTGTCCCTGCACAGTCAAGCTACTTCGTAGCTTAAACATAACCATATATGACGGTAGTATCTGTTCCCGAAAGAACAGTTACCGTGGATGACCATGCAGCTTTGCTAGAAATGAATCCACGGTAACTGTTCTTTCGGGAACAGATACTACCGTCATATATAGTTAAAATATGGCTTCCCGGCCATTGACCTTCTTGTGCGAACGCACACGCTATGCCCGAACTCGTACGGGACTTGGTAGATTAATCTGCCACGAGTAATGAGTATGATGGGCAAACATCTATTAGGCATGTAGTGGTGTGGACATGGGAATGTGGGTCTCACGGGGAGCGTGCAAGGGATAAGTCCCTGCAGTCGCACTATCCTCTGTGCCCGCGGTGGCTCAGATAGATAGAGCGTCTGCCATGTAAGCAGGAGATCCCGGGTTCGAGTCCCGGTCGGGGCACACATTTTCAACATGTCCCCAATGAAGTACATCAACGCCTGTTTGCAGCTAGGGTGTCCATTTAATTATCATTAAACATAGCCTCCTTGCAAAAAACTGGCAGGAACTAAGGAATGACAAATATTGTGCATCTTATTGCACGACAAAATGGCTAGACCAAGCAAACATTCCAGAATATTGACACGCTAACCTTTGGCTCAGTACCGTCCGCACGATACTTAAAAATTGAGAGTAGCCAGTTGGCTGAACATTACGACTGGGATTGCTACTGTTAACATTCAGCCTTGTGGGAGTCTTCACTGAAACCTGTGAAAGTTCCCTTCCCAGAAGCTCATAAAAAGCGAAGTTTCTACTTCTGTATAAAACCTTTCCTGCAGACACCATCGTTTTTAGGGACCAATATAGTTTGTCGAGGATGAGTCCTCGTAACCTATTCAAAAAGGCTATCAAACCACTTCATCTCGTTCAGCCTGTAACATTAGGAAAGGCAGACAGGGAACTTCACTCCATAAAACAAGCACGGGTATGCTCATTCGCGAGCCACACGTGCAAAGCGGCCTGCTGCTACTAGTTTTTCATATGCTTCCTTGCCCATGTAGCTACCCACTGACTAGCCCCCAGCCCTCCTAGGAGTTCAATAAGAAAGGCTCAAACAGAAGGGGTGATGACACTGTTCAGACACCCATTAGTTTTAGTACGAGGCTTTAGCTTTGCCGGTAGACTACATATTCCCTGGTGACGTTGCTCAAGCATTGGTGACGCAAAATGCTGATTGGTTGGTCGGTTGGCTTGAGCATTTGGTGCGGGCAAGGTCAAACATTGGTAGATTCATCCATTAGCGTATACCGAAGACTGGCATAATTTCTAATGGCAAAATATTGGCGAAGAACAACAGTATATGAAAATCAAACCAAAAGTGATAGGGATCTCAGAAAAGCAGTAACGAATGTTATAAAAAATCGAAGATTTTACTGATGGCAGATTTAAACCACCATTTTAAGCAACCTGTTCCTGAAGTCGAAGTTGAGCTGTATGTGCTGATGCAGCCCATCACGAATACCTCTCCTGTGCCAGCCTCTTGAAAGTGAGTGATACTTCGACACGTAAATTAGTCTACTTTGCTTATTTTCATTCACTTATGTCGTATGGTATTATGTTTTGGGGTAACTCTTCCCATTCTAGAAGGATATTTTTGGCTCAGAAACGGGCGGTTCGGGCAATAAGTGGTGTGAGTTCACGAACCTCTTGTCGACCTCTGTTCACGACTCTGGGTATTTTGACATTGGCCTCTCAATATGTATATTCCTTACTGTCGTTTCTTGTTACCAATATTAGTTTATTTCCAACAACAAGCAGCTATCACTCGGTTAATACTCAGCAGAAATCAAACCTCCATTTGGATCGGACATCCTTAACTGTTGTGCAAAAAGGTGTGCAGTATACTGCTGCATCCATTTTCAATAAACTGCCAATCGAATTCAAAAATCTTAGCAGTAATCCACGCGCTTTGAAATCGAAACTGAAGAGTTTCCTCATGGGTCACTCCTTCTACTCTGTCGAAGAGCTCCTTGAAAAATTAAGCTGATTCTCATTGTATTGCTGATAGCGTTTGCTTAAACTTATGACTGATTTTCTTTCAGGTTCATGAACATTTATCTGTTATTACTTTTATGTTGTAAGTTCATGTACTGACACGTTCCATGACCTTGGAGATTTGCTCCTCAATTTGGTCCTACGGAACCTGCCATGTAAATAAAGTACTTGCCCCCAACGTCTGTTAGATTTACTCCAATCTCTGTCTTCCCCTATAGTTTTTACGCTCTACAGTTCCCTCTAGTAATCTATGTCCTATGATCCTGTACCTTCTTATCAGTGTTTTCCATATGTACTTTTCTTTGCCAATTCTGCGAAGATCCTCCCCGTGCCTAATACTCAGCATTCTCCTATAGCATCACATCACAAACGCTTCGGTTCTCCTCTTTTCCAGTTTTTCCACAGTCTATGATTCACTACTGCACAGTACTTTGCTCCAAACGTAAATTCTCAAAAATTTCTTGCTCAAATAGGGATCTAAATAGGGTACGATTAAGAATTCTCAGTCTTTGCTTGCGATACATTGTTTTTATCTCCT